>NC_137271.1:3967559-4467559 GCF_053477335.1 Acartia tonsa | reverse complement strand
TTGGTCCTGTGGTGGTTTTAAGCTATTTTCTTTTGGGGTGGGACACCCCCAACCCCCCTAAAAATGATAATTTTTTGTCTGAAGCTTAAGATTTCAATCACTCATGGCCTGATTGAGTTCTCCTTTTTAGGAAGCCTCACTTAGGTTCCAGGTTAGTTATAGGCTATTTCTTTTTTTAAATTTTGACCTTAAGATGGTTTAAGGCTATTATTCTGCCCCCTTATTACTCCATAGAATGTAGAGCTACTTGAAGCTATATGCGCAGCTGGTAGTTGTATATGTATGAGTTGATTAGAAAGCATAAATATTTGATATTTTAAATATTGAGCTAAAATATTACTGTTCAATTTAAAAATAATATTAAAAGTGGAGGTGGGGTTGACATTTTCCTACCCCTATATGCCTCTAGGGGCGTTACCGCAAGCAAGTAGATGGTTGTAATATTCTTGTGTTTTTTTTGGGTATTTTTTTGTTCCTTTCAATGTTTATCCCTGTATAATTTGAAGGTTTTAACGCTTATTTGACTGTCTTGAAACATCAGTGAAAAAAGAATAAAAATAATAAACAAAATAAAAACTGCTTTTCGAAAGAAACAATGCGTAATTTTTAGGGGACTTGATTGGGTTGTACAAACTATCAGTGAAACTATTATATCAAAATTATCTAAAGAAGGGGTAATTTTGTTGATCTAATTGGAAGAGTATAATATAGCGTTCATCTTCTTATCCCTAAAGATTCAGAGATTGAGGGTACGATGAGCTCTCGTTCCCAAACTTTTAAAATAACGTTTTCTTATTCGTTGGCTCGATAGCTTTCAGGACTTTTAATAAATTTAGATTAGTTGGTATATTGAGTTGAGTGCAAAAACGTTTCAATTACTAATTGCAATCCATAGAAGGGATAATTTTGTGTATCATTATTGGGGATGTACATCAATTTAGTGTGCATTATCTTATCTCACAAGATCCCTGATATTTGGTGGGTTTATTTTCATCGATTTATCTATCCCTGTATCCTTTTAAATTTGGTAGACATGTAGAATTTTTTATTTGGCTTCAAATTTGAATTAACAAATTTAAAAGAAAAAGAAGAACAATGAAATGTTTTTCAAGAAAATATTATCTTTGAGTGGGGTTTCTGACAACCAAATTGTTGAATTGTCTGTAATACAATGCTAAACATGATTTTTTTAGTATAGCTGAGAACCGGTTCTAATCCTGCGGATATTAATCGGTTTCGAGGCCATACTGAAAAAAGAATCTCAAATTACAAATAAAGAATATAATTGGAAACCTAATGCAAAATTTTTATATTTTTACCTCGTATTAATATTACTAAGTATATGAAATTAATAAAAACATATTTTATTAATATTTTAGGTAATGAATTTAGTATCATATAAATATTAAATATAGCACATAACTCTATCTAATATTAATTTATTAATATTTTTTTCAGTTTTCTATCTCTTTTTATATAATATTACCAGAGGCCTCTAGGGGCACTTAATGGGGGGCAGGAAGGTCAGTTTAGTTTTAATTAGATAAAGTAAAAATTGAGGGGGGGGGGGGATTGGGTAATTTGGTGGGCGATATACCTTGGGAAGTTTTGGAACCCTCCCCTAAATCGAAGTCGAAGCTTTATTGTAAAGGAGAATCATATCGGTTCAGCAGTTAGCGAGATCCTTCGGTACACACAGATAAACATTCCGTTACTTTTATATAAGTTTCCATCTATCCAAATATCTATTTCATAAATTGTTCATAATTTTTTTTTATAGATTTGTTGACCAACACAATACAGATGGCAGTTACACCTATGGATTTCAGGTAAAAATATCAGTGCTCAGCAGCTGCGCGTCAGCCGCGGCGACTAAGCATTTAAATTTAAACCCGTTTAGATGCTATGAAAATTTTAATAAGAGGAATTGCCCTATGTGGGTCATGTCTAGACTTCCAGCAGATTTTTAACATTGTAAAAGATTGATTTCCTTGCCGCTTACAGGCGGCTGCCGAGCGGCAGCCGAGCCCTGAAAAGTAGTGTTAATGATGTTATATAAGAAAGAAGGATAGAAGCTGATATTAGGCTTTATTCATTTTATGTCATACATTTTTAAAAAAATGGATCATGGAAAGAAAACAATAGCCTTTGATAGGTTATTTTAGGTTAATGTTAAATATTGGCCATATCGGTTCAGCGGTTACCGAGATCCTTCAGTACAGACAGACAGACTGACAGACACACAGAGATCCTTTAACTTTATTATAAGGGTAAATTATAATTCTAAATTATTTAGTCTGCTGATGGTACCTACAAGTTAGAGACAAGACTTCCAACAGGTTATTAAATTTTTATTATCATAAGCGAAGCTTTTCTATAATTAGGGTCGGTCCGTCTGTCCGTCCTGAACGGATGGCTTTTTTCGTGAATTAAAATTTTAATTGGACGCGGTTTTATATTTTTTGGACATTAATTGTAGCTGTGTTTAGTGTACTAGGAAAATGGGGATAGATGTCACCACTTTTGGCCTACCTATAGTAGAGGGTAAGAGAAGGGGAAGGGGGAAAGAAACCCATTAGAAAAGAAATGGGGTTTAGGTTATTTCCTGACGTCAATAGAATAGGTAGGCCAAAAGCAGTGACTTTAATCCCCATTTTGCTAGGGTATTAAAGACAGCTACCAGATAATGGGTTGAATCTTATCTATTATTGTTTTAGGAGAAGTGAAGGGGAAATATGGTTATATTGATGCTGATGGTATCTATTATTGTTTTAGGAGAAGTGAAGGGGAAATATGGTTATATTGATGCTGATGGCAACCTCAAGGAAACTTCCTATGGTGCTGACACCGGTAAGAATAATTTTTCAGCATGGCTTCGAAACCGATTAATATCCGCTGGATAAGAACTGGTTCTCAGCCATACTAAACAATCATGTATAGCATTGTATTAAAGATAATTTCACAAATATTTAAATAATATTCCTAAAATTAATACCCGTTTTGTTAGCCCAAGCCATCGGCCCCTTGGGTCCAACATAACTGGTTTTAATTTTATAATTGTTCATACCAATTTCTGCGGATAGCTGTCTATAATACAATGCAATAAATAACTATTCTTTGATGAAATAAAGTCAAAATCTTGTGGCTACAAATGGGCTGTTTATTACAAAGTTTTATACTAACATTTGGCTTGACAACTTTTATCGAATTTTGATTGGTTGGTTTAATAAGTTGAGTGTTCAAACGTTTAAACTAAAAATTTTACACTACAGAGGGTAATATTTTGTTTCATCATTGGGGATGTACATCAATTTATCGCCCATTGTCTTATCCCTTCTTATCCCTGAAACCAATAAACATATGGGTTGGCCAAGCTATGGAGAAGCCCTGCTTTTTGCATTATTACACTAAATTCATCCATTTCCTTTTGCCTCATTGTCCTTTAAGCAAATCAGGTTCAACATTCACATTATATTTGTATCATTCAGTCAGAGAGAGAGGGGAAAATGGAATGTTTAATACACTAGTCCCCAAATTTGAAAATAACGGACATACGAACGAACGTACGGACCGACCCTAATTATAGAAAAGCTTCGCTTTGAAAAATAGGGAAAAACAAAATGTCAATGAATTTGATTAATAAACAAACATAAAAATTAAAAGATTTATAATTTTAATCAGCTTAAATAATAACTAGGAAAATGAGGAAAATTTAATCATTCATGGTAAAAATTACAATAATTCAAAATAAAAATGAATAATTTTTTCCATAGAAAACATTAAGATTTGTTGGAATATGGGATTAGTCAGGTATCTAAAAGGGATAAGACAATGGCTGATAAATTGATGTACATCCCAAATGATGATATACAAAATTACCCCTTCTGTAGATTAAAATTTAAAAACGTTTTAACACTCAATTTTATTTACCAACCAATCAAATTTCACTTTAAGCCAATGAATGAGAAAAAGTTATTATATTACATTGGGGACTAGTGTAATAAACTGCTCATTGTCAACTCTCTCTCTATCTGGGGATTAGCAGTATCATTTTCTTTATAAAAAAAAATTAAACCAGAAATTTAAAACAAAAATGCATTATAATATGTTGAAAATTGCACTTACAAAAGAATACTTTTTCTACCTTACCAAACCTTTTGAAAGAACAAACATAAAATCTTTTGTAGAATGGTTTCATTGTATACAAACATGATGGCTTTAATGTATTTTTGAAAGTTTTTCTATAATAAGGGTCGATTCGTCCATCCGGTTAGCTCTTTTCTTTAATTTTGAAATGTTAGAATTGTCTTATTGGTTTTAAACTTTGCATGACGCTTCCTATAACGAGCTAGGTACAAATAAGAAAGTGTAGTAACTCTAAAATATAACAAATCCTAAAAATGAAAGTATGTCCGTTTACTGTATCCTATATTGCTCGTTTGTACTTCGCTCTTATTTTAGAGCTACGCTTTTATGGATGTTATCATCCTTGTTGAAACATCAAAGAATATTTACAGACATACATGCATAATGCATACTCAAAGTATCTTTTGAAAGAACAAGGATGACAACATCCATAAAAGCAAAGCTCAAAAATCAGAAGGAAAGACAATCGAACATTAACTCATGTAGAGTTTGAGAACTTAATAAGCAGAACGTTAATTTCTAAGCCCAATTGAAATTGTACATAATTTTTTTGCAAAATTGTGTAAATATAGGATACCGTAAAATGCCATACTATCATTTTTAGGATCTGATTATAGAGCTGTCTTGATTATAATACTTTTCCTTGTTGTCCTAAGAAGCATTATTCCATTAATCAGATGAATAGAATAATCATATCATACAAAAAATTTTGTCAAAATGTTAAAAAATCAGCCTGATTTAAATGGACGTACGGACTTGTTGGTAACGATTATAGAGTTGCTACGCTTTCTAAATTTTACCTAATTGTTATAGAAATCATCATGCAAAGTTTGAAATCGATATGAAAAACACGCACGAAAAGAACCAACCGTTAAGGACGGACGAATGAACCTAACTATTGAAAAGCATCGCTTTTGTAAGTAATAAATTAAGTTGGTATTAAAATTAAGTTACTTTAAAACAAGGATGACAACATCCATAAGTAGCGAAGCACAAAAATATGTATAAGAATTTAAAGATTAGTTGTCAAAAGCATGTATTGTATATTAGGAAATAAATCACGAAACCTTTTCAAAATTTGTTTTAATTTCATAATATTTATATTTCCGTAATACGACTAACAGACTGACGGTCAAAGTAAATTACATACTGGATGTTCAAAACAACGGGAAATTTAATTTTGATATTTTTAACTACAAAAATTTTAAAAATCGGACCATAATCACTAAAGATATGAGGAAAAATGTGAAAAATATAAAAATAGCCAAAAACCTGCAAAAAGGCAGTCTGACCACAATTGATGTTTTCTTAAAACGACAGGAAATTTAATTTTGATATCTATAACTAAAAAAATTTTGGAAATCGGACCATAAACACCAAAGATATGAAGAAAATGTGAAAAATACAAAATTAGCCTAAAACCTGCTAAAAATGCGGTCCTATCGCCATTGATGTTTTGTAGTTAATTGTGCTCCTTAATAATGGGAATGTTGTCAAAAAATTTCAGCCTTTTATCTTTTATAGGAGCCGAGAAAATCACGTTTCCCCCAAACTAAGACAGACGGACAGACGGACATACGGACATACAGACAGACGGACATTTCAAATTATAGAGTAGCTTCGCTACTAAAAATTTCATTCAATTGTAAAAAGTAAAGTTTTTACAAAAACTAAAATTAATTTATGAAAACTCATTTTCACTGTATTCTTAAGAATATTGCAAAACAGTACATGAAAATAAGGTAAATTTTGACAGTTTCATGGATTTAATATTTTAATACTGTATGATGTAATAGCGACTGCCCCTCTAATATCTAGGGGCCCTGTATTCATACAAAATAGCTTAATACCATCACAGAAGCTTACCTAAAATAGAGAACCCAATCAGTTCAGTAGGCATTTAGATCTTAAGCTTTAGACAAAAAAAACCTATACTACTTTACATATAAGGATGGATTGTAAAGAGAAATGCTTAAATATTTTTAAAACTTAATAAAACTGGAATTTATATTCACATTAATCTATACAAACAGTACACCGACAAACGTCCTAATGCGACAAACGTCCTATAGCTAGCGACAAACCTCCTATCCCAAAAAAATTTTAAATCTTCCAAAAATTTATATTAAAAACATTATTTCATGCAATATTGCCTTAAATCATTAAAATAATAAACATTTTTTCTTTCACTGTCTCAAAATTCTAGCCCTATGATCAAATAAGCATATCCAATGTAAGTAAGTGTTTTGTAAACTTTGTAAGTGGTTGAATATGATTAAAGTACCTCCACAGATTATGACGTCATACGATAGAATAGCCAATATACACTGTAATTGACCAATGGTAAAATTTATACTGCCCTCTCATTGGTTATTCTATCATATGACGTCATGATCTGTGGAGGGACTTTAATCATCTTGTAAGTGGTTGCATGCTCAATACACTTTCAAACATTAACTTACATCTTATACAATGCAAAAATGCATACAAAGCATTCGCTTGAAAAAGCGTGGATAAAATACCTAATGATATATACATAAATGCGGGTTATAAAATAGTTTATTTGAATGATTTAGAAGTTAATTTTTAATGAATTTTTATAAGTTCAATTATGTAGCTAAAAAATGGGGGATTTTTTTAGGGGGGGGGGGTAGATATACCACACTTTTCTGGGATCTTGCTGAGTCAAGTATCAACTGTTGGGAATATCACTGAACCCGTCACCCCAGGGTCACTAAATATAAAGTCTAGGCGGCCCACAATGCTGAATTTTCACCAAGTGAAAGTCTTGTGTCATTATCTCTTATGAGAAAAAAGTTATTAATTAATTAAAATTTCAAATTGTGATTTTTTGATGGATTTCTTTGATGAAATGACAGGCCGGTCAATTTTTAGGCCATTTTTTGCGGTTTTTGGGCCGTCACGCCCAAATGGTTTAGATAATCTCACGGGACCTTTTGCCCAACCTAAGTCTGGTTATTTGTGAGGTCTAGGAAAAAAAAACAGACTTACGCAAAAATAATTATTATAATTATAATCTTTACACAGAAAAATGGCACGAGGTGAGGGTTTGAGGGGGCAAAATGAGCCGACCAGCGATTTTTGACGGCGCGCAGTGACGTCGTGCCTCATCCAATCCGGGATTTTTTTTTTCTTAGACCTTACTAATAACCAGGCTTAGGTCGGGCAAAAGGTCCCGTGAGATTATCTCAAACCGTTTGGGCGTGGCGGGCCGAAAACAGCAAAAAATGGCCTAAAAATTGACCAGCCTGTCATTTCATCAAAGAAATCCATCAAAAAATCACAATTTGAAATTTAAATTAATTAATAACTTTTTTCTCATAAGAGATAATGACACAAGACTTTCACTTGGTGAAAATTCAGCATTGTGGGCCGCCTAGACTTTATATTTGGTGACCCTGGGGTGACGGGTTCAGTGCCCCCCACACCCACGAAGTGGGCATACTTTTGAAAATCACGTTTTTTCAGTTTTTCCCCTTAAAGGAGGGGAAGGAGTCGTTTTAGAGACTTCAAGCATCTCTTTGATGTTGAACAACTTTTTGAGGCAGACATTTCTTTATTTATGTTTCATTCGCTTCCGGCTGACCGTTTAGCCGTTATTTGCCGCCGAAGGCGTGATTTTTGGCGATTTTTGCCGTTTCCGAGGTTTTAATGGACATTTAGGAGGGGAAAGAGTTGTCCAATCAAGTTGATGATGAAGTACATTTTTGTAGGCAATTGCATTGGCTAAATTTCATGTGAAGTAAAATTTTTTGTACCTCCAACCGGGTTTGCTCCAGCTGAATCGATTTACAGATACCCCCTAAAAACCGGAAAAAAACGGTTTTTCATAAAATTCACGGCCGGTTTTGGCCGGATCCGGCTCAAATTTTGCATGGAGTCATCCTTTGATATTCCCAACAGTTGATACTTGACTCAGCAAGATCCCAGAAAAGTGTGGTATATCTAGGGGGGGGGGGGTCCCACCCTCCAAAAAATAGCCTAAAACTAACACAGGAACAGTAGGTATATTCCCCTTAAGAGTAGAATCCAATCGGTTTAGCGGTTACCTAGATCTTAAGCTTCAGACGGATGGAGGGACTGGCAGACATCATTCTACTTTGTATTATAGATATCAGAAATTGTACAGTCAACATTTCTTGTATTACTAAAAGCATATAATTTTTCCAATTGATTATACATCCATTACCCACTTACATATGCAGTTTTCAGGCCTTCTCTCTTTCTTTCTTCCTTTCTTGGAATGCATTTTCAAGTTTTTATCTGATACTTATCATTGCCTGAAATTCCTGTATTTGATAGTCCTAGTTGCAGAAGAAGGTAAATAAAACTTTTCAAAACTTGAGTTTTTATTCTTTTTGTTTCATGATTATAAACTTCTTACCCTTATATAAGCAAAGAGATATCCTTGGTCCTTTTTTTTGTAGGTGATATCCTTATTTTAGATATTCTTATTTTTTTTTACGAATTTCACCTTAACTTTTTTTTTATCATCTCTTGGGGCAAAGCCCCTAGAGGCTAGGGGCGAAGCCGCCAGTAATCTATATTATAATAATAATATTTAGGAATAATATGTTATTGTAAATACAATGAATGAAAAATATTTCTGTACAAAATTTTCATCTTTATTTGCATTTTTGATTGTAATCTTTATACATAACCTGAATTATTAGAAGCAAAGCTTTTCTATAATTATAATTTAATCATCTTTGAATTGTCCTATTGTTAGGTATGATTTAGAAAGCAACGCATCTCTATAATTAGTACCAGAAATTATGTATGTTCATTTAAGACATGTAAATTTTTAATTTTTTAAACCCTTTTGTTTGTGATATAATTAATCCTATTCATCTAACTTTTAAACAATGATACCTAGGACAACAAGGTACAATATTTTAAGTGAAGCATCTGTATAATCAAGTAATAAAAATGTAGGTATGTCCTTAAACAGAATCCTGTACTTATGCAGTATTGCAAAAGTTTATACTATTACATTAATATCCTCCTTCTATAAGTTTTGACACTCTACAAATGTTCATGTTCATTTGTTGTTTTCAGAGCTTCGCTTACATGGATGTTGTCATTCTTGTTTTTACACATCTGGCAGAAATTTTTCACATTGCCAAATTTTGGTGGCCAGTTTTCTGACACTGACCTTTTACTAATTGGCATTTATTCTTATCAGTTCATGTAAAAATTGAATTCATTTTTTAAACAAGGATGACAACATCCTTAAAAGCAAGCTCTTAAAACAACAAATAAAAATGAACACTTGTAGAGTGTGAAACGTATGTATAAAAGAAGGATATTAATTAAAATGCATAAACAAAATAGTATATTAAATTATTGCAAAATGACACAAATTTTAGATTCTGTTTAAAGACATAAAAATCTGAAGGTAGGACAAACCAAAAATAAACTTTGTAATGTATCTTGTAGAATGTCAGTACTTTAATAAGCAGAACATTAATTTCTAAGTATTAACGAAATTTGTTGCGTAAATACAGCTAGGACATACTTTTATTGTTAAGAATCAATTATAGAGATACCTTGCTTATATTATTGTATATGTTGTCCTAAGAATCATTATTCCAAAAATCAGACGAATAGGATTAAAATATCAAGTCAAAAAAGTTGCCAACAAAAGTTAAAAATCAGCATGTTTTAAATGAACGTACGGGCATTCTGGTAATGATTATAGAGTTGCTAAGCTTTTTAAATCCTACCTCATTGTTACATGAATCATCATGCAAAGTTTGAAATATCTAGAACAATTCTAACATGTCTAAATTAACGAAAAGAGCTAACCGTTCCTGCGGACAGCCGTACGGACGGACCAACCTTTTAAATCAAAGATTTTTGTAATCAAAAACTAAATTAGGTTTTTATTATACATATTTTTAATTAGGAAAATGCAATTTAATTATTGACCTAATCAAGTTTTAAATTAAGCAAAATTTAATTAACACATAATTAAAGCCCCTTGCCAAATGCAAATATGATACACAAATTATAGATTAAAATCAATAATTAAAATTCAATAATCAATTTGAAGAGTCTAATTCTCTCAAGGATATAAAGGTATAAGATAATGGCCGATAAATTGATGTACATCCCCAATGATGAAACACAAAATTACCCGTTTTGTAGATTAACATTAGTGGTTTCAACGTTTGAAAACTCAACTTAATGAGCCAACCAATCAAAAATCACTAATTTCCCCAAAGTAATTAGGCTAACGCATAAGAAAGTGTCATTATTAAACTATGGAGACTAGTGTAATAAACAACCCAAACACTCAACTTAACGAATCAATTAATCAAAATTTATTTAAGTCGCAAAAGTTGTTAAATTAACGAATAAGAAAACGTCATCATAAAACTTTGGGGACTAGTGTAATAAACAACCATTGTCCCCTCTCTCTCTAATTCTCTAAACAAGAATAGTTATTTCTCGCATCGTATCATAAACAGCTTTCCGCGGATATAGAATGTACAATTATAAGATTAAAACCAGTTTTTTTAGCCCCGAAGTGCCGAAGGCGCGGGCTAAAAAACTGGTTTTAATCTTATGATTGTACATTTTTATATTCGTAGAAAGCTGGATATAATACGATGCTAGACATAGTTTTTTCGTATGGATGAGAACCGGTTCCTATCCACCGGATTCGAATGAATACGAGAATAATTATTATGCAGTATTTATTATTTTATGACAAATGAGGTGTATAAAATTCCAGGGAGGGAATGGGCTTTTTATTACACTAGTCCCCAAAGTTTTATAATAACGTGTCTTATTCGTTTGACAAACAACTTTGTGGACTGTTATTATATTATGATTGGTTGATTCATTAAGTTTAGTGTCAAAACAATCCAACCACTAATTATAATCTACAGAATGGGAGATCAGTGTATCATCATTGGAGATGTACATCAAATTATCGGCCATTGTCTTAATCCTTTAGATCCCTGATAAAATTGTCTTTACAGTCACTTAAAATTAACATTTTTAAAATAAATTACTTGAACACTAATATCTTGACAAAGTGCATTCATAGTCTATTGATTAATAAGGGGATTTTGACACCTTTATGGCTGCATTTAATGGTTGCAGTTTCAACCACTATATGTGGTTTTTACAGTTTTTTAATGTATATTTTTCACACAAGGGTGGCAGGGTTAAAAATGCAAAAAAGGAGGGAGGAGACATATGGCTATTTTTAACACTAGTCCTCAAAGTTTTATAATAACGTTTTCATATTTGTTGACTTAACAACTTTGGGGACTGATATTACTTTAATCATCTTCAATTTTGAAAAATACATATTAGAGATCTAAATAAATTGTTTAAAATGGCCAATTATGACTATAACTAGTGCAACAATGATAAGATAATAATTTGTAATAATATTTTTCCAGTATGGCTTCAAAACCGATTATTATCTTCTGGATTAAAACCGGTTCAAAGCCATACCGAAAAATCATATATTGTATCGTATTATATCCAGTTTTCTACGAATATAAAAATGTACAATCTTAAAATTTAAACCAGTTTTGTTAGCCATTGCCGTCGGGATCTCGGGGCTAACAAAACTGGTTACAATCTTATATAAAATAGGAAAGTCAAATCTAATACACACTTTATTCAAAATCTTAAATCAGGATTTATGATGGATAAAAAATGCATACACTGAATATTCAACCCATAGTAAAAAAAGTTGTGCAAATTCTTTGCTGATTTTATCAAACATAAAAACCCACTTAAAAGCACAATGTAGGTTTTAAGGAGAACTTTAAGTGAAAAAATTTAATCATGGGTTTTTGATTATGCTTTGCTCCAGAGATGTAAAGGGATAAGACGATCATCAATTAATCATTTCTAATAATGGCAAAATTACCTAATCTGTAGATAAAAATCAGTGGTCGAAATGTTGGAACACTCATCTCAATGAACCAACCAATCAAAATGTACAAAAGTCCCAAAATTGTTAAGCAAACTACTAAGAAAACGTTATTATACATAATACTTTGGGGACTAGTGTAATAAACAGCCCATTGTCACCTCTCTCTCTCTGGCTTTGCTCATGTTTTAAAAGACAATGGCTTTATTTAGGCATCCCTTTATCTATCTATAAATCTAACTCTCTATTTAGCCATCCCTCTGTCTATCTATCCATCTATCTGTCTATTTGTCTATCTATAAAGATGCTACAGTTTACTCCCTACCCAAACCCATGCTATTTATCTATCTATCTATCTATATATTAATCCATCTGTCTATCTATCCATCTAACTGTCTATCTATCCATCCCTCTGTCTTTTTATCCAATTAACTGTTTATCTTACAATCTTTCTATCTTTCTTTCTATTTTTCTATCTTTCTATTTATCTATCTATCTTTCTGTCTATCCATCTATCTTTCTGTCTATCCATCTAACTGCCTATCTATCCATATAACTGTCTATCTATCCATCCCTCTATTTATCTATCTATGCCTCTATCTATCTATCTATCCCTCTATCTATCTATCTATCTATCTGTTTGTCTATCTATCTATATATCAAGATAACTGATTATGAAAGACTTCTTTGTACAAAATGTTCTTACGAGCAGAAAACTGATATTTTATTAAAATATAGGTTTCTTATATTTTATTCAGAAATCCAACTCTAAAGAAGTAATGATTTTAATATCTTAATTTTAGGGCTATGTAATGATTAATTTAATTAACCTAATTATGCTATAAAATAAATGGAAGCAAGGTTAATAGTATTTTTAAACCAAAATCTTAAGTTCAATAATAATTATCTACGAAAATTTAGAATATTATAAATTTTTATTTAATAAAAAATGGTTATATTCCATAAGGTGCCTAATAAGCAAAAGAGCCCCCCCCCCCTTATTTCAATTGATTTTTTTTAAAAATGGAGGCATGCTAGTTTTTTTTCTATATGCCTAACCCATGCGTGGGGCTAAAATGTACCCAATTGAACCTAACCTAACCTTACCAGAAGTAAAATACAGAAACACAATCGTTATTCTGATAATGCAACTTTACGGGACATTGGACTTTTCATTAGTCCCCAAAGTTTCTTATTTGTTGGCTCAACAACTTTGGGGACTATTATTGAAGTGTAATTGGTTGGTTCATTAAGTTGAGTGTCCAATCATTTTAACCACTAACTTTAATCTACAGAAGAGGTAATTTTGTGTATCATCATTGGGGATGTACAACAATATATATTGGCCATTGTCTTATCCCTTTAGATATCTGATTAATCATGGTTGACAGAAAATTCTTGTTCAACTTTCAAAGTGGCTTTGACTACTGCTATTACGCAGATACTATTTAAGATATTGTCCATCCAAAAATTGTCCTAGAATCCTCTAAATATTACAGTTTAATATCAGTTGCTAAAAGACCTAATTTCTACTGTTTCACTTTGATATTTGAAGACTCTAGAACTAGTAATTCATTGATTTGCTTCTGTAATCAAGAAGGAATGTTCTGATAAAGATCAGCAACATTTTAGCTCCCAGACATTCTTCACAAAATGAAAAAAATAAAAATGTCACACCGTTTTAATCGTCTTTAGAAATAATAGATAATCTTGAATAGCCAAGATTCAATGTTGCACAGGGAAAGACTCACTGCAGAAAAACGCGTAAATATTATGGAGTAATGACTGGTTCAGTATTTGGAGGCCTTCTCTTGCCAGTTGAAATTTTTTGCGAGTTCCACCGTTTGGCCGTTAGCAGCCAATAAAGTTAATAATTTTTGGAGATAATCGTTGCCAAGAACACCGTAGACTGAGCATGATTCAATTTTAAATTATCTACTATTGTACTATCCATGAAGTGTACAAGTTATTATTATTTATATAAAAAAGTGCAAAAAATGATGACATGAAAATCATTTCAAATGCCAAGAAGCAGTTAGCAAAACTAGAAATAACAAAATAGAAAAGCTGTAAGGACAATTATGTTCATAGAATCGCATCGTATTATAGACAGCTTTCCACAGATAGTAAAATGAAAAATTACATAATTAATTCTAGTTTAGTTGACCCCGAGGGTCTGGAGTAACTAAACTTGTATTGATTTTATGATTTTGATTTTATTATTCGTGGAAAATAGTCCATAATACGATTTTTCAGTATGGCTGTAAACTTTCAAATCCAACGGATTATAATCGGTTTCGGAACCATACTTTAAACATAGTTCTAGCCATTTGCACGTATAATAACTGTTTGACCTTTTGCAGAAGAGAAGATTCTCTAAAATTTAGAGATTTCGATGTTTATGATTGTTTGAAATGTCTAACTTTGGCTGTAGTTCTTTAGTGTGATCTAATGAACTTTATGATTATCAAAAAAACAGCGATCTAAAGGGATAAGACAATGGTCGATAAATAGATGATAATACACATAATTACCCTTTAAGTAGATTACAGTTAATAGTTGATTTAATGAACCAACCAATAGAAATTTAATTTGTCCCCCAAAGTTGTTAGGCCAACGAATAAGAAAACGTTGTTGTAAAACTATGGGGATTAGTGTAATAAAAAGCCCAATGTCCCCTGTCAAAAACACTTAAAACTCCTATGCACATTCATGCTATTTTTATGAGTTTTTCTTATTATTTTGTATACACACTTCATAAAAAAGAACATGTTGGTTTGGTTTTAAAAATATAATAGATTTAGGCAACAAGCCATCATGTAATATGGTTAGCTTATCAAACAGCAAAAAAACACATAATAAGTCATAGAACAACTATTCTAAAGCGTGACCTTCGGCTTGAAGTCCTAATTATGGGAGGCAGAACATAAAATGATTCCCTAAACATTTATAGTCAAATATTTTTCATAGAATCAGTGAATAGTTATTTATCGCATCGTATTACCCGGATATTAATATGAAAAATTATAAGATTGAAACCAGTTTTATTGGACCCTAGTGGCCGAAGGTCTTATAAAACTGGTATTATGATTTTATTCGTAGAAAACTGGTTATAATACGATTCGATGCATGGTTTTTCAGTATGGCTTAGAATCGGTTCTAATCCAATGGATATTAATCGGGTTGGAAGCCATACCATCATCTTCTAATAACTAGAGGACTTATTTACAAAGATTTTTGCTGTATAAATTTTATTGGTAAAGTTAGGACACCCGTTGAGAAAAGGTCACCGCCAATGCGTTTAGCAACTTGTATTATAACTTGTTACTTTAAACCTTTGTAATTTATCACTTTAGGATAGAAATTTAGATAGCAAGATATATAGATTTATAGAAAGCAAGATATATAGATGTATAGATAACAAGATATATAGATGTAAAGATAGCATGTTATATAGCTGTATAGATAACAAAATATATAGATGCATAGATAACAAGATATATAGATGTATACATAGCAAGATATATAGATGTATAGATAACAAGAAATAAAGATACTTAGATAGCAAGATAGATAGATGTATAGATAGAAAGATAGATAGATGTATAGATAGCAAGGTATATAGATTTATAGAAATCAATATAAATATATGTTTAGATAACAAGATATATAGATACTTAGATAACAAGATATATAAATACTTAGATAGCAAGATAGATAGATGTATAGATAGAAAGTTAGATGTATGGATAGCAAGATGGATAGAATAAGATAAATAGATATTTAGATAGCAAGATAGATAGATGTATAGATAGAAAGATAGAAGATGTATAGATAACAAGATATATAGATGTTTATATAGACAGATGTATCATCATATATATACATTTTTGTTAGTAAGTTATATTGAAAGATCTAACGATAAAGGTATACATTGTTAGATAGATACATAAGTTTTAAGATTATCTATCATTCAGTTCAGTTTTATTTATTACAATCGATATATTATTATTTGGATGTTGCTACATATTTTTATGTACTCAAATATAATTACATATATGGCTAAAATGACGATTTTTCCCCCACCACTCCTATTCTATTAGATAAACGAACTGACCAATAAATGAGGTCAATAAAAGCAACCTAAATTGACGAAAAGTTTCTACTGTCAATATATCCAAAAATTCATGTATCCATTTTATTAAACTCTACTATGCAATTTAAATGTTCTAATTAAATTTCTCATAAACAGATTAAACAGATTCATAATCCAAATTTTTCAATAAACAAGAACAGATTGTTAGTTAGGAAATAGTCATTTATCGCATCGTATTATAGACAGCTTTTTGCGGATATCAAAATGAAAAATTTTAAGATTCAAACTAGTTTTGTTAGCCTCAAAGGTCCGAATTTCTGAGCTAACAAAATTGGTATAAATTTTATGATTTTTATTTCAATATCAGTGGAAAATTGTCTGCAATACGATGCTTTACTTTTAATATACTTATAATCAAGTGATATTATTCGGTTTTTATATATAAACTGACGTAAAAATAGATAGCTAGAGAAAGTGAAAGATAGTTCGAGAGAGAAATAAACAAAGAAGAGACAAACTGACAAAATTGAATTGAAGAACTGCTAAAAATTTTGTTTAAGATTAAAATTTCATAAAAAAATTAAAAGATTATCAATAGATTAAAAACTACTTAATAATTGTTTAACCATTTCTTTAAAAATTGTTCTATTTTTAAACCAAAATCCTTTTTTTCATTTACAAAAAATTATATATCTACTTTCTCTCTTTTACTCTTTTTATCGCACTTTTTAGAAGAATAGTTATTCTATAATTCACTTTTTCTGTACTCCGTTCGTCTGTCCGTCCGTCCATGGAAGAAATATTATTTGCTCGGCTGCGATTTAAAATAGGCCAAGTTGCAAAAGACAAATATACATAATTTTTTTATATGATTTGTCCGTTTGTTCCTCCCTGATTTTTGTGCTTCGCTATTGATGGATGTTGTCATCCTTGTTTTCTTATATTAAGATGTAAACAAAACTAAAAATATAAGATCTTTACATATTCTTCTATTCAAAATCAGTAATTCAAAAAAGCATCTATTTTTAAATGACCTATACTTTCTCAGTAAATAAAATCTCTCTTTTAAAGTTTATTTTTATTATAAATTTGATAACTGTATGAATCTAGAAATAAGCTTTTTCAATGTTTTCATACTTCATGTTTTCATAATATCAATGTAACATAAAAAGCTAACACATCTCAAAAGGGATAAGACAAGGTCCGTTAAATTGATGTAGATCCCAAGTGATTATACCCAAAATTATCCAATTACAATTACAAGATTACAATAAGTGGTTGAAACGTTTAGAATCTCAATTAAATGGACCAACCAATAAAAGCCCCCAAGCCGACGAATAAAAAAACGTTATTTTAAAGCTTTGGGGACTAGTGTTATAAACAGACAATTGTCCACTCCCTCATATCTAAATTGTTTTATCTAAGAAAAACAAGTATGTTTTTGTTCATATTCAACATATTTATCAATTATTCCTACAAATAAAAGCTAACAATTTTAACCCGCAAAGAAAAACCATGTCTTTAAACTACATTTTTAGAACCATACAATTTTAAAGTTTTTTCTCTAATTTTCGTTCTTCTGTTTATTTAAATTTAAACTAACATTTGAAAAAAAAGTTTCTTTTAACATGCATAAACTAACCAACAACATAAAATAAACAGGAGCCACTTATCCTACACAATCGATTTATAATTACTGAAATGTTGCACCAGATTTTCTGTACTCTAGTAAAGTTATACTCATACTTAAAATAACAATACCCTCCATCCCCTCCATCTGGATAAACGCACTTATCAGTAAATGAAGTCCCTATTATCAACCTAAATCGACGACATATCCTTTCCTGTTAATATATCCACATATACTATATCAATTTTCCACCCACTCTAAACAATTGGAAAGAAAATTTTAGGTTTCTTTGTAAAGAAAAATTATTGTTTATTATGCTTATCTTAGATCTTCATTTAAACAAAAAAATCTTAATACACATTTTTTTAGAAGTGATGCTACTCTATAATAAACTATGTATCGCTGTCCGCCTGTTAATACGTCAGTGGCGAAATGTGATTTTATTGGGTCCTTTTATGATACATTTGTCTGGTAAAGTTTTGTAGATTGGAACTATTGATTGAAAAGTTTAGACTCCGCTTGTTTGGAACCAACCAATCAAATTATATAAAAGTACCCAAAAGAATAAGATAATTTGGTTATTAAACTTTGGGTACCAGTGTATTTTACACTATGATTTCTCCTCACTCCCAAATTTATTTTTCTTCATTACTTTAATTTCTTTTTTATAATCCATTATTTTTAAAAGGGAAGCTTTTTAGATTTTCTATAATTAGGGTCGGTCCGTCCGTCCGTCCGAGATTGATAGCTTTTATTCGTTAATTTAGGCATGTTAGAATTGTCCTATCGATTTCAAACTTTGCATGATGATTCCTTTAGTAGTTAGGTACGATTTAGAAAGCGTAGCAACTCTATAATCATTACCAGAATGTCCGTACGTCCATTTTAAACATGTTTATTTTTCTACTTTTTTAACAAAAAAATTTTTATGTGATCTAATTATCCGTTTGATCTGATTTTTGGTATATTGATTCCTAGGACAACAAAGAACAATTTTATAAGCGAAGCAACTCTATAATCAAGGCCTAAAAATGTAAGTATGTCCATAAACATTATCCTGTATCAAGCAGTTTTTCAACAAATTTACTCACAATTTTGCGTCGACTCTTATATTTTTATATTCTGATTATTCAGTTCAGACACTATACAAGTGTTAATGTCCGTTTGTCCTACCGTTTCAGTGCTTCGCTTTTATGGATGTTGTCATCCTTGTTTATTAACAAACTAATATTTCAGTAGGGCTTCGAAACCAATTAATATCCGCTGGATTAGAACCAAGTACATCATCTTATTACAGAAATTTTCCATTAATATCAAAATAAAAATCTTAACAGTAACAACAAGTTTGTTAGATCTGGCCCAAGCCCCTCGGGGGCAAACATTATTTTTCATTTTAAACCCGCGGAAAGCTGTCTATAATACTATGCGATAAATAATAATTATCTAATAGCTATTATCTAACATTACTGCAGAACCAATATTGTAATTTGAAATTAAATAATTTTGAAATATCGTTTTTTTTGGTTAAAAATTATCATTTTGATTTGAGCAGCAATTTTATATATGTGTTAAAATATTGAACTTTAATTTTTAAAATCTTATTCTTAAACAGCAATAATTTGATAATGCTTTTAGGGTAAGCACTTTTAGAATCGGAGCATTTTTATATTTGTTAACACCTCAAATTCTGGCCTGCTTACAAATAAAGAGTGTTTAAACGTTTCAACCACTTATTTTAATCTACAGATTGGGTAACTTTGTGTATCATCATTGGGGACGACAATCAATTTATCGACCATTGTCTTATCACTTTAAATCCCAGGTTAAAATAAGATATTCAAATTGAAATAAAAATTCTTCATGTAAACTAATTTTATTTGTATTTAATATTATTTTTTATTGATTGCTTTCTGGTTAGAAATAAAGTTCTAATATGTAAGAGTTGTTATATAAAAAATACGTGATAATCATACTTTTAACGTATTCTATTTATCCATCTGTCTATCTATATAAGTATCTATCTATCTATCTATTTTATAGCCTTTATACCCATTTATATATTTATATATCTTTTCATCCATCAATATATGTATCTTTTTTTCTATCAATCTATTTTTTCCTTTTTTTACATCTATGTATTTATCCATCTATCTATGTATCCATCTATCTTTCTATCTGTTTATACATCTTTCTATTTATCCATCTATATTTTTATCCATGTATATATCCTTCAATCTATCGATCCATTTATCCATCTATCTATCTATCTTCTTTAGATAAGGTGTTTCCCCCCCTTCATCAGCCAACCCTATCCATCTATCTGTTTATCCATCTATTTATCAATCAATCTATCCAACTATCTATCAATTTATCTATCCATCTATTTATTTATCTATCTATTCATCAATCTATCCATCTATATATCCATCAATCTATCCATCAATCTATTCAACTAGCTATTAATTTCTCTATCCATCTATCTATTCATCAATCTATCTAACTATATATCAATCTATCTATCCATCTATTTTAGTAACTGGATTTTTGGATGGGAAGGTACACTCTCTCCCCTCCCCCTCCTTTAAAAACCCTATCAATCAATCAATCTAACTGTCTATCAACTTATCTATCTATCTATTTTAGTGACTGGATTAGCCAACCCTATCAATCTATCTATTTATCCATCTATCTATCAATCAATCTATCCAAATATCTACCTATCCATATATCTATCAACCTATCTATCTATCTATTTTAGTGACTGGATTTGTCCCCACCGTGGATGGGAAGGTGCACTCTCCCCCCCCCCCTCAATCAACAAATTCTATCTATCCATCTATCTAACTAAATATAAATCTATCTATCCATCTATTTTAGTGACTGGATTTGTGCCCACCGTGGATGGTAAGGTGCACTCTCCCCCCTCCATCAGCCAACCCGAGGACCTGGAGCAGCAAAACTTTATCCCTGATTTTGCCCCCACCCCCTCTCCTAAGGTAAGTCCCACAGTGATGCCGGGATAGGACTATGGTAGATTCAATTATTTTCTTTTAGGTTGTTAAAATAGGACTAAATAAATTACACACAAATAATTCAAATAACTTATCTTGCACCCCCACCCCACTTGATAACTGGTAAATATTGGAAGACGAACAAAGTAAAAGACTAGATGATTTTACTTTCCCTACAAGGCAAAGGCCTTTTCTCAAATTTGCATATAATCTTTAAAACATCTATTGATAGCACGTAAAGTAAAATTTTAAGGTTTTGGAATTATAACATTGGCAGTTCCTTACAAGAGATCAACTGACAAATTACTTATTGACCTTTTAAATTGACAAAGATTATTTGCCGCCACTTTAACCTTTCAAAAAAAAAACTATCCAAAACAATGGAATTAGACACAAAAACCTTTAACAGAAAGAGAAAGCAAGGTTTAATGAAATACATTTTCGTCCTTGCTATTGTATTATTTTATAAAGATCTCCCAGAGGCCAGTAGCCCTGCCCAAACTGAACGCCAGACCCACAACAGACAACAGGGCCAGCCTACCCGCCTCCAGGTTCCAAAACTTTGCCCCCAAAACTGCTCAAGTCGAGGAACAGCAGGATGATACCTTCAGAGTAAGTTTGGTAGATAGATAGATACAGGGTGCGCCACATAAATCCGGACTTTTTCTTATTTTCAAACAAATAAACATAAAACCGTCAATTTTAAAAATTTTATTGAATTTTAAAAACTGGTAAGCAAACTAGGTATATGACTATTAGATTATTCAATAAAATCGCCGCCAGCCTCAATCACCGCCTCTACCCGCCCCCGAGCCGCCCGCCGACCCTGGTCACCATGTCCCTGTCCAAGCAGGCGAAGTTCTCCATAATAGGAGCAATGAGAGAGGTCTTTTTGATATGGGCGCGTCTATTGGTTCATGCTTTAATGGCGCTCTAGGCCCAAAAGTCCATTGGATTAAGATCGGGGCTGCTGGGAGGCCACATCTCCTTGAGGAATTAACCCATCTTTAATGTACCCTTTGACACGGCGGCTCTCATTTGGGCCAAAGTTGAGCTAGAACAACGTTTTATACCTTTTTATAAATGGCATAAAGATTGAGATAGGGTTCTCAGCGCAACATATAGTCTAAAACTAATTTCTTGGTTCCATATGAGCCCATGAAGTCAAGAACCGAGAAATTTTCAAGATTTTTGACGTTTTTGACATTTTAAAATCTACCACGATTCACTTTGTCGGAGCACTACAGCCAAGTCAGCTGGGATAGAGAGCTCTAGTCTTTTCTAGTGTTTTTACTAGGTATCTGATAGTATCTCCAGAAAGTTTCAGAAGTTCATCTCACCTACAGATGGGCTGAGGTCAGATTTAGTAGGCCCAAGTCGAGAATCCACAGTGAACTATCTGCGCAAATCGAATCTGCCTTGTTGAACATATGCGCGGCCAGCTCGGTGTACACGTCCTCCATCGTCCAAAGATTTTCATAGGCAAAAGGGTCATTACCTAAGCTTTTTATAGTGGGGTCAAACTTCCTGATTGGTCAAGTAGTTTTGGCGCTATGGCCGTTTAAAAAAAGTCCGGATTTATGTGGCGCACCCTGTAGATAGATAGATAGATAGATAGATAGATAGATAGATAGATAGATAGATAGATAGATAGATAGATAGATAGATAGATAGATAGATAGATAGATAGATAGATAGATAGATAGATAGATAGATAGATAGATAGATAGATAGATAGATAGATAGATAGATAGATAGATAGATAGATAGATAGATAGATAGATAGATAGATAGATAGATAGATAGATAGATAGATAGATAGATAGATAGATAGATAGATAGATAGATAGATAGATAGATAGATAGATAGATAGATAGATAGATAGATAGATAGATAGATAGATAGATAGATAGATAGATAGATAGATAGATAGATAGATAGATAGATAGATAGATAGATAGATAGATTGATAGATTGACAGATTCTACATGTCTATAGCTTCCAGATTGAAAAAATGTTAAGATTTTTTATCTTAATAAGAAGTTTTAAAACAACAGAATGATTCTAACATGTCTTGTTTAGGTTGTCAATGGCAGACGAGCTGTCCTGAGAAAGAGAGTCAGGTAATTGTAAACCTTGTTCATTAATATCTCGGAAACGGCCTTACATATAATTTAGGAAAGTATTTACTGAAGAGACAAAGTTCAGGAATCTTAAGGGATAAGACAATGGAAGATAAATTTATATAAACCCCCAATTAAAGTAAACAAAATTAAATCCCATGTAGATTGAAATTATTGGTGGTGGAAAAGTTTGAAAACTTTGATTGTGTACCAACAAATGAAGATTAAAAAAAGCATTCAAAATTTACGAACTAGCGAATGAGAAAATTAAGATTCATTTTATTATTTTTTTTTGGGGGGGAGGGGGGGTAAAAATTTGAAATTTATTTTGGGGGGTAATCACCCCTTAACCCCCCTCCCCTTGGACGTCCTTGTATTAATGGGCCATTTTTATCATAAAATAAACTGTATATATAATTACAAAGAAAAGGTTATTTTTGCCATTGGCTAATATTTAATTGGTTTCTGGCAAAATATAAAATTTTGAAATAAATTTGTTTGTTTTGGTTCTAGGTAAATGTCAACTTTGGTACACAATTTAATTATTATTTTTTTCTCACAAAAATTGACTAGTTTAAAAAAATGCAAAGTAGTATAGCTTTTTTTGGTGGAAATTTTCTTATGTAGCGCAGCTATAACAAGCACTGAAATATCGTATTATAGACAGGTTTCCGCGGATATTAAAGATGAAAACTAGAGCAGCTGAAAGTTATTTGTTGGCTCAACAACTTTGGGGACTTTTATTGCATTTTGATTGGTCGGTTCATTAAGTTGAGTGTCTAAACGTTTCAACCAATAATTGTATAAATCTACAGAATTTTGTGTATAATTATTGGAGATGTACATCAATTTAACGGCTATTGTTTTAACCCTTTAGATCCTTGGTAAACATATCATAATGGATTGACAGACTGACATATATATTTATATAGCAGCTTTGCTGTTTTAAAAGACAAAGGGCATCTTCCCAGCTTTAAATATTACAAACATATAATAACATCCAAATATGTATTTAATCTTGAAGACAACTAAATTATTGTTGTAGGGTTCTAGCAACATTTAATATCATAAAATAACAATAGAAAATTTTCCCAAAAAATAATAGAAATAACAGTATGAAATAGGACTTTATAACTCTTAGCCTATTATGTAAAGTAGTAAGGTTTTTGTCTGTATCTTAGGATAGCTTCACTTTGGTCCCGGGTTGGTTTAAGGCTACTTTGTTTTTAAATTAAAGTCTTAGGATTGTATTATGTTTTATACTTTCCTCCCCTACCCCTTAGAATACAAAGCTCCTAAATGTTAGGGGAGCAGCCGCTACTTTTTTTATATGATAATAAGACAATAACTTGATGTACATCCCCAATGGTGATATACAAAATTACCCCTTCTGGAGATTACTGTTTGGACCAACCCCCCAAAAAATTAATAGAAGTCCCAAAAGTTTTTAAGCCAATAGATAAGATAAGGGTATAATAAAACTTTTGGGACTGGTGTAATAAGTTGCCAAATGTCCTCTCCCTCCCAGAATTTCGGGTATAGTCCCTTTCGTAACATCGCACCTTATGAGGCCATTCTTCGTATTTTTACAGAAGCTTTTCTCCTATTTCTAGCCCCTGCGGGGGGCTCTAACCCTGCGGGGCCAATTACCTAACCCTGTGGAGCAATCACCTAACCCAATATACCTAACTTAACCTAAAATAACCTATAAAAGCCATTTTAGAAATACGACGAATCGCCCCATATGGGACGATGTTAGGAAAGGGACTGTTCCCTAAATTTCTACTGTTTTTAATGGACGTTTTTTGAAAGAAATATATTATAAAGGTCATGGTTTAAATTAAATTTAGCTGCGTGTTAGTTTTTTCTCACATAAATGCTTTTTACAGGGGAAAGGTAATATGGTTATTTATTATATCGTATTATAGACAGCTTTCCACGAATATAAAAATGTACAATTATAAGATAGTTAGCTCCGAGATTCAAAAGGCACGGACTTTTAATCACATCATTGTACATTTTTATATTCTTAGAAAACTGGATATCATAGGATACGATACACGATTTTTCAGTATGGCTTAGAACCGGTTCTAATCCAGCAGATATTAATCAGTTTCAAAGCCATACTGGAAAAGTATTTCTCAAAATAATTTAAGCAAAAGTTTTCATAAAATCTGTAATTAAAACTTATTTTAGCTAAATTATCTTTTCTTTCAAAGAAAGATTCAAGGGGTCAATTTATCTTTTTGAGCATTTTGATTGGTTGGTTCAAAACTAACTGTGTTCATACATTTCAACCAATAATTTTAATCTATAGAAGGAGTAATTTTGTTTATCATCAAATGTTTGTCTTCTCTGTTAATATACACACTTATTAGCTTCTTTCTCCATAAATTTATCAGCTTCCAAAAGCAGAATTTCATTCTTAGCTGTCCCATACCGTGTCCTTAACCGGAGCGAAGCGACGTGTATAGGGGGGACACGGACACGTTATTATCCATCCATCAACCTTTCAATCTCTGAAGCAAGCCTTCAGTCACCCGTTTTAGAGGGTGACCACGAGTGCAGCTTCTCTCTTAAGCGGAGCGAGTAAGGGCTCCCTCTAAAACGGTTGCAACTGAAGGCACTTCAGAGATTGAAATGGCTTTGGATGGATGCCTTCCTTTACCCTGTCAACGAGGTGGTTTACCTGGGTTTTCAGTACTGGTGACACTGACACGTTATGGCTTATGTACGGGCCCTTCTACCTTCCTATCTCCCCTTAGTATCACGCCTCGCTTCGCTCGGGACAGCTTTTATTTTGAGTGGGGAAAACTCTTCTTTATATAACCCCACCCATAAAATACTTATTTTATGAGGGAAAGATTGATTTATTGTCCATTGTCCTATCTGTGTATCACTGCTTGTTATCTGAATAATCAAACAGGGAGGGAGGGGACATTAGGCTATTTATTGCACTAGTCCCCAAAGTTTTATAATAACGTTTTCTTATTCGTTGGCTTGACAATTTTCTGGACTTTTGTTTAATTTTGATTGGTTGGTTCATTAAATTAACATTAACCATTAATTGTCATCTACAAAAGGTATAATTTTGTGGTATTTGGGATTTACATTACTTTATTGGCCATTGTCCCATCTGTGAATGCTTGTTATCTGAATAATCAAACTAAGTTACAAATCAAAATCGTGACCAAAACACTTTGGAAAACAACAATTGACAAATTATTTGAATGTTGCTGTTTTTTTTTCATCAAATATGTCCAAAACCTATAAGGGATCGAAAGTGATAAGACAATTACCGATAATTGATGTACATCACCAATTATAATACACAAAATTACCAGTTTTGTAGATTACAATTAGTGGTTTAGATGTTGGGACACTGAACTTAATGAACCAACTAAACAAAATTTAAAAAGTCCCCAAAGTTTTTATGTCAACAAATATGAAAACATTATGATAAAACATTGGGTACCAGTGTAATAAAAGACTTAATGTCCCCTCCCTCCCTGATTTAATAATTTTAATCAGACATTTTGAAAAATAAAAATAAGTTCTTTACCTGAAAAAAAACTCTACTGATCTCTCTAAAAATACTCTATAAATGCACCAAGAAAGAAAGTCACACCTAGAAACATTGATAGAAATTCTCTCATTTTAATCAACTTGATAATTAATTGAAATAAAATTGAGAATAGTTATCTATCACATCGTATTATAGACAGCTTTCCGCGGATATTAACATAAAAATATAAATTTAAAACAAGTCGGTATTAATTTTATGATTTTTATTTTATCACTTGTGGAAAATTGTCTGAAATACGATGCTATACAATATACATACATGGCTTTTCAGTATGGCTGTGTTTTAATGACAACAATCATCCATAAGGGTTAAGCTCTAAAATTAGACATTAAGCAACAAAATGCTTATAACATTGAACCTTGTTGCCCTAGAATTTAATATTCCAAAAATCAGATGAAATAATAGTTATTTCTCGTATCGTATTATAAACGGCTTTCCGCGGATATAGAATGTACAATTATAAGATTAAAACTAGTTTTTTAGCCCCGAGGTGCCGGAGGCACCGGCTAAAAAAACTGGTTTTAATCTTATGATTGTACATTTCTCTATTCGTAGAAAACTGGATATAATACGATGCTAGACATAGTTTTTTTCGTATGGATGAGAACCGGTTCCTATCCACCGGATTCGAATGAATACGAGAAAAAATGTTCTTAAAAATGAGTTTAAAATCAACCTGTTTCAAAAGGTCTTACAGACTTTCTGGTAACGGTTATAGACTACCTAATTGTTACAGAAATCATCATTGAAATCCATAATTCTATAACATGCTTAGAGCTACGTTTTACGGACGGTCGGACTGATCCCAATGATAGAAAAGCTAAGCTTTTAGAAATACATCGATTGAAAATTTAAAATAAAATGTGTCTGTGTCCCTAATAGTCGCACCTAACTAAATGATGAATTGTAGATTATTGCTTTTTGAACATAATTTAAATTTATCTTACTAAATATCTATTTGTCTACTTATCTATTTAATAAAATGAATAAATTGATAAACTTTTCTAAATTACAACCTGTAATAATTATTAATACCAAATCACGGTCTAAAAAACTGGTTTAAATCTTATGATTGTATATTTTTATATTCGTGTAAAACTGAATATTATACGACGCTATATATAATTTTTCAGTATTTTTCTGAAAACCGGTTCTAATCCACAGGATATTAATCGGTTTCAAAGCAATACATTACCACCCTTCGCACCCCAATCCTCAACCCCAAAAAATAATATAATTTGATATACAATAAAAATATTCCCCCAAAAAAGTAATCTTATTTTGTTCTTTGAACAAAAAACTAAATGTGAAGGGGACACCTCAAATTACCTTGAGTTGTATAGAAATTAATATTTTCTTTTTTTCCTTGGGGGAAAGATTAATTTATCTTCCATTCTCCTTTCCCTGTTCACCTGGCTTTAAGGTGTAAAGGTCGCATTATGACAAGACCAGGATTATAGAGATAGGCTAATCAAAGATTGAATTATTTTTCAATAAATGTTGGCATAAAATTTTGTCAGTGGCTAAACCAACATAAAGTAAAAGTATCCTTTTATAAAAATATCAAGATCTCGCATACCGCTGAACCTTTTCGGTTCACTTTTACTGTTTATTGCTATTTTTAAAGAATGGTATCACCCCCCCCCCCCCTCCTTTCACTTTTTCTTTTTAAAATGAAATTAAAATGGGGCATCGAATTCAACCAACAACTCAAGTTATGATAGAGGCCTCTAGGGGGGTAGCCACTAGTTAATAACATTATGACTAAATGTTCTTATGCATATAACAACCGCACAAAAATATGGTTGATTGGATTATAAATATAACTTTCATTAACTTATTCCTGTTTCTCTGTATGGGTGTGAGCCTTAACAAAAATATCTTGTAATATGCACATAAATTCACGGATATAAAGGGATAAGACCATGGCACAAAAATTGATGTTCATCCCCAATGATAATTCACAAAATTACACCTTGTGTAGATTTCAACTGGTGATTGAAACGTTTGGACACTTAACCTAAAGAACTAACCAATCAAATTCAATAAAAGTCCCCAAAATCGCTAATGGTTAGAGCAGATTCTCAGCCATACTGAAAAATCATATGTAGCATCGAATTACAGACAATTTTTCATGAATTAAAAAAAAAATTCATAATAGTAAAGTTTTTGGTTTTAATATTCATGAAAAGTTGTCTATAATACGATGTGATAAATAACTATTATTAGCTTTGTAACTAACAATTTTAAGTGAAATATTTTATAAATCAATTTTCAAAGTTATCTTTTTATCTACGGTTATGCAATTTGATATATTTTTTCTTGGATGTTGCACCAAATTTTCATGTTCTCTAATAAAGTATTACTCGCTGCTGGCTAAAATAACGTCACCCCCATCCATCTATCCACTTCACCCCTGCCCACCTACTGGATGAACGAACTGACCAATGAATAAGGTCCATCTTAGCAGGCTAAATTAACGACAAAATTTCCCCTGTCAATATTTCCACATGTTCTATATCCATTGCAAAGCACACCTAGAAATTTTGAATAATGAAGCGATAAACAAAATAGTTTAATGATTGAAATATTCTCTAGCAAAGCTTCTCTTTAAAACTATATAAAATTCTTATACTAATTCTGTCTGTCTATTTGTACCGAAGGATCTCGCTAACCGATGAACCGATATAATTTTCCTCTACAGGGTAGCTTCTAATAGGTCCTGGGAAGGTTTTTAACTATTGGGGGGAGGGTACCACCACCCTCCCAAGAGAAATAAGGACAAATCGATCGTAGAGACTTGAACCAAAAAACCAAACATTTAAAGTGCCACTACAGGCCTCTAGGGGCGTAGCCGCTAGTATATAAACATTGTAAAACAAGGGAAAATATGTTCATTTAGTAAGCAAGGAATAATTTATAGGTTACAAAAATCAATCTGTAATGTTACGGATTAAAATATTTTACTTTGTTGTACTAGGAATCAATGTTCCAAACTTCAGATTTTTATTTGAAATTTTTTTGTCCTGCTTCTACCAATGAATATAATTCTTCTCGTTTAAAAAAAATGCATAACTAATATTAACAAATTTTCTTAGCCTTTACAAATCGATTTATCATAACTTGGATGTTGATATTCTCAGCTACTATCCAAATTCCCTTCTCTCCTACTGGATGAACAAACTGGCCAATAGATTAGGTCAAAATTCCCTTGTTCATATATCCATGTATTGTATATCCTATATCCATTTTGTTGACACTCCTTAACCCTTAAATTTCATTTTATTTTTTAAAGAAGGATATTTTATGTTTATGGCCATTTATAATTGTTTACAGTTAAACATTGTCATAGCTTTAACAACAAGACTACAGGCATATAACTTAGATATTAACACAACGTATTATAATAGACAGCTTTCCGCGGGTATAAAAATAAAAAAATATAAGATTTGTTGGCCCCGTGGAAAATTGTCTGTAATACGATGCTAAACATGATTTTTCAGTATGACTGAGAACTGGTTCTAATCCCGTTGATGTAAATCGGTTTCAAAGCCAATAAAAATAATTATTCATAATTCAAATTAGCATGATGTCTGTCCGTCTGTATGTTTGTAAAATATTAAGATCTCGGTAATCGTTACTCATGAATCCTCAACAGAACCTTAGAGCAAAGCCCCTATAAGAAAAAAGGCCCTTTACCCCATCCAATTTTTTTTAGACAGGCCAAAAATGTACAAAAATATCTATAATCTAATTATCCAGTATTGCTTCAAAATCAATTAATATAGACAATTTTGAAATAAAAACTGGTTTTAATCTTACAACTTTCCATTTCAATATCCGCGGAAAGCTGTCTATAATACGATAAATGACTAATATACAAATTGTTTTTCTTTTAAAAAATTTTAAAATTTAAATGAAAAAGGAAATTGGGAAAAAACTTTTAAAAAACACTAGTCTTATAACAACTTTTTCTTATTCGTTGGCTTAACAACTTTGGAGACTTTAAATGAATTTAATTGGTTGGTTCATTAAGTTGAGTGTCCAAGCATTTTAACCAATAATTCCAGGGATAATTTTGTGTATTATCATTTGGATGTGGGATTTATAAATTGAATGGAAATTTTAAAATAATAAAAACTAAACAATTATTATTATTCTAACAGAAAAAACAAAGGCAAAATATTTTTTCTTAAGGTAAAATAACCCCCTCCCCCTAGATTAAATGCAATTTATATCTTATTTGCATTTTTTTACAAAAAATAAAAATTCCAAAATGTGAAACTTTTGGTTTAAATTTAGATGCTAAGCCAATTGCATTTTTAGGTGTTTCAAAAATATTACTAAATTATACTTTTAATATAATATTAAGCAATTATATTTTCAGTATGGCTTTGAACTCGAACATAACTGGAATTAGTTTATATTTTTTTATTTTACTATCTGCTGAAAGCTGTCTATAATACGATGCGAAAATAACTTTTATCATTTTATTTATCATAAAAATAGCTTTATATAATACCTAAATAAAATAGCGATAAATAAATTTTTTTTACAATTTTGTAGAAACTTCTAAAATCTGAAATAGGAAACTTTTGCTTTAAATTGAGATGCTATAATACCAGGCATCTAAAGGGATAAGACAATGGCTGATAAATTGATGATACACAGAATTACCCCTTCTGTAGATTACATTTAGGGTAACATTTTGAGGAAGCGAGGTTGCATTGGACTGTATATTACACTGGTACCAAATGTTACAAAAAATATTTAATTCTCAAATCTTTACTAGCAGTGTCAAAACTACAGAATTTGCAAGGGTAATTGTTTATTATAACTGGGGTTGTCATCACCATTTTTATCAAGTATCATCCATATAGTACCTGTTTTGCCAATAAAAAGAGAAAGAAAAAAGTTATATCACAAAAAATGTAATTTTGGCAAAGTATATAAAAGCTAAAAATTTGCAAATATTTTTCTTATCCTTTTATTTGTTATTATTTAATTTTTTTTGCAGAGGGTAATTAAAGATTAAGTTGTAAAAACTAAAAAGTTTTAAATTTCCTATCTTTCTCTCTCTTAAACTAACTTGAAATAGTTATTTGTCGCATCGTATTATAGACATCTTTTCGCGGATATTGAAAAGTAAAATTATAAGATCAAAACCAGTCTAGTTAGTCCCGAGTGGCCGAAGGCCCGGGATAACAAAAGTGGTTTTGAATTTATTTACACTTTTGGGTTTTTTAATTTATCGCCCATTAAGTCATGTTTATTCTAATTGCAACAATGAGCTAATCTATTCTTTTAGTCTATCTATCTATCTGTTAATATTTCTATCTATTTTTGTGTTTATCTACATTTCTATCTATCTATCAGTCTACTATTGATTCTATGAATCGATGTAAGATTACTTGGATGTTGCACCAGACTTTCATGTACTCTAATAAATTAATACTCGCAGCTGGCTAAAATAACTTTACCCCCAACAACCCCATTTAAACCAACCCCTTCTCACCCACTGTACGAACGAACTGACCAATAAGTGAGGTCCATATCAGCAACCTAAATTGACGACAAATTTCCCCTGTCAATATATCCCCGTATTCTATATCCATTGTTCTATGTTTGTTATAATTTATCGACCATAAAACATGTCTGTTTTTATTCGTAAATTGTCTTATCCCTTTATATCCCTGACATATTTATATATATGTATATGTAGGCCTACCAGCCAGCAGCAAGAGCCCATCCCCGCTGTCCCCACCCCCAGCAACAGAAACACAGTCAACTCTCAACTCATTGCTGACGAAAAGGTAGATATTTAATAGGTTATTTAGCATCGTATTATAGACACCTATCCGCGGATAGGAATATGAAAAATCATAATATCAAAAACAAGTCTTGTGATTTTTATTGTATTATTCGTGGAAACTCGATGCTATACATGCTTTTTCAGTTTGGATGTGAACTGGTTCTAATCCAGCGGATATTAATCGTTTTCAAAGCAATATTGAAAAAGTTTAAGTCTAAAGAAGCGCCATAACAAAGGTGCATTCTTTTAAAAAAACATAGGCAACTCAAATATGCGCCCTAGCAAAAGTGCACTCTATTAAAAAATATATGAAACTCAAAAAATGCGCCATAGCTAAAGCGCTGTAGTAAAAATAATTATATGCTACTAAAGAAATACAACTCCTTTATACCAGTTTTATAGATTTTGTGATTTAACACTTGAAAAAACTTCTTAAAAACATAAACTGCCAGAACTCACACAAAAAAGGAATTCAAGAATTTGATAATCAATTATTTCTTTTCTGGTGGTTTCAATATTGTATTCTATTTTGATCTAAAATTATTTTTGTACAGGTAAGCCGTGAGGAAGCTTTGAGAGAGAGACAGAGACAGCTGCAGATTCTTGAAGATCAGAGATCTCAGTTGGTCAGACTGCAGCAGGCTCAACAGGGACAGCAACCCCTCCCAGCCAGGTATTCATCTTTTGGTTACCCAGTTATACATCAATCTCTATTCAGTTTTATTTTATCATAAAAAATCTAAATGGCTCAGCTAGTTGACTCTAAGAGAAGAATATGTAACTAGCAATCTACAAAAGGTTGACTCACAAACAAAGTATGAATTTCACGTACTTATTTAGAAATTACATATTGTTTCAAGTATTTTCTGATTTCATTGTAACACTATAAAACTACTCAATTATATGTCTATCTATATACCTATATTATTAATCATGGATAGCAATTGATAAGACCTTAAATAATAAAAGTTACATTTTTCCAATTAATAACTAGTTAAATAACTTACAAGCAATCCAAACATAAAGAGTATAATAATTAGATTAACAGGGGCATCATTCTTTCCTACAAACATTTTCCTATCTATCTAACTTAAGACAATATTAAATCTTAATCAACTTCTTAAAGCATTTATGGGAGCAAGGATATTTATAGTAAACCTTTTTAAAACCGGATATGTTTTAGTATTCTGAAAGTTAAGCAATTGATTGTTGACTTTATTGCGATATACTTACTTATGTTGATATAAATTTCATTTGCGTATTAGTTAGAGAGCATACTTCATCAATTACACAAGCTTCTGCAGATAAAATTATCTTAATTTAATCTATCCTTATTTAGAACTGAAACCGCAAGATCCTTCAGCTTTGCTTCACAGCAGCAACAGTTCAGAGCACAGCCTCAGCAGCAAGAATTATTTGCTCCTTTGGATCCTTTTGTCTCAAGTAAGTATAATCAAGGCTAGAAGAGTAATAGTTATTTCTTGCATCATAATAATAGACAGTTTTCCATGGATATTGAAATTAACAATTTTAAATTTAAACCAGTTTTGTTTCTTGAGGGGCAGAAGTCCTATGTTAACAAATCTGGTATTAAATTCATTATTTTTGTTTTTATTTCTGTGAAAAATTGTCTGTAATAACCTGCTATACATAATAATTAAGTATGGATGAGAACCAGTTCTAATTCAAAAGATATTAATTGGTTTAGAAGCCATAATGGAAAACATAATAAATACATTTGTAAAATTCTATAGTTCTGAGTTTAATTTACCCAATTTGGGATATCATGTACTGCAGTAAGAATTTATAAATTACTCTTTCTTCATTAGGCATATTAGGTCCAATGTAGTTCTTTGTGATAAGACTAAAAACTTCACCCTCAAATAAGAACCAACTAAACGAGTAGATATTGTAACTTTAATGGACAAACATTGTATAAGAATAATTTTACAAAATTGTAACGATTGATTTTTTTCAGACTTTAACAGCAACATTGGTACCTACTCCATCAATTATTAAATCAAAACCCATCATCCTCTGGTACAATAAATTATTTTTCAAAAATTGGGGAAAATTTTGGCGTGGTATTTTATTGGCGCAATTTTTAGGAAAATCCTTTTATTAAAAATCTTTTGTGGGCATTAAACATTGTCAAAATAAAAACATATGTTAGATTATAAAGATAAATAACACCGCCATTTGTTACCAAAAATGCTAAAAAACTGACAAAAAATGTAAATTATAATAATATGAAATAAAATAGCTATTCTGTGTAGTTCTATAATAATAAATATAATACTGTATTCATATTTTTGTGTTTTTTCTTCTTTCATGTTATTTTAATTTTTAGTAAAAAAAATTAAAATCTTACTTGTGGCAATATTGAGGACATCGCGGATTATCAAAGTGAAATTAATATCACTTAATTTATAATGAAATCTTTATATCCTGAAAGGAAGTACCAGAATGTCTACTGTCTTTGTGTCAGTCTGTACCAAGAGATCTCGCTATCCGCTGCACTAATGTGATTTTCCTTAACAATGTAGCCTCTCATAGGTCCTGTTTACAACTTGTTATGGGGGAGGGCACTACAAACCTCCCAAGATAAATCTTCCGCTAAAAATTCCCCTCCCCCAAAATAATGTTTTTAACTTATTCTTTTAAAAGCTAAAATTGAAAACAGAGAGGGAAGGCATTTCCCCTGCCCCCTAGAGACCTTAAGTCCTTCTAGAGGCCTTTAGGGGCTTAGCTGCTAGTTTCACATTCATTTCATACATATATTGAAGGTGATTAGAGCCAAAATTTTGCAGGGATTTAGCGAATAAATTGTTGTACATACTTAATGATGATACACAAAATTACCCCTTCTGTAAATTATGATAGTTGGTTAAAACGTTTTGATTTTATTTAAGTTATTGAAAATATATATCTTTAAAGGGTTAATTAGTGGTACTTATGCTAATGAGAGAAACGGGACAAATAAAAGTAATCCTAATATATAAAACTAGCGGCTACGCCCCTAGAGGCCTCTAGTGGCACTTTAAATGTTTTTATTTTATTTCATGTCTATGTTGCGTTCAAGTCTACGAAAAAGCAAGAATATTAAAAAAATTGTGATTTCTCTTGGGAGGGTGATAATACCCTCCCCCAAAATTGTTATAAACCTTCCTGGGACCTATGAGAAGCTACTCTGTTAAGGAGAACCTGATGATCAATTCAGCGGTTAGCAAGATCCTTCTGTACAAACACACAGACAGTCATCCTGTTACTTTATTATAAGGATAGTAAGCCTTTTTTTGTCTGTATCGAAGTATCTCGCTAACCGCTGAACCGATATTTTTCTCTTTTACAGTGGAGCCTCATATAGGTCCTAAATGGTTTTAGGCTTTTTACTTTTTTTAATAGATAAGGCTGGGTATGGTATTGTCCTATTTTTATGCCCTTCCTCTAGATGTTAGGGGCGCAGCCGATAGTGATCCTATAAAGATTTAACAAATCTTCAACAAAATTCGCAAACAAACATCCCATCTCTTGTACAAAATGCTAAAGAATATGTGCACATTTTTTATTGCAAAAAAATTAATTACATTTGCAATACAAAGAAACAACTCAGGAATCTAAAATGATAAGACAATGGCCGATAAATTAATGTACATTCTAAATGATGATTCACAAAATTACCTCTTCTGTAGATTACAATTAGTGGTTTAAATGTTTGGACACCTAACGAAATTAACCAACCAATTACATAAGGGGTAATAACCGCGACCGTGGCTCAACATGTAGCGCATCCGCTCGTCGTCGGGAAGGTGATAGGTTCGAATCTCGGTCCGACACCGCGTCATAACTAAAGACGTTAAAATGGTTCCTACTGCTGCTAAGTCAGGTGCGCGACATAAATAGTTAGAGTACCCCCTACTCTAACTATTTATGCCTTGGCCTAAAACAGGCGCAACTCACTACCATGCACAGTTAGGACTTCTCAGACAAAGGTCGTGCAATCAAAGGGTTGGTTGTCTAATGGGCAAAAGGACGCTTTACACCGCAATCATAGTGCTTAGGGCTGACAACCCTATCCCATGTCCATAAAAAAGCCACATTGTTACAGAAACACTAACAAATTGTCAGCGGTCTATGCTCCCCCTGTGGAGTTAAAAGGGCTTGTTACTGTTATATGGGATAATATTATTTTTCATAATTTGAGGTTTTTTCAATTTATTATTCATTGTCTTATCCCTTTATATCCCTGACAATTAACAAATGCAAAGGAAGGAAATAAATTGAATATGAGGAAAAAATTGATTAAATAACATTAAATTTAGTGTTCAAGTGTTGCCGCCAATAATTAAAACATAGATTTTCGAATCATTTCCAATTTTTCATAAATTAAAAAGTTAATAATGAAGGCCCGAGCTAACAAAACTGGATTTAATCTTATAAAATTTTTCATTTTTCTATGCGTGGATAGTTGTCTATAATACGATGCGGAGCGGAGGTGTCATAAATTGTGAGAAAGTATCAAAATTTTTGGTTGCACTTCGAGCTCTTTCTGGTAAAACCCTGAGCACGCCACCGAAAAACTCAATTCTAGAATATTTTTTTTTATTTCAGCTGTCCGCGGATATTAAAATAAAAGTGTAGGAATGAACCAGTTTGTTAGCCTCGAGGGGCCGAAGTCCCGGGCTTACAAAACTGGCATCAATTTGGTGATTCGTATTTTGATATCCACAGGAAATAATTTGAACTACGATATTGTACATGATTTTTCAGTATGGCTCAGAACCGGTTCTAATCCAGCGGATATTAATCGGTTTTGAAGCCATACTGGACAAATTTTGATACTATTAAATTTTTATTTTTTCGATTTTTTTCTGTTTTATTTCCACACTAGGTTAATTAATGTTATTCAGGTATTAATTAATAGGACAATGGAAGTGAAATTGAATTCAAGTTTTAATGTAGCGCAGTTCCAAGTAAAATGCCCAAACTTCGATTTAGGTCTTAAAGATTGCTTAATAGAATGTATTATGACTTTAAATGAAACTTATGATCAGAAGCGTGCAAACCGAAGGGGGCATTTGGGGCAATCCCCCCCCCCTAAAGACCAAAAAGCCCCCTCCTGCCCCCCCCTAGCCACCGCCCCCCCTGCCCTCCCTAAATGTTGAAAAATGCCCCATTTCCCCCCCCCCCCTGGTCAACAAAAATGCCCCTTTTTGCCCCCTACCTTACAAAAAGCAAAACTATCCCAGTTTCCAAAAAAAGATCAAGAAATACTCAAAAAAAACAGACAGTTACTATTCATTTAACCTTACCAAATTTTTTAATTAGTGTAGAAATTAGGTTATAATCTTTTTTCACTGAACATAACAAACCAGGTAATAGGAAGTATTTTATTTTGTATAATATAAACTTTTTACCAAAGAAATTTTGTACATCCCCACTGATGATATACAAAATTACCCCTTATATAGATTACAATTAGTGGATGAAATGTATGGAAACTCGATCTAATTAACCAACCAATCAAAATTCCATTAAAGTCCCCAAAGTTGTTGAGCCAACGAATAAGAAAATTTTATATGAAATATTGGGGACTAGTGTAATAAATAGCCCAAAAACCCCTCCCTCCCTGCATATTTGAAGAAAAAAATTTGCACTTTGCGCCCTTCCAAATGGTTTCTGCTTTTTATCACATTCTATATTTTGTTTTTATTTCTAAAAAACATGTGTAAACAAAAAGTTATTTTATATAAAAAAGAAACAGCGTTGATATTTATCTAAGCCTTTTTCTCAACTGCACTGTATGTCTGTCTAAATGAATAACTATATATGATGTCATATTATTTTCAGGATAAGTTTATCATTTTTTTTGTGTACATACCCTTACAAAAAGACATGTTTTTTTATGGCAATTTTCATTAAAAACCCTTAAAACTAACTACACTCTATATTCCTAACTTGATAAAATACGCCACTCTTGTTGTCTTTAATTGATTTTAGTTCAAAGGGGGAGTAATTATTTTTAGGTGCGCTTCACACACCGCCCTTATAAATCCTTGGAAACGCCACTTAATAAAAAATTAACAGAGTTTTAAAGTGCCATTTAAAGAGGGTAGGATATGTTGATATAACTTTTTAGCTTCTCTATAATTCACTATGGCTGTCAGTACGTAATGCTAAGGGGGAAATGTGACTTTTTCAACTGCAATTAAAGATAGAAGGCTAAAACTTAATGTTAACATTCCCATCATTATGGAGTATAAATAACTATTAAAAATTCATGGAGGTCGGACTGCTTTTCAGGACGTTTTTTGGCTATTTTTGTATCTTTTAAATTTCGGGTATAGTCCCTTTTGTGACATTGCCTGTTAAGGTGCATTTCGTCGTATTTTCACATTAGCTTTTCACCTATTTATAGCTCCTGCGGGGCCAATTGCCTAACCCTGCGGGTAAATCACCTGACCTAACTTAACCTAGAATAACCTATTAAAAGCTACTATGAAAATACGACGAAATGCCCCTTAAGAGGTGTTGCCACAAAAGAGACTATACCCCAAAGTTTTCCATATTTCTAGGAGAATTTTATAACTGTAGATGAAAGGACAAGTAATTTTTTTTATTTTTTACATAGTTCTTTATATCTTTGGTTTTTATGGTACGATAAATTTTTTTGTGGATTATAATATTAAAAAAAATAAAATTTCTCACTGTTTTGAGCATCCAGTATGTAATTTACTTTGACTGTCATCACACAACATACATGAAAAAGGATTTGTGACTTTTTCTACTTAAAATATATATTTATTTCAACAGATGCTCTTTAAATCTACTTGTCTGTATTCTTATTAATGATTTTTTGTGCTTTGCTACTTAAAGATGTTGTCATCCTTGTTGTCATACAATAAAAAAATATTTAAAATCAGTTTTACATATTAGGTTAATTTTTGGTAAATTATTTCCAAAATGAGTGTTTTTATCTCCCCCACCCCAAAATTTTTTTAATGGGGTTATTCATCCTTCCTGCTGAGATTTTATAACATCCCCTTCCACCCATAAAAAATGTTTTTTGGTGGGGGGGGGGGGAGGTTAAATTATCTTCTGTACTTTTTTTTCGAAGATGCTTTATAGCTCCCTTTCCTTCGGTCATTGCAGGGTGGGGAGAAGGGATGGGGGAGAAATGATGGGGGGGGGGAAGAGATGGGGGATATAAATGGGAAATAGGCATGGGGGAGAGGATGGGGAAGAAGGGATAAGGACTAGAAGGCCCATAATCAAATAACCCCAACCCCTAAAACGCCCTTATTAGTATTAGTATATATATATTATATAATTAGTAAATATAATCAAAATGCCCCCCCCAAAGTAGAGGGGGGCAAAATTTTACAAAATCTTCAAAATGCCCCCCTCCCTAGACAAAGTGCTTCGCACGCCACTGCTTATGATGGTGCCTAAAAATGACGTCATACAATACACATGACCATTGATAGGCAGTTTTTATTTAAATCGACCAATTGTGGGCCAGTATGACGTTATTTTTTAAAGGAACTACCATCATTTTCTGCTTGAAATCAATTTTCCATAATTTATAATAATCATAGAGTTGCGGCGCTTTTAGGAATATTGTTACAAGAATCCTTACAAAACGTTCCCAATTACAATCATTGGCTGAAAAGTTTAGAAACTCAACCTAATGAACCAACCAATTGAAATTCAAAGAAAGCCCCCAAAGTTGTTAAGCCAAGGAATAAGAGAACATTATTATAAAACTTTGGGAACTACTGCAATAAACAGCCCCTCTCTCCCTGGATCCAATCCAAGTAGATATTCATATTTGGTATTAATTATTTATTTGCCATTAGATTATACCTTAATCTCTGATATATTAACTCAAATAGTCAAGGAGAGAAGGGGCATTGTCTTGTCTATTTTACTGGTTCCCAAGTTTTCTCGTCCGATAAATGGGGTATTGTCCCTTTCGTGGCAACGCCACTTAAGGGACGTTTCTTTGTATTTCACAGTAGCATTTCTCCTATTTCTAGCCCCAGCGGGAGGCTCTAACACTGTGGGGCCAATTGCCTAACCCTGCGGGGCAATCACCTGACCCAATATAACCTAACCTAACCAAAAATAACCTATCAAAAGCAATTTTGAAAATACGATGAATCTCCCCTTAAGGGGCGTTGCCACGAAAGGGACTATACCCAAACTTTGGGTACTTTTATTAAATCTTTACAATTTAGTACTAACTTTTTAATTAATATTTAATTTACCCAATGGCAATTTTGATTATCCTCATTGGGGATGTACACAAATATATCAATCTCTATTGTCTTATCCCTTAAGATCCCTGCAAATGCTAGGCATAATTTCAGTAATTAAGTTCACAAGAAAAATATTATATAAAAATTCTTATAAAGTAATTTTGAATATGTTTGTTTTGTAGTACTACTTCTTCTGTCTAGTAGCAGGGAGGGAGGGGACATTAGAATAATTAGTACACTAGTCCCCAAAGTTTTATAATAACGTTTTCTTATTATTTGGCTTTACAACCATGGGGAATTACTATTGAAATTTAAATGGTTAGTTCATTTAGTTAAGTGTCCAGATGTTTCAACTATTAGTTGTAATCTACAAGAGGGGTAATTTTGTGTATCATCATTGGGGAAATGTGATTTTCTCAGCTGCTATTTAAGATACATTGCTATTTTTGGGGGTGAAGATACCCTTATCATTGAGCATCTATAATATATCTGACTGGTCCGTTAGTCTGTCGGTCTGTCTCGTTCTTGTTTTGTATATTTACACATTACGTCCATCATTCTGGATAACGTGGAAGTGCACCCATTATAGAATTTTTTTGTTCAGTTAGGTCAAAATGGGTTCTTTAAAGTTCAGAATAAAGTTAGGTTAGCCTACAACAAGGGTTAGGGCCCCCGCAGGGAACAGGAGCTTGGATGTTATAATATATAGATGGTTTCTCTTAAAATGCCAAGTCGACAACAAAGCCCCCCCCCCGCTTCTTTTTAAAAAATAAATGTAAAATAATGACGGGGGTGGGGTAGGAAAGGATTCGTTAACTACTCTATGTTTGGTTAAGTTAGGTTATATTGGTAACGAAGAGTGAGTTAAGCTCCATTCGTTTTGGTTTCCCACACAGGGGTTAAAATTCCCCCTTATTATTAATTTATTTTTAAAATAAGGGGTGGAGGGTTCAGAGCTCGATAGGCAATTTGAGGGAAATCACCGCAAATTGCAATTATCCTACTCAAAGTAATTGTAAAAAAGTTTAATATTATTTATTACTAATGATATTACTTTAACCTATGAGGATGGGATACACCACAAGATCTTATTTTGGTGCATTTTTGAACTAAATTTGATAATTGCAGTGCATGATGTATATGATGGCCACATGACCTTTAGACAACATCTCTTTGATTACATGACTTTTGTCTTGAAATAGTAACTTTGTATGTAATGAGTTCCGCCAGTTTTGCAACTCAAGGCATTCCCCATACTGCGGCTGGGATTTAGTTAGAAACCTGCTTAAGGTGTCTATAGAAAGGTTTTTACTACAAGCCTCATCAAAAACTTTAAATACTTAAGACGATTTTTTATCTCCTTGTAGAGCAATATTCTCCAGAAGGGCTAGGTCTCGAGCTGTAATGCTCTCTGGAGAAGTGAGAGTAGATTCAAATTTCAATATTGTTTTTTTTTTGTAGTTGTCAGTGCTTGAATATGAATTAGATTGTTTTTAATAGTTTTTTTAACCATAACTGCAGGGTTTATATAAATAAAGTAAAGCGATTGGTTTATAACAAAACTATGTTTTAATAACTTTGATTAATTCCCTACTTAGATTAAATAATTATAATCTGATCTTTGACACACAGTAAACCAATTTTTGATGCTGTACGTATTGGTGCAAAAAATGGGGACAAATTTCAAATTGTTTTGGCGTGTGACGTCATACCCCCATCTCTTTTCTAGGGGGTTTCTTTCCTCCTTCCCTTTTCTTTCCCCTCACTTGTGACGTAAATAAACAGCCCCGTCAAATCAATTTAAAAATTGTCCCCATTTTTTGCACCAATACGTACAGCATCCAATTTTTGTTTTAGTTCTTAATTTTCATTTTTCTGTAGTAAATCTCAGGGAAGGAGGGGATATTCAAAAAAGTTATTTATCGTATTATAGACAGCTTTTTGCGGATATTAAAAATTAATAATTGGAAGAATAAAACCATGTTTGTTGGCCCCAAGGGGTCCAAGGCCAAGGCTATCAAAACTGGGAACAATTTTATGATTTCTATTTTATTTGTGAAAAATTGTCTATAGATGATTTTTCAGTATGACTAAAAATCGGTTCTTATCCAAAAATTATTTGTTGGTTCAAACTAATGTTGTTCAAACTTGTTAATCAATTATTCTATTTTACAGGTATAATTTTGATTATTATCATTGGATCTTAAAAATTACCTATACTGGTCAATGAAACGGGCAGACATCCTACCACTTTAGTGAAACAATGATGACAAAATCAATAAGTAGCAAAGCACAAAATCATCAATAGAAACGAAATTGTTCATTGGTTGAAAATAAAAATAAGTCAGGAAAAAAATCATAAAACCTTTCACATTTATGACTGACAGCCTAGCAATCGACTGCAAACTGGATGCTCTTGTATATGTAATCCTCTATCTTGAATAGCATCCGAGAAAATCACATTTACTCAAATAGGGTTACTAACTGACAGACATACAAAGTGATTATAGAGTAGTTTCGCTTAAAAAAATGTACATCAAACAACTAACTACATGCACCATGCAAAATCAGAAAATAAGGTCAAAACTGAGATGGGTTTTTGAAAGATGCCGCGTTTTTTCGACAATTTTTTAGACATTTATTGATTGAACGAAGACGATGGGATTTCAACACAGAGTATACAACATAAGAATTCAAATATTAAAATGTCTAATACAACTTAAATCTTTTTAGAGCTGTGTTAGACATTATACAAATGGCTAATAATAATTTAAAATTTTGAATTCTCAAGTTGAATACTCTGTTAAAATCGTACGGGGCATTGATCTTCAAGATGAAATAAGGTTTTTAACAGGGTATACAACTTGATAATTCAAAATTTTAAATTATTATTTTAGCCATTTGTATAATGTCTAACACAGCTCTAAAAAGATGCATTGATAAATATGCAGCGAAAATGGATTTAAGTTGTATTAGACATTTTAATATTTGAATTCTTACAAATGGCTAAAATAATAATTTTAAAGTTTTGAATTCTTATGCTGTATACTCTGTGTTGAAATTTCATCGTCTTCGTTCAATCAATCAATGTCTAAAAAATTGTCGAAAAAACGCGGCATCTTTCAAAAACCCATCTCTGGGTTTAGGATTTTTTTAAATAAGTGTTTTTAACCTTTTTATTTACACTTGAACTTTAAACAAGGATGACAACATCAATAAGTATCGAAGCACAAACTTGGAATGGACATTAGAGTAAAATACTTGAGGGAGAAAGGGTTAAATAACTGTATCTCCTAATGCCGACCCTCAATTGGGTCATTGAAAATCAACCAGCCAAGTAGCAGAAAACAAGTTGGTAGCAGACATAAAAGGTTATTGAAAAAGAGAGGGACGTAGTTGTCTGTTTATACATCTATACTCTAGATCTGTTGAATGGACAAATGGACAATGTGAGTTATAGAGCAAGTGTGTTTAAGTTCATATCAAAGAAAAAAAGAAAGATAGACAAATCACGAAACCTTTAAAGATAAGGTTCATGCCTCTTGAAGCATGACTGACGGACAGACGGTCAAAGCAAGTTGTATGTTGGATGCTCTCAAAGTGTATAGACTAATCATTCATATGTCAGAGGAATCTTCACTGTATATTCTAAATGTCTATCTTCAAAAGAAGCCAAGAAAATTACATTTCCCCCAAATACTTACGAACTGACCTACTGATGGACAGACACACAAAGTAAATTATAGGATAGCTTCGCGCCTGAAATATTCATATTCTGTAACTAACAACTGAACTAATTTGAAAAAAAATATTTGTGAAGGTTTCGTGATTTTGGAGAAAAGCCATTGTAGCAAAGACAACCTTATTTTTCATCTGCCCCCCAAATATTTTTGTAAACGGATAAAGAGCTGCTAAGCTTTCTAGATTGTACCTAACTGTTACAGGAATTTACAGTTACTGTTACTGTTACAGTTAATTTAGTTTTATTTTATTTTTTATTTGTGGCTGGTGACCTCGCACATTAAATCTATTTCATTTAATGTTCAATCGCAAGGTAAATGACCTAAAGCCATGAAATAACAAATAGGGTTTCATTTATATACAAGCGATTGGGCCTCTTATATCTGTATTTAAAAAGGACTGAAAAAATTGTTTAAAATCATCGCTTAGAGCTAAAATATATAAAAAAATCGCCTAAACTATCCAAAGACTAATATAAAACTAAAAAGCCTAAACCCATTACATGATCTATGTAAAGCTTTCTTGAAAAGGCTAACTATCAGTTTAGTTTTTGAAAAATTAGCCACGCTATTTATGACCAAGAAAGTCCTGTTTTTTTAAAGCGAGGCTTTCTATAATTAGAAATGGTCCGTACGTCCGTTTTAATTTATATACATGTTTTGCTTGTCCTATTGATTTAAAATGTTAGCATGACGATGACTATTCCTTTAACAGTTTTTAATACTTTTTGTATTATACAATTGTTCTATTCATCTAACTTTTTAAATTATAATTCCTAGTACAACAAGGTACAGTACAATAAGCGAGGTATTATCAAATTCTAAAAATGAAAGTATGTCCTTTTACTGTATCCTGTATTTGAGCAATTTTGCAACAAATTTATTTGCAATTTTGTTCCGACTTACAAATTTATCTTATGCTTAACAAGTTTTGACAATCTACACGAGTTATCGTTTGTTTGTCCTTCCTTCTAATTGTAGAGCTTCGCTTTTATGGATATTGTCAATAACTGCTTCGCAACCTTTCTGCAAAGATATGGGAAGCAATATTAAGTAGAAAATTCAATAATTAGATTCGCAGTTACAATTTCCATGTGAATATAAATCAGGGCTCGGCAGCCGCGCGTCCGCCGCGACTAATTTAAACACCTTTGGTACTCAGAAATTGTTTTGAAAAGGGATATTGCGCTTTTTAGATCAGGTTTTGCGGCCGGCAAGCTCTAAAATCAGAAGGAAGGACAAACGCACAATAGCGCTTGTAGAGTGTCAGAACTTAATAAGAAGAACATTAATAACAAAGTCTAAAAGAAATTGTATATAAATTTGTTGCAAAATTACGTAAATACAGGATACAGTAAAATAATTACTTTCTTTTTATCTTTTTTGATCATAAACGTCCAAGGGGAGGGGGTAATGGGGTGATTTCCACCCCCCCCCCCCAACCATTTAGGAGGGGGTATTTATCCTCAAACAATTTTGGGGGGGTAAATACCCCACCAAAATAAAAACTATCTTAACAAAAAAAAATTTTGCGCGCTTCGCATTTTTGATACTAAATATTTAATAAAATTTTATTTACCCCAGGGGTAAATTTTGGGGGGGTGGGGTAAATAAAATTTACCCCTGCCAACAGTTTTCAAGCAAATTAGTTATACACCTTCCCAGGGCCTATGAAAAGCTACTCTTTAAAGGAGAACATAATAGAGATCCTTCAGCACAAACATACAAACAAACATCCTGATTTTTAATGAATGGATTGAATTTACATATATTAATTCTATACATCCCAAAAAAAAATGTGCAAGAAACTTAGGCTTTCAAAAGCTACATTACTATATAAAGAAACAAAAAATAAATTGAATAGTTTATTTTAAAATCATACAAATAGTATTTAAAGAGCGTTAAGAATATTACTAATAGCAGTAACACCTCTCTGATTGGAGAGTAGATAAGTAAGTCCATTTTGTCCAAAGTTAGTGTTAACAGTATTTCCAAAAGCTGAAGCAGGAGCAAGACCACCTGCTAGTTGATTTAATCCAGTAACAAGAGTGTTTCTAAAAGTGTTCAGACTTGGCACAGCAGCAATTGCACCCACTCTTGGATTACGGATGTTTGTCAGTCCATTGCCATTAATGACAGCACCTCGAATATCACCAGCAGCCAGAGCAGTTCCCTAAAAGGAAGTAGAAAATTAAATTTTAAAATAGTTACCCGAAAGTGTAGAATTAAAAGGGGGGGGGTGTAATTCAACAATCCCGTAATTGAAGCACAAATAACTTATAATTCGAATTTAGTTAATAAACTTTGCTTTAATTTTCCCTAAATCTAGTAAAAAGTTTGAAAAGTAAGGACAGTTTATCGCTATTTTTCAGTTTAAATCTATCAATAGATTATTGCTTAATTTTAAATACCAAAACAATTTTTTAATGCCAGCCGCTTACCAGCTAGAACTGGGGAAATCAGTAAAATCCCCAAAGGCATGATGTGTAGATTGACCATGTAAAATTGTTTCAGAAAATAGCCAACAAAATGAATAAATTGCTGAGCCACCTTCCAATAGTAATAGAATATTATAGCTAGTAATTTTTCTCAGAATGATCGAAAATAGAATTACCAAGGATTAACCATGAAATGAAGAATGAAAGTAAATTTTAACACGCCACCCCCCCCCCCCCCCCACTTGAAAGTTCCCTGAAAGTTAAATAGTTTCCTAAAACAGGTGAAAACACGAATACCTGTCCAGCAAATTGAGATACACCATCACCAACGGCCACCAGAGCTCCTGTTCCCTGGACACCTACACTTCCATCAAAGTTGTTGAAACCTCCAAATCCTAAAATAAAATACTTTGAAAGAAAAAAAATAATCATGGGAAAGAAACATTACAGATATTTTAAAGGAAATTATAATCAATAAACCTTTGAGATTTAAATTTCTCATAAAAGGACAGCTAAAACAAAACTACTTTCAGTAAATCATAAATAAAATGAGCATATATTTTGTAAACCAAAAACTACTGAACACTTTAGAAAAACCAAAGAAAATCTATTTGTATTTGAAACTACAGACAAAAGTTAAACTTTAGTTTGTAAAGTTAAATCACACTAAAGTTTTATTTTTTTTATACCTGGACCAACGAAGACCTGTCCAGAGCCATCAAGCTCAGCATTACCAAATCCAGCAAACACGCCAGCTCCTTGTCCATCCCATTCAGCAGCACCCTAAAAATAAATAATAGAAGAAAATTAAGAAAAATTTACGGATATCATTAAAAACAGCTTTCAGAGGATATAAATATGTAAAATTAAAAGATGAAACTAGTTATATTCAAAGATCCTGATGGCATGGGCTAAAAAACTGCTTTTAATCTTATAATTGAACATATTTCTATTCATAGGAAAATGGATAACCAGTTTTAACCTACTGAATATTAGTAAGTTTCCAAGCTATAGGGGGAAATTAATTTCTTTGCTAAAATGTTTTGTATTAAATTTTATTCCCCACTTTCTAGTAAAAGGAGTCTTTGTGTTAAAATGTTCATACTGAAAGTGCTAACCCCGAATCAAAATATGGTTCTCGTTTATAAGTAATTTTACATAAATACTAGTAAGGACTGAAGTTATTTTTTTTTTTGGGGGGGGGGAGGGGTGAATACACTCAATCAGAAAAATTAGATAAAGATAACATTTAATTGAGGTAGACGTAATTATTTCTATAAAATTAGATTTTCTCTAGTGTCCCTAGAAGCCTTAAAGATGCAGCCACTAGAAAAGTTTAAAATTACTTACAGTTCCGAAAAAGCCAGTGAGACCATTGACATCAAAGGCACCAGCTCCGGTTCCAGTAAACTGGACAGAAGAACCAGGTAAAGCTAATCCAGATCCAGGTAGACCGGCTCCAGGTAGAACAGCAGGCTGCTGTAGGCCGCTGGACAACCCAGACAAGCTGAAACAGAATAATATTAATTCAATATCAAAATATTACAGATAAAACAATTTGAATCTTAGATGTAGACTAAAACTTTTATCAAAAAATAAACTCTTATTTTGACCCTAAACCATACAACTCATTAAAAGGAAGAGAAAAAAAAAGCACAAAAGACCTTAACACGTGTTATAGCGCATATATTTAGTAGGCTTAAATATATATAAAAAATAAAGTCAAAAATTTTAAGTTTGTGTCATGAAATATTAGAGATTTGTACAGACTAAACTCTTACATCTCTTTGAATAGTTTATCAAATTTATTTGTCAATGACTGACAACATACAAAGTAGTTAATCGCTTCAATGAAAAGATTTATATTTAAAGCAGCAAAGAATACATTTTTCCCCTAGTGTTAAATACTAACAGATTTACGGGACAGACAAAGTAATTTAAAAAAATTATTAGCCACTCAGTACGCCTATCTTTTTATTTTGGATAACTGTTATATGAAAGGCTTCTAAGACTTGCAATGGGAATTATTTCTAAAAATGATAAAAGTTGAGGGGGGGTATCAACATCCAATATCACCCCCCAACCCCCCAACCCCCCCCCCCCCCCAACAACGCTAATAAAAACTTGCCCATAATAGTAAAGATATCTACTATAGGTAAAAGGACAGTAAGCAGGAATATAATACCCCCCAACCCCCCCCCCCCCCCACCCGTGGACGTCTAAATAACAACTAAAACTTACCCATAATAATAAGGATATCCACCATAGGCAACTGGATAGTAGGCAGGGCGATATACAGGTCAGGAATATGTTTCACCCTCCCCCACCCGTAAACGTCTAGATAAATACTAAAACTTACCCATAATAAGGATATCCACCATAGGCAACTGGATAGTAGGCAGGGCGATAAACAGGTCCAGAATATGCTGGCACTGGCCACTAAAATATTCATTTTTAAATTAATTATTTACACTAAAATGGAGCAGCTACGATACTAAAGCATAACTTTTTTTCCAGTATAGCTTCAAAACTACTTAAGGTTAGCTTTATTACAAAAAAAAATTCTCAGTCATACCAAATACATATAGAATTAATTATTTTAATATCCGCGGGAAATTTAAAACAGTTAAATGAATAGTTTGTTTTTTTATTAGTAGCGAAGCTACTCTATAATTCACTTTGTCCGTCCATCCGTCAGTCCGTCAGTCCGTCCGTCAGTCCGTCCGTCCGTCCGTCCGTCAGTCCGTAACGCTATGGGGGAAATGGGATTTACTCAGCTCCTATAAAAGAAAGAATGCTGAAATTTTTTGACAACATTCCCATCAATAAGGAGCACAATTAAGTATAAAACATCGATGGCGGTAGGACCGCTTTTTAGCAGGTTTTAGGCTATTTTTGTATTTTTCACATTTTTCTCAATATCTTCTGTGTTTATGATGCGATTTTCAAAATTTTTTCAGTTATAGATATCTAAATTAAATTTTCAGTCCTTTAAAGAAACCAACTATGATGGTCGGACTGCCTTTAAGCAGGTTTTAGGCTATTTTTGTATTTTTCACATTTTTCTCCATATCTTTGGTGTTTATGGTCCGATTTCCAAAATTTTTTTAGTTATAGATATCAAAATTAAATTTCCTGTCCTTTTAAGAAAACAACTATGACGGTCAGACTGTCTTTCAGCAGGTTTTAGGCTATTTTTTTTATTTTTCACATTTTTCTCCATATCTTTGGTGTTTATGGTACGATTTCCAAAATTGTTCCAGTTATACATATCAAAATTAAATTTCCTGTTGTTTAAAGAAAACAACCATGAGGGTCAGGCTTCCTTTTTGCAGGTTTTTGGCTATTTTTAGATTTTTCCATATCTTTGATGTATATAGTCCAATTTTCCAAATTTTTTTAAGTTAAGGATTTAAAAATTAAATTTCCTGTCGTTTTAAGAAAACAAGCATGGCGGTCAGACTGCTTTTTAGCAGGTTTTTGCTATTTTTATATGTTTTACATATTTCATCATATCTTTGGTGTTTTTGGTCCAATTTTAAAACTTTTTTGGGATATCAGTATCAAAATAATTTTTCCCATTGTTATGGGCATCTTTTAAGTTATTTACTTTGATTGTCATCATTATACAAAATAAAACAGGGTTTTGTGTTTATTTTCTCCAATAAATCAATTAATAAATACACTTTAAATCTACTTGTATGTATTACCATTTATGATTTTATTTTTTGTGCTTCGCTACTTATGGATGTTGTCATCCTTGTTTAAAAGTAACTTATAATTGCGAAGCAAATATGTAAATAAGATGAAGCACCCATAAAAGCAAAGTTAATAATCTAAGTAAAAACTTGAAGAAGTAGTTGTAAAAAACCGTATATAACACACATATTTATAAATATTAAAATAGAGTTTATAATTTAGTTCCTTCAGGAAATCAAAATTATATAAATTGTTAAAAATTTTAGGAATCATTGAGTCTTAGTTGAACTTACTCTTGCTATTGACAAATATATCAGGAATCGTGTACAAAATATCAAAAAAAAAGAAGAATTTAAATTAAAATAGTTTAAAGGGTAGAAATTTCGAATGACAAATGAGAATTAGCATTTAATAACTAAAACAAGTAAAAAAAAACCAACACCAAAAAGACCATGGAACGTGAACTATCAAAAAAAGGAAAGTACAGAACATATACTCAAAAATATAAAATAACTGAACTACTTTTGACGCAAGGATAGACAAATATATTATTTATTTAACCGTAAATATATAATAGTTCTTTCAAAATTTTAAAAGAATAAACATTTTCCCTAAAGCAGTATTGACCAACTGACGAACATAAATTAATTCTAGAAAAACTTAACTTCAAAATAAAAACATACTTACATATTGGGCGCAGGAAAGACCAACAAGTCCTAAAACATAAAGAAAATTTAAATTAAGACTTTATTTATAATTCAAAATATTAAGGGGGGGGGGGAGGGGTGATATTATAAAGTATAATATTTAACGGAAATCAATATAAGTTTCTAAAAAGATCAGAGATTAATACCCTAAATGATTTTAAAAAGTATAAAAATTTTAACAAATTTACTAAAAATATCAAGAATAAAAAGCTATTTGTAATATAAAGTTAACATGTATATAATTAAAACCTAGGTAAACACCAAAACAGAATAATAAAATACTTACCAAATAAAACGAAAAGCTTCATATTCCCAATACTAAATGATATGATCAATAAAACACAACTGATACTAATACTTAATTAACCTCAGCATTTATAGATGTGTACGTTAAGTACAAAGTATACAAACAAATATAAAAACCAGTTTTTTTTTTACAACAAACGTACTTTAAAATTAATTTTTTGGAATCACCCCTATCCTCTAGGATGGGGAGATAAGGAAAATAGCCGAAAACCTTTTATTAAGCTTCCCTAAAAAAAAGTACAACCTATTCCGACCAGCTATTTCCGAGATCTTTAGCTTTAGACAAAAATATTTTACTGCATTAAATTATAGGAATAAAGCTTTCATAATTTTTAGACGTTTAAAATATCTAAAAACATTCAACATTATTTTACAAAAAAAAATAAAACTTAAGTTTTTCAAATATTTAACCCTTTGCAGACGACAAAAAAATTAAGAAATAGAAAAAAGGATTTTAAAATTTCATTTATAAAATTTAATAAGATCATCGTTATACAATTTAATTTGTCTGTCAGACTGTTTTTCAGAGGAAAACAAATTATGTATATTAATTTTGTCAGTCGGTTGTCTATATACCGTGAATCTTATATTTGGATCTACTGCAGTTCACGGTAAAATATTGCTGGTTACAAATATTGCTAAAAATCTATGAATTTTAAAGGCTGCTAGCTGCCAAACGACTGAACGTACAGATCATGACCGCACACTGTTTTAAGCGGCATAAGGAGGCCTACAACTAATCTGGAATAGCCATAAATCAATAATGCATAATTGTCTCGCAGTGCAGAGAAATGCGCGAAGAAGGCCTATTTTACGTTTTTTTACTTCAGCGAAGCTTTCCCTGTGCATCATTGGATCTTGGCTATTCCAGATTATTTGTAGGCCTTCTTATACCGCTTAAAATGGTGTGCGGGTATGATCTGTACGTTCAGCCGTTTGGCAGCTAGCAGCCTTTAAAATTCATAGATTTTTAGCAATATTCTTTACCAGCAATATTTTACCGTGAACTGTAGTAGATCCTTATATTTTAATATAAAAAAGTGTTATTTTCTTGGCTGCTATTTAAGATAGACGGGTGGAATTTTTGTAATGTATAGTTTGATTAATCGGCAGTTTCCCTGAAAGTTATTAGCGACCACAGAATCCCCCCATCAACCGCCACCAGTTTTGAAAATAGAAACGTTAGAGGGGGGGGGGGGGTAGTTTTTACCTTTGTTTGTGTTCAGGCTATGTTAGGTTACATAGGATAGGGTACAGGGTAGCCCCGCGGGGTTAGGTTACATAGGATAGGGTACAGGGTAGCCCCGCGGGGTTAGGTTACATAGGATAGGGTACAGGGTAGCCCCGCGGGGTTAGGGCACGGCAGCTATAGACTCCACACGAGAAAAGTAAAAAAAGGTCTACTTCATTAATATCAATTCATTCTAAAAATCAAAGGAGTAGGGTCTATGATCGCCAGGTATTTGGAGGGAAAGCACCAAAATCCTAGCTTTGCCTCTAGCAGTGTTACAAAGTTAAAACGAAAAGTCTCAAAAGAAAAAACAATTTAATATATATCAACAAGGATGACAACATTCGTAAGGAGAATCACCCAGGGATCATAAGGGATAAGATAATGATTGATTATGTACATCTCTAATGAAAATACATAAAATTACCCCTTCTGTATGTAGATTATAATTTGTGGTTGAAACTTAATGAACCAACCAATCAAAATTCTATTAGTCCCAAGTTGTTAAGCCAACGAATGAGAAAAACATTATTATAAAACTTTGGGGACTAGTGTAATAACCAGCCCAATGTCCCCTCCCTCCCTGAGAATCTTAACATCTCAATAACTACTAAACCGATATTAAATTGTCTTCTTTGGTTGGTTTCAAGCTATTTTCTAGCCCCTTTATAAACAAAGCCCCTAGTATATATTTATTATAGCCTAGATTTTAGAATCAACTTTTTTTTATATAAAAATCTTAATTATTTATAAGTTGGCGAATAAAAGACAAACTTTAAATTTATAAATTCAAAATGTTATAAGTTGTGTGTTTAGGACGTTTGGACGTACTTTAGTTATATAGAGTAGCTGTGCATTTTATATTCTTTGCATTTGACAAGTTAAGGAAAAGCAATTTAAATTTCGTAACATCAATGGATGTAGAATATACGTGAATATAATAAGAGTTAGAAAATTGTTGTCAATTTAGGTTGCTAACATGGGCATAATTTATTAGTCAGTTCTTTCATCCAGTAGTAACCGATTGAGTATCTATTTGGGAAGCTTCATAATGTTAGGTTTTAGGCTATATCATTTTTAGATCAAAATCTTGAGATAGTTTTAGGCTATATTTTTCTGCCCTCTCCTTAGATTCTAGATGTTAGGGGCACAGCCACTAGTAAACTTTATAAACTAATCTAAAAAAAAAAAATTATTAGATTTATCAGGATAAAAAAGGTATTTTTGTGTATCATAATTAGGGATGTAAATATATTTATCTGCAATTGTCATATCCCTTTAGATTTGTGACATTTATCATTACTTCATTTAAAAAAATTTCTGATCAATTTGGGCCATTTTAAATGGAACATTTTACAATATGGTTACAACTATAACAACAAAGATCAGCTGATCGAAAGTTTCAAGAAAAACCCGCCAATTTTATTAGAATAGCAATAAATAAATATAAAATTCATTTATAAAAATAAAAATAGATAAAGGCAGATTTCACATTAAAGTATTTTGGGATAGATTCTGATTTATTGTCCATTGTTCTATCCCAGCTTGAAATTTTATTTTGAAAAATCACGAAACCTATAACGTAATTTTCAGCTGTCGTTGGGGGCAACATATCATAGAATTGATGACCATTATATCTGCCCCCCAAATATTATTTTATATTTAGTTCGCTTATTGGTTATACCTTATTCCTGCCCCGATTTTCACCTTTACACTTTAATTTGCTTATTAATTTTTTTACTGTGTTGCAAAAACATCCCTTAAAGCAAATAGCAGACGGAATTAAACACAACAATACTTATTATAAGAAGCAGTTGTAGACCGGATTTTGTATAGTTAATATTGTGAAAATTGTGTGTTAAAATCTTAAAATTATTTAAAATGTGATATATAAATAGAATGATATAGAAGCTGGGAAATGGTAGGACAAACGAACATTTATTAATACATATATAGTGTCAGAACTGAATAAGCAAAATAAAGATTTAGAAGTCTAAACAAAATTGTAAGTATATTTGTTGCAAAACTGTTTAAATATCGGATACTGTTTAAGGAAATGCTTACATTTTTAGGACTTGATTAAAGAGATGCCTCGCTTATAACCTTTTTGTAATAGGAATCTGTATTCCGAAAATCATATGAATAGCATAGTAAAATTATACCAGAAATTAATTTTATATTTTTGCAGAATAAAGAATCATGTGTATCATTGTATATTACCTAGATTACCTCGTACGGGATTGCAGTCCAGGACCTTATCGATTTGATGTACTGTCCAGGTCCTGGTCTAGCAATCAAGGAGAACTAAGGATGACTGTAACGTACCCTTCTCTGTCCAAACACCCAATGATATTAGGCTAAGTAACATCCATCAGACAACCAACTCTCTGTGATGCATGACCTTTGTCTGAGAAGTCCCAACTGTGCATGGTAACGAGTTGCGCCTGTTTTGGGCCAAGGCATTCCCCCTACTTTAACTATTTATGTCGCGCATCTGACATAGCAGCAATAGGAACCATTTTTAACGTCTTTAGTTATGACGCGGTTTCGGCCCGAGATTCGAACCTATCACCTTCCCGACGACGAGCGGATGCGCTACGTGTTGAGCCACGGTCGCGGGTTTATCATTGTATATAGTCTCGTATTACAGACAAATTTCTATTTATAACAAAATAAAAATCATAAATGAAATACCAGAATTGTTAGCCCGGGCCTTCGGCCCCTTGGGGCTAACAAAACCGGAATTAATCTAAGCAGTTTTTATTTTAATATCCGCAGAAAGCTGTCTATAATATCTTTAACTCCTGAAATTGTATAGTTTTCAAGTTGTTGACAAAATTTAAAATTTTTGGTCATTAGTTTTTATTAGCGTTGAATCAACAAAAATCATTTTTAAAAGTGAAGCTTTTTAATATAACAAGCGTTAGTATTCGTTGGCTCAACAACTTTGGAGACCTTTATTGATTTTTGATTGGTTGGTTCATGAAGTTGAGTGTCGAAAAATTTCAACCACTATTACTGAAGGTTTTTTTTGTATAATCATTGAGGTCATTGTCTTATCCCTTGAGATCCCTGATGTTTAATCGAGAATAGACAGACAGACAGATGGACATATTTATCTAATTATAGATCAACCTTGCTACTAAAATTACTTACATTTATATTATAATAGTAAAAAATATCGATTTAATAAATTCAATCTTTTGTTTTTTTTCCCAAAATATATTTCTCGTCACGCGTCTAAAAAGTAATATTTATTAGCGTAGCTACCTTATAATTCTAAATGTCCATCCGCCCGCTAGAAACAGAATTGGGGATACGTGATTTTATATTTAAGATAAATCATAACTTAATTCAGTAGTTATTAAAATCTTTAAGCTTTAGAAAAAAGCTTTAGACAAAAATAACCATACAACTTTATTTGATAATTTTTTTTAGTATTCCATTGTCCCTGTAAAATATTAGAATAGAATCAAATAGTCGAAGTTAGTTTGACGTAAAAAGTGAGGAAAGAAACACACACACATACACACACACACACGAACACACGTGCTACGTTTCTTGATATAGGTGTTCACACAAAGCTGAAGTTATAGTGAAGTTTCAGCAGCTATTTTGGTCTATTTGTAAGTTGGTAATAATGGATATAGAATACGTGGATATATAGACAGGGGAAAATTGTTAGTTAGTTTAGGTTGCTAACATGGACCTTATTGCTCCAGGGAGTGGAGGGTGTGTGATATTAGGGTTAAATGAGTATTTAGAGTATTTAAGAATATTTTTGAAATCTTAAACATTTGGGGGTATAAAATTAAGGGTAGGTTTAAATTTTCATCTCAATTTAAATATGAAATCTGAAAATCAAGGATCTGAAGAGATAAGACAATGGGTGATAAATTGAAATAATTCCCAATGATGATAAACAAAATTACTCCTTCGGTATATTAAAATTATTGGCTGTAAAGTTTGGATACTATTAGTTTAGAATCTACCAATCAAAATTCAATTAGAGTACTCAAAGTTTTTGCGACAACAATTAAGAAAATGTGACGATATAACTTTTGGTACTTGTGTAATTTATAGCCCAATTGTCTCTCCCTTCTTTCCTGAAAATCCAATAGCTTGCTGTAATTATTGTCAATACAATTGTCTGTATGTCAAGTTATATAATTGGTTATATTATATGAACACCTTTACGAAGAAGCCCAAGTTACAAAAAGGAGTAACTGCATTAGTTTGATTGACAAAATGTGAAATATATCTAATCGGATATGCTAATGTGGCCCATTTCTTATTGCTACCTCTTTAAAATATTTATAATTGTTAAAAACGAGAAACTTATGCAGGCTACACCAATGCAGGCATAATTAATGTTTGGTGAATGACTTAAATATACATATGTCAATTATATCTAATCGGATATGAATATGATAGGGTGACACAATTTTTATGGCCAACTCTTTGAAACATTCATATTTGTTAAAACTGGGAGAAAATTACACAGGCTTATAATAAATTTTTTTTTATCAAGTCTTTTAAAGTCTTAATAAAATCTCAAAAAAAACCGCCTGCTTTACACTATTTTGTTCTTTTAAGAGCAAGCACTTCATCTGACTGTACTATTTGCTCGGTTCTCTTTAATGGATGTTGACAGTCTTGTTTTGATTTCAATCTTCAGTGTGAGATGTGCAGAATATAATTCAAGGGCAGAGAAGTTGAATTGCATTTTTGATGAAAAGAAAACAAGAATTTTGTGATTTACTGTTCATCTCTCTCAGGAAAATGAACATTTTATACAAATGTGCATGTATTATAGAATTATTTTTCTTTTAGAATAAGTGTTAAAAGAAAGAATTATGCGGTTACGCCCCTGGAGGCCTCTGGGGACATGTAAAATTGTTTCTTTTCAATCTATTTTAAAATCAGCTATTTACCAAAAATATTTTTTTCACTGATAGATGGTGTTAATTAAGTTTATAGCTAATTGCATAAATGTCCACAGGGGGCGATGATGTTAAATTTTTTTTTGTGAATTTCACTGAGGAGAGTGGTACTCTCTCCCAAAATAGTTATAAACCTTCCCGGGACCTATGAGAAGCTACCTTGTTATGGAGAACACAATCATTACAAACAGACAAAAAAACATTTTATTACTTTATTGTTTACTAGTGGCTTTGCCCCTAGCCTCTAGGGGCTTTGCCTCAAGAGGTATAATTACATCTTCTATTACTTACCCAGCAGAACGGATAACAAATTTTCGCACCTACCCAGCAGGAAAACATTTTGCGATTAAATTCGCGAAATTCGTAAAATTCGTAAAATTCGTAAAATTCATAAAATTCGTAAAATTTGTAAAAAAAAAAAAATGGGGGGGGATTTTTTTTGTATTTGGGGGGGTTGGGGGTGTCCCACCCCCCAAGAAAATAGCTTTAAACCACCGCAGGACCAATAGGTACATTCCCTGAAGAGTAGAGCCCATTTGGTTCAGCGGTTACCGAGATCTTAAGCTTCAGACGGACAGACATCGTTCTACTTTGTATTATAGATAGATTGTAGTAAAGAATAATTTTATTATAGACAAAACATAATAAAGCATATTTTTTTATTTTTGGGGGGTTGGTATGAAAAGTATTTGTTCGTTTATAATAACCCCACCTCCCCCACCATCTACAGGGGTAATCAATATTCAATTTCATCATTTAACAAACTATCAACTTAATTATATATCTGAATATAAGTTTAAGAGTAGCTATGCTTGTTCATTAGATTTTATTATGTCATTAAATTTTAGATAAATAAAAATAATTTCAAAAGCAAATAAACTTTTTAAAAATATTTTGTTTATTTGTTTTCAAATAAATAAGAAGATAAGGTTTTCAATAGATTTTATTTGTTTGTTTTAATCACAAAGCTAAACTTTTTTCAATATTTCTATTAAATTCAACTTTAAGCAGTAATAACAAGTTGTAATTGTCAGCATGATTATTTTTTAACTATCTTATCCATTTTTGTAAGATTTCAAAATTTTGAGTTCATAAGGGGGGTTTTTGAAACCAAAACTAACAGTCAAAGGAACTAATTTAAAAATGTGTTACAGCACTGAAGTTTTGCATGACAGTTGCTTTAAAGAGATACAATGTGGAACTGTGAAAAAAGTAAAAAAAAAATCACTGTCATTTATTTGCAATTCTACATTGTACCTCTTTAAATCAACTGGCATGCAAGATTTCAGTGCTTTTTTGTGCTTTATTACTTATGGATGTTGTCATCCTTGTTGCCTTCTCATTTCTTAATATCATGATAATCTAATTATTAGGGACAGGAAAGGCATTAAGTTTATCTTTGCTCTTCTCCTACCTGGGACATTATAGTAAAAGAATATAGAGGGCATGATCTATATGTAACTATGCCTACAGGGTTGGGACTCGATTTTATATTGGGTCTTTAAAATCAGCTAATGTCATCAAAAATATAAACACATATCAGTTAGTACAAAATATCATAAAGCAATTTGCTAGCAGACGAAAATGAACTCTACCACTTTGGGCAGGTAATTATCTGGATTATACATCTATATAATTATACCTTATCATTAGGACCTTTATGTAACCTAAAGAAGTAATTCTGTAAATTGTTGCAAGGTCTTATGTATGTATGTACTATTTATAATGTGTTAAATTAATAAAAATTATCATTTTACAAGGAAAGTGTGTGGGTTGTTTAAATAAAAATTTTAATGAATTATAGTGCATTGAATTGAATTCCGTGAATATTGATAAAAAATATATAAGATGAAAACTGGTATTAAATTTTATGATTTTTGTTTTAATATTCGGGGAAATTTTCTGCAATGCTATAAATGATTTTTCAGTATGTCTGAAAGCTGGTTCTAATCCAGTGGAAATTAATTGGTTTCGAAGCCATACTGGAAAATTGTGAGCAATTGGTTTTTTTCTTAACCCGATTTTTCTCTGTAAACTGCAAACACTCTTTATGAGAATTATTTAATATTATAAACAAATCTTTTATCAAGACTTATTTAAACTTAAACCTGATGCTAACATGATAAAATAATTCAAAATTTGGTGTTCTTTCAAAAATGCTAGCTATATTAAACAAGGATGAAAAAATACATTAGTTTGGGATTACTAGAGTTATATCCACCCATCTTATTTTCCAGGGGGGGTGGATACTCTCCCCTTTAACCCCCTTTTGTAAACCTACAATTGTAAAAATTTATTTTGTTGTTAAAACATAAAAATTCTAACACTTAACAATTGCGTTGCATAAATATTAGGTTATTTTATGTTTAGTAAGTTTATATACCTAATATATTTATATTCTATATTTACTTTTTTTAAATCAATTTATTATTACTTGGATATTGCACCAGTTTTTCCTGTACTAAAGTGATACTTTTAGCTGGCTAAAACAACGATACCCCCCATTCACTCCCTTTACTGGATGGACGAACTGATCAATAAAGGAGGTCCATATTAGCAATCCAAATTGACTACAAGTTTTACCCTGTCTATATATCCACGTATTCTACATCCATTATTTCAAACTAATCTTTAAATTCAAATGTAACACAGAAATTGCTGTAATTTACAGTATTTTAGAAATTTTCCTATATTATGAATTATAAAGTTTTTTTTTTGTCTGAAGCTAAAGATATTGGAAAGTGCTAGTCAAAATGTGATAATAGTTATTTCTCGCATCGTATTATAAACAGCTTTCCGCGGATATAGAATGTACAATTATAAGATTAAAACCAGTTTTTTAGTCCTGAGGTGCCAAAGGCACGGGCTAAAACAACTAGCTTTAATCTTATGATTGCACATTTTTATATTCGTAGAAAACTGGATATAATACGATGCTAGACATAGTTTTTTGTATGGATAAGAACCGGTTCTGATCCACCAGATTCGAATGAATGCGAGAAATACCAATTTTTCTATCAAACTAGAAAACTAGAAGTGAGACTATTCTTGAAATAACTAGTTGAATTTGTCATCGTATAAATATAAAAACGAATGTAGAAAATATGTGAATATTATGACAGGTGAAAAATTGTCGTAGGTTCCTAACATGAAATTCATTAATTTGTCAGTTCGTTCATCCAGTAGAAGGGGAGGAGATGTGGTAAAAGAGGATGATGGGAGGTATCGTTATTTTAGCCCGCTGCGAGTTTTACTTTATCAAAGAACATGGAAATCTGGTGTAAGATCCATGTAATAATATATCCACTCATTTTAATTCAAATGCAACACAGAGATTATTGTAAGTTACAGTATTTAGAAAAAGAAAACTAAGCTTATGCATATAATTCAACAAAGAAAATTTAAATCTGTATTTAATCTTCATGTCAATTACCCAGAAATATGACATTTATATTATGCAGTTACATTTTTATTACTGGGATAAATAGCAAAAAAAGCATGTTTTTTGTTGTTGTTAGTATGTAGCCCTAATTTCTTAGGTTTGGAGTATGCTTTTCCTAAAAAATAATTAAAAAATCTTATCAAAATTATATAAGGAAGGGAGGGGACATTTGACTATAAAAATACTAATCCCCAATGTTTTATAGATACTATCTTTAATTTAAGAAAATTTGAGAATCTTTAAAAAAATTTTATTGGAGTGTTAAAACTTTTCCGACAATAATTTTCATCTACAATAGAATAAATTTGTTTATCGTAATTTAGGGTGTACATAAATTACCATCCATTGTCTTATCTTTCCTTTAAGATCCCAGTATAAGACCAACATAGTTATAGAAAACTTATGAATTATAAAAATTGAAAATGTATGTGTATATTTTAACCCCTATAGCCTTATATCAGCTTTCTACGTAATTTTACAAACCATTCTATTTATAAGATATTCCCCCAAAATTAATATAAATATTCTTTAACTTCTCTCTCAGTTGTTTAAATTCTTTCAAACAAGAAAGGATGTTATTTGTTAATAGTTATTTATCGCATATTATTATAGACAGCTTTCCGCTGATACTAAAATAAAAACTTATAGTTGTAAACTAGTTTTGAAAGTCTTAAGAGACCGAAGGTCAAGTTAACAAAACTGGCTTTAATAAAATGATTTTTACTTTATTATTCAAGTACAAATGTCTGTAATACGATGCTATACATGATTTTTCAGTATGGCTTTTTCAGTATGGCTAAGGACCAGTTCTAATACAGCGGATATCAATCGGTTTCGAAGCCACACTGGAAAGGAAGTTAATTGTTAAAAATAATTAGAAACATATGTGTGCTTGTAGCAGGAAGAGAGGGGACATTGGAATGTAAATTATACTGGTACCCAAAGTTGTATAATATCTTATTAATTAGCATAAAACTTTGGGTACTGTTAGTGAATTTTAATTGGTTTGTTTAAACAAGTAGTGTCTAAACTTTTAACCATTATTTTTAATCTAAAAAAGAGTAAATTTTGTTTATCATTATTGGGGATGTATATTAATTTATTGTCAACTGTCTTAGCTCTGACTTGCAGTTAATTTTAAATTTAAGTTGGGTAATATTTTAGTATCGAAGCTACTCTTTAATTTTATTTTTGTAGCGAAACTGAGGAAATGTATTTTTCTCTCGGCTGATATTATAGAACACTTTTCTTTTTAATCAAGATACCCCTTACCAAAGAATATCAAGTATAAATCTTAGTTGGTTCGTTGGTCTTTCGGACAAATATATTTTTATGATTTTCTACTATACAAAAATAGCATGTTTTAGCTCTTATTTTTTGTGACGGAATATCTGCTGTATGTGTTTGTCAAGTCAATCCATTATTTTTGGTGATTCGTAACTTTTGGATGTTGTCATCCTGAGCTGGATCTTTGAATCATTTTAGTGGTGAGCCAGATCGGGGTGAGTCAACTTTCCACCAATAAGATCACAGCATTTTATGAAATGCCGCGCTGTGATTGGCTGAAATTCAGCTCACCTCGATCTGACTCACCACTAAAATGATTTAAAGATCCAGCTCTTGTTTTCATAAGACAAAATTCTTATTAGTGGGTAAGATATTTATGTAACAAAATGTCATATTCAGTGATTTATTGATAATACTTTCAGCTGCTGTTAAAGACAGAAGACTGAGATTTGGCGGAGTAATGAGCATCTACTCAGTAACTCACAATGTCCGTCAGTGTGACAATTATCCTTATCCTATTATATAAAGTAGTAAGCGTTTTTTGTCTGTCCCGAAGGATCTCGCCAACAGCTGAACCGATATTGTTCTCCTTTAAGGTGAAGCTTCTTTTAGGTCCTGGGAAGGTTTTAATCTATTTTTGGGGAGGGTGTCTTCATCCCCCTCCCTCCCCCCCCAAAAAAAAAATATTTTTTTACTCTTAAAACTCAAATATAAATTGGGATGAGGTCGACTTTCCCCCCTCCTACCTTAGGTGCCTCTAGAGGCTTCTAGGGGGCGTAGCCGCTAGTGTTGGTATAGTATATACTAAATTGTTTTATTTTCAGATTTAGAATGAATCTTATAGCGGCGATTGATCAGGGAACTTCTAGCACTAGGTAAATAAATAAGATAGCCTCGGATAGCCTTGAGGACGGGATACACCATGAGATATTTTTAACTTTGCTTAATGATGTGCATGGTTATATGGTCATACGTCCTACAAACAACTATCCTTATGATTGCACGACCTTTGTCTTAGAAGTTCTAAGTGTGCATCCTTAACTATTTATGTCGTGAACCTGATATAGCATTAATAGGAACCATTTTTAACGTCTTTAGTTATGACGCAGTGTCTGATTTGTATTCGTACCTATCACCTTCCCGACAACGAGCGGATGCACTACGTGTTGCACCACGATTGCTGGTCTAAATAGTAATATAGATTGATAGTTGGTTTAAAATAGATGCATAATGTTTGTTTGTACCGAAGGATATCGCCAACCCCTGAATAGATATGGTAGAATAGATACAGCGTAGCTTCTCATAGATCCTCGGAAGGTTTACAATTCAGGAATCTTAAGGGATAAGACCATGGCAGATAAATTGATGTACATCCACAATGATAAATTGATAATACGCAAAAATTACCTTTTTGTAGATTAAAATTAGTGGTTGTAACTTGTAAGCATTTAACTTAATGAAACAACCAAATAAAATTTCCTGAAGTCCCCAAAGTTGTTTTATCAACGGATAAGAAACCGTTATTACAATAAACAGCCAATTTTTCCCTCCATCTCTGTTTACTTAACTAAAAACGACTAAAATTGAAAATGGCTGGGTGGATTAATTATAAAAAAGCTTCGTATAATATAAGGAAAAGATGCAAATATGAAAATGCATTAAATAATAACTACGCATTTTATGTCAGAAATGGCAACAGAAAAAGTTTTGCTACAATTGACAAGATAATGCATCTGTAACATCTTACTATAAGATTGCGAAGCTTCTCTATAATTTAAAATGTCCGTTTGTCCTTCATAAACATGATTTTCTCGGGTCTTGTTTAAGATAGATGTTTTTGTGAATATTTCTCGTAGTAATAGGCTTCCTTTGTGTGTTAGTATGTCAGTCAAGCTACAAAAGAAATCTATAATATAAAGCAGCTTGATGTCTGTCCGTCTGTCTGTCCCTTAAGATCTCGGTAACCACTTAACCGATTGGATTATAATCTTCAGGGAATATATCTACTGGTCCTGTGGTGGTTTTAACCTATTTTCTTGGGGGTTGGGACACCCCAAACCCCATAGAAAATTAATTAAATTTTTTTTAAAAATGCAATTAATTTAAAATATGGTGGTTGCAGCGCCAGATGTACTTAATTTTTTTTCTTACCTCTTGGGGCAAAGCCCCTAGAGGCTAAGCCGCTAGTTGAAATAAAAAGTCTTGTGATTTTCTATTTATCATCTCAATATGCTCTATAACTTACTTTGTCCGTGTTGTTGAACTTTGCTACTTATGGATATTATCATCCTTGTTTTATTGTATTTCAATAAATGTACAAGAATACCAACGGAAAAAAGAAGAGTAAAGTAAAGTTCGGGTATGGTTTTTTATCACATCGTATTATAGACAGCTCTCCGCGGATATTAAATTGTTAAATTGTAAGATTGATTTCATATTGATGGAAATTATTTGTAAAACAATGTTTTACACGATTTTTCAGTATGGCTGAAAGCTGGTTCTAATCTAGCAGATATTAATTTGTTTCGAAGCAATACTAGAAAAAAATATGAGCTCTAAATTTTTTTAGAAGTTTTGGAGGGTTAGATTACCCCCCCCCCCCCCCTTATTTTTTCAAGGAAGAGTATAACAATGTTCTTATTTTTCAGGGTTATCGTGTTCGAAGCCGGCAAAATCAACGTGGTAGCCAGCCATCAGATTGAAGTACAGCAGTTTTGTCCACAAGAAGGGTAAGTGAAAACTATGTCTTAATAAATCTACTAGTGTTAACTTAAACATTAAGAGGGAAAGGGTTGTAGATTAATTTAAATAATTTGATAATAATTAGATTAATAACCAACCAAAAATAACCCAAACTAGTTTGGGAGCTCTAAATCTTTTATATTTTAACACACATAACGACAGTGCATTAAGTCCTTTTAGGTAACAGTATATCTGAATATGTGTAATATAGGTACTCTTTAACTGCTTAATCGATATGGTTCTCCTTAAAAGGGAAGCTTCTCACGGGTCCAGAACAGGTTTTTAGTTATTTTTGGTGAGGTTTGAGGGTCTCTTCCCTCCCATCTATAAAAGTCCCCCTAGAGGCCTCTAAACTAAACTAAAATATGGCCATGTCAAACCAAGTTAAGTGTTATTGGACTGTAAATTATACCAGTTATACCAACGGTATACTTTTATCTTTCATTCGCTAAATTAAAAAGTTTTGGTTCTCTATTTATGTTATTATTGGTTTTTATTTGATTTACACATCATTGTCTTATCCCTTAGAAATACAGGTCAAACAAAAAAAAACATAAACATTAATTTTTTATGTTTCGCAACATTTAGACCTAAGGGGGGGGGGGGTTTTGACACAGTTGCGTAAACCCGGTGTATAGGCTTTATGTTTTTTTTATTTTTTACCTGTCCAGATACAAATTGGAGGCCTGCATCCCCTAAACCAGGAGGCCTATCCAAAAAATTTGAAAACTTGGGAAAATTCATCATATAAAAACGATTTTATCTTTTATAACCTATGCTCTCAGTCCAAAGATAACGCCTATACACCAGATTTACGCAAATGTGTCAAACCCCCCCCCCAAACTTGTTATTTTTTAAAATTATACAAACATTAATATGTTATAAAAGATTTTTGTTAAAAATATGAGATGCATTATTTTACGTTTATTGATAAATTTTTACATAATCTACTTCTGAAGAAATGCACCTCAAAATGTTAATATATCGCATCGTATTATAGATACCTTTCTGCGGATAGGAAAATTTTTAATAATAATTTCAATTTTGTTGGCCCCAAAGGGTCAAAGATACGAGCCAAAAATACTGGAATTAATTTCATAATTTTTTATCATATTATTTGTAGAAAATTAATTTTTCAGTATGTTTTAGTGACTTTCAGATAAAGTTTCGCTGCTTATAATATTAATTTACTAACAAAATTACCCTTTCTATAGATTTATTGGTGGAAAAGTTTGGACACTGCTAGAACAGAATAACAACGCTTTTAAAGAACTAGCAAAATTTCTAGTCCAATGTCCCCTCCCTCTCTGTGGAGTGCAACCAATGAATCATTTCTTGTAAACTAATAATCGATATATAATTACTTGGATGTTGCACCAGATTTTCATTTTCTCTAATAAAGTAATACTCCCAGCTGGCTAATATAACGATATTCCCCATTTATCTCCTTCATCCGCTCCACTCTTGAATGAACGAAATGACCAATAAATGAGATTTATATTATATTAGTAACCTAAATCGACGACAATTTTTCCCCTGTCATAATATCCACGTATATTTTATATTCATTAATTTAATCATATACTTGAATAAAGTAAAAATCGAAATCCTAAAAAAAAAATAGAAATGCGGGTTTTTTGTCTTATACTTTCAAAACTGAAGACTTTTAAACGAATTGAATCTTTTTAAAGCATTTGTAGCTACTCTTCAGGTTATAGGGTTTGATTAGTTGGTTTGAAATATATTTAAAAACCTTTAATGCTGTCATTTTATGATCTACGATAGTACTAGCAGCTACGCCCCTAGAGACCATTGGCCATTGTCTTTAGATTCCTGTTAATTAACAGCCCAATATTTTTTCCCCGTCCAGTATTTTTTATTAATTGCAATAGATATATTATTACTTGGATGCTACACCCTATTTTTATGTACTCTGATAAAGTGATGCTTGCAGCTGGCTAAAATAGCGATACCCTCCATCCATCCCCCTTTACCACATTGTATAAACGAATTGGCCTATTAATGAGGTCCATATTAGCAACCTAGATTGAAGACGAATTTTCCCCTGTCAATATATCCACGCGTATCCTATATCCATTTGATTTACTACATAAATGCGAACCAAATAAATAGGCAAATCTGAATTTTCATAATGATTTTAGGATTAGGATGATTTTACTGTAAATATAATATGAATGTAGATGAATATTTTGGTTACAAGTTTTGGATTTGCATATCTTTTTGGTTCACCAGTTTTTCTCCCAAATGCTGTTTTTGAGATCTTGTGCTTCATTGGTGCTGATTAATAAAAAATTAACAGTGGAAACTGTGTTAAACCATCCTAAATGAATAATAAAGCTGCTATTCTGAAAATTCATATTTGCTTATTTTTTGGTTCGCAGTTTATGTTTCGTTCTTGTTTCAATCCTGAACTTGTAGGACTTTTTGTAACAAGGATGATAGCATCCATAAGCAGTGAATCTTTTAAAATCATATGCCTGGACAAACTGACAAAGTGAGTCATAACGCATTTGTTTAGAGGTCATAAAAATGAAAGCAGAAAGAGAATCAAATCACGAGTTCTCTATATTAAAAATGTAATACAAGACTTTTGTTACTAATTGTTTAAGGAGTTTAAACACACAAAAAATAGTCTATTCTTTTTTTTTTTTTTTTTTTTTTTTTTTTTTTCATATAAAACATATATTTCCACCTAACATTCCAATTTATTATCAAAATTTAATACATATTAAAAAATTCAATTATTTTGTCTTTGTTTATCTATCTATTTGGTATTTTTAAACTTGTAAAATATTTTCGTTTTATTCATTTTACATTAACTTAAAAAAAATACAAGTAAAAATATATAAAAATAAGAAAAAAATTTGTCGAATCTTCAAATTTTGAATGCTTAAATGTGACCTAATACAACGTAGGAAGGAAGTTAGAATCTTTCAGTTTAAAAGTTACTTCGTTGTTCATTTTTGTTAAAATTACTTTTTATTTATTTGATTCTTTATTTGTCTTTATCATTTACATACAAAAATTACATTTAAAGTTTATCAATATTATTTTAAAAGTCATTCACAATATTAAAAAAAAAAATGGATATAAATTATTTATGTACACATATATTAAAGAATATCATATCAAAATTACATTGGTTATAAGAAAAGATTTTTTACATACTGTGACATTCCCTTTGTTCAGTCATAATTTACGTCTTCATAAATTAATAATGGATCACATTTAAGATGTGATTAGCAGACTGAATAAGTAAGGGAGGGGCATGGACAGTTTTATTAACACTGTTAGGTACAAGGGTCGCCAGAGGATGACTGGTCCCTTACCTTGTTATTGCCCCTTTAATTTAAGTCAGATATCCTGTGGTATTCCCTGAGCCCAGTCATCAATAAAGCCTCAAAGAAATAGTGTATCACATATAAGATGTGCTTGGCAGACTGAATTAAGATGAGTGGGGCAAGGACAGGTATTCTGATAGTAGACAGCTCTGACCCTGTTAGGTTTAAGAGTCGCCAGAGGATTAATGAAGGATCATTATCGACTGGTCCCTTACCTAGGTATTTACCCTATAGCTGAATAACAGACAGAGTAGGAATAAAATTTATCCAGGGTCAAATTGAATTGTTGTTAATTTTTCATATCCTTGTTTATACTGTTTGTTTTTAAGCAAAAATTTCCTTTGAAAGGAAATAAATTCAAGTAGATTTGAATTTAATGGAAGCTTTTTTTTCAGTCTTGACTGAAAGATGAAATATAACACAAGTATAATTTCAATATTTAAAACAGTTATCATTTTACTTGTGAGCGTTTTTGGAACTCCTACTAACAGCCAGCTTGCGTCAAAATTGAGTTGAATATTATGTAGAAAGTCTGTAAAGTAGTTGGTAGTAATATCAGTTGTGACAGGACAGTCCAGATAAAAGTGCTGGGCAGTTTCTTTGGGTGCGGGTAGATTCCGGTCTAGTATACAAAGTGTACAATCTGGAGACTCTGGCCTAAAATTAGCGATATTAGCATTAAAATAGTTATAATTGTTTATAGATTTAAACGAGAATTCTCGTATATTTATTGGAATAAAGGACAAAGTCCATACTTTCTGCCATTTACGCTCTCTCTCTATGTCAAATTCTCTGATTTTCGCCCAGTTATACCTATTTAAATAAGACTTACACTTTTCTATCCTCTGATCATCATTCGATAAGAAGTAACGAAAATGTTTTGACTTTACTTTTGGTTTTAAAAATAGTGAACTAATTTTAGTTTGGGGTTTAGAAAGTTTACACCCATATATAGCAATATTGTGCTGAACAAATCCCCTAAGTCTCAAATATTCCATGTAATTAAAATTGACCTTTGATTTGATGTTAAAGTTTCTATAATCTAGACATAAATTATCAGTATTTAGAAGGTCTCCAAAACAAATTAACTTTATATCATTTTCATAGCGTAACCATGTTGTTTCTGTAAAAATTACCCTACTTACAATTTGTTTTTCATTATTGCAAAAAAAGTTATTTTTAAAAATTCTCATGTCTTTTATGTTGTCATGGTTTAGCCAAAATGAATTTGAAAATATTGTATATGATTCAATGATTCTAGATAAAATGGGATTAATATTCTTATCTAATTTTTCATTGAAATAAAATGGATCATTTGCTTGACATCTCGTATTTTTTATTTCTAAAGACCAAGTATTTACTATAGATAAAGATTTTTTATACATTAAAATATCTAAAGAGCGTAAAAAATCTATTACTTTTGGTATTCCTAAACCTCCATTTTCAACACTTGAAAAGATTTTAGATTTTGCAATTGGTCTACTTTGACTTAAGAAAGAAATAATGATATTTTCAATTTGTGAAATAATTTCTTCAGAAGGAAAGACAACTGCCCCTACATAATTCAGTAACGGTAACATGAATCCCTTAATAATTGCAATTTTTCCAGGTGTAGTAAGGTAGAAAAGTGCCCAAAAATTTCTAACTTTTGACAGTTTAGTGACAATTTTGTTCCAATTATCTTGCATATTAGACAGTTTTGAATCAAAATGTAAACCTAAAATATCAAAATCATCAACCAATTCAATACCAATTGAATCCAATTCAAGAAAAAAATCATTTGGTGGCTTCCTACCTATAATACAATTTTTAGTTTTGTTAACATTGGTTCTTAAATTAGAAACTTGAGCAAAGTAGGTAAGAATTTGAAAAATAGTTCTTAAAGCAATGGCTGTAGGAGTAAATGCAACATTACAATCATCGGCAAATGCTGATTCAGGGTCTGGCTGTGTATCTGTGTCGGTCAATTTAAAAGGTATAGCTCTTGGAATTGCAATTTCATTGTTAATTGAAATAGTAAGTAATAAAGGGGTTAGGGCAATTTTAAATATGTTAGGACTAGGCCTATCACCTTGCATATAACCAACTTTCATGGGAAAGTTAGGTGTTATTCCAGTATCAGTCAGAATGTGGGCAAATCTATCATTCATGCAAGTTAAAATCATGTTTATCATATTGGGGCCAAAATTCATAAATTCTAATACATCTTTTAAATATTTATGTCCAATACAGTCAAAGGCTGAGTGAAAGTCAATTAATGCAATTGCTAGAGACGAGTTGGAAGCTAAAGTTTTAGAAATAAGTTCATAAATTTGAATCAAATTTTCCTGAATAGTGTATTTAGAAGAATAGGCTTTTTGTGATCTTATATTTATTCTGTCAATTACTCTTTTTAACCTATTGTCAATAACCCCAGAGAAAATTTTATACACAGTAGATAGACAAAAAATTGTTCTCCAAGATTTAATTTTTGAAAGGTCAGCATTTTTTTTGGCTATAAGTCTAATTTTACCAAATCTTAGCATGCCTCTTAACTGTTTTTTATTAATCATCTCTTTAAAACCTCTCATTAAAGGAAAGCTTACAATGTCCCAAAACTTAACCAACATTCTATAAGGAATACCATCTGGTCCTACACTAGAATTTAAATTAGCTGAATTAAGTGACTCTTTTAATTCATTAATAGTGATGTCCGCCTCTAATTTTTCTCTATCGGTCTATTCTTAATAACAGCCTAAAATTACATCTCTCTACATTTGGACGGAGAGATAGAATAGACAATTGTAATTATAAAGTAGCTACGCTACCCAAAAAAATATAATTGACGTTAATTTTGGCAATTGTAAGGTTTTGTTCCTTTTACTGTGTTTTAAAAGATATTATAAGTTTTTAAGATTTAACTAAAAGATCTTTATAAAAGGGTAAGATCTTACATAAGCAGTAGATCCTATCACACGATATAAAACAGTTCCCAATTTTTGGAAAGCTTCATATATGTCCCATGATGGTGGTTTTAGGATATTTATAGAAATAATGTATTTGGGATGGATTTATGCTATTTTTTGCTCCCTATCCCACACTGCGAATTCAGAGCCCCTAGATGCTAGAGGCGCCGTTGTTCAGCTTGGCAGTCTCCCTTTTTCTTAGCTTGGCTCGGTTGTGTTTACTAAAAACTGAACTTTATTTTTGTATAGATTGTTAAAAAAATAGCGGTAGGCTGTTTTTTGGCTTTTAAAATACAATATATTAGACAACGTACCTGCACTTAATTAGAGTATATTAGACTTTCGCATCGCATTTACTCACGTTTTAAAAGACAATTTTTAAAAACTTAAAAATTCTCTATCGCATCGTATTATAGACAGTTTTCTGAAGATAGTTCAATTAAAAATTATAAGATAGATTTTAGTTTTGTTGACCTAAGAAAATATTTCAATATTCTATGTGAGTATACTCTACAATTGTTAGTGTTCGTTCTTCTGTTTTGATTTTCTTCGCTTTTATGTATGTTAAAATAATGAATTAGAATAAGTGGATGTATTGATAAGGGACAATTTTAATGTCGATCTAGGTTGCTAATATGAACCTCATTTTTGGTCAGTTCGTTTATTCAGTAGGTGAGAGGGGATGGGGTAATGGTGGCATATAGGTTTATCGTCATTTCAGCCAGATGCGAGTATCATTTCATTAAAAGTACATGAAAATCTAGTGCAACATCCATGTTATAATATTTCCACTATTTTCAGATGGATGGATGTATTAATATTGTTACTTTATCAGAGTACATGAAAATCTGGTGCAACATCCATGTTATAATATATCCATTATTTTCAGATGGTTGGAGACTTTTGTGCAAGAATGTATTAATATTGTTACTTTATCAGAGTACATGAAAATCTAGTGCAACATCCATGTTATAATATATACATTATTTTTTAAATGGATGGAAGGAGAACTTTGTGTAAGCTTGTATTAATATTGTTACTTTATTAGAGTACATGGAAATCTGGTGCAACATCCATGTTATAATATATCCATTATTTTTCAGATGGATGGATGTATTAATATTGTTACTTTATTAGAGTACATGGAAATCTGGTGCAACATCCATGTTATAATATATCCATTATTTTTCAGATGGATGGATGTATTAATATTGTTACTTTATTAGAGTACATGGAAATCTAGTGCAACATCCATTACAATATATCCCATTATATTTCAGATGGATGGATGTATCATGATTATACATTATCAGAGTACATGAAAATCTGGTGCAAGATCCATGTTATAATATATCCATTATTTTTCAGATGGGTGGACCAGGATTGTATTAATATTGTTACTTTATCAGAGTACATGAAAATCTAGTGCAACTTCCATGTTACAATATATGTATATACATTGTTTTTAGATAGATGGAGGAAGAACTTTGTGCAAGAATGTATCGTTATTGTTACTTTATCAGAGTAAATGGAAATCTAATGCAACATCAATTACAATATATCCATTATTTTTCAGATGGATGGAGCAGGACGCCATAGAGCTGTGGACCTCTGTGCAAGACTGTATCAAAATTGTGGCTGCGCAACTTACAAAAACTGGTTCTACCATTCAGGATATTAAGGTAGGAATCCCCAGGGATCTAAAGGGATAAGACAATGGCCGATAAATTGATGTGTTTCCCCTATGATGATACTCAAAATCACCCCTTCTGTATATTACAAATAGTGGTTGAACCGTTTGGACACTCAACTTAATGATCCAACCAAACAAAATTCGATGAAAGTGACTAAAGATTTTTAGCTAAAGAATAAAATATGTTTATAACACGTTGGGGACAAGTGTAATGAACAGCCCAAATGTCCCCTTCCTCTCTGTTAAACCAGGAGAGGGAAAGAAAGGACAGTGGACTGTGAATTATACTGGTACCCAATGTTTTTAAAGTAATTTGGGAACTTTTTAAAAATCTTTTTTGGTGGCTTTCCAACTATGAGTGTACAAACTTTTAAATCAATAAAATTTGGCTACGTAAGGGGTGATTGAAGAAGTGATACTTTCCCTCAATTCTTCGATAATCTGGGGTAAAAGGGGGGGAGGTCATAGGCGCTGAGTAGGGATATTAAGAGATAAGACAAAAAAAACAATAAATCGATGAACATCCCCTAGGACGATAAACGTTTCTACTGGAAATTTAAAATATTGAGTGAAGTGAACCATTTAGTTTTTACGTCAGAGAATGAGAGAAAGTGTATGTAAATATTTGGGTACGAGTATAATTGCGGTCCCCTCCGCCCTCCTTGGTGACTTGTTTACAAAAAAGGTTTAGCTACTTCAAATCCAAATTTACTGATTTTATTTCAATTAAGAAATACTCCAAAGGGGTCAATAAGAGTTATTTATCGCATCGCATTATAGACAGCTTTCCTCAGATATTAGAATAAAAAAATATATGAGAGAAAAAAAATTTTCTTAGCCTAAAGGGGCCGAAGGTCTAGGCTATCAAAACTGGTATTAATTTTCTGATTTTTTTATTATCCTCGGAAAAATGTCTTTATTACGATGCTATACATGATATTTTTTCGTTGTGGCTGAGAACCGGTTCTAATCCAGAGGGTATTAATCGGTTTCGTAGCCATACTGGAAAAATATTTATTTGAAGTACTTGAACAATGAAATATATTTTGCTAATAGGATTAACATTTTTGATATTTTTTTACGTTTTTTTTTGTAATAGGATGTGTGTCTGTCACGTGTAATTTCTACAGTGATCTGAAGGGATGAGACAATGGCCGATTAATATATGTGCTCAAAATTATCCCTTCTGTAGATTACAAAAAGTGGTTGAAAAGTTTAGTCACTCAACTTTATGAACTAAAAAATCAAAATTCAATAAATGTCCCAAAGTTGTTAAGTTTGTTAGCCTGTCCTTCTTCCCCTCGGGGCAAATAAAACTGGTCTTAATTTTATATAATTTTTAATTTTAATATCCGCAGAAAACTGTCTATAATACGATGCAATAAAGAACTATTATTTATTCTTTTTTATTGGCTATTTATTAGTATTTATTTATGCCTTGACCATTATAATCATGCACCATAGCTTTTTCTCAGAATATGTCTATCTAATGTAGCTTAACCAAATCCTTATTTATTTATATCTAGGGGCACTTGAGGTGGGGGAGGAGGGGTCGACTACTCCCCACCCCCCTGCATTAATTTCTAGGGGAAAAAATTGGGTGGTCATTTTTTTCTAGGGGCAATTTTTCTTGGTACCATTCCCTAAAATATTTGTAATCCTTCCTAGGACCTTTGTGAAGGAGAATCGTTTCAGTGGTTAGTGAGGATCCTATTACTTTTATAATAGGGTAGTTAAGAAGATAATATAAATAAGATTTTGACAAAATATAACAATCTTAATGAATAAGTCTATGGACAATAAATATATTAACATCTCTAATGATTACGTTCTGTTTTAGATAAACCAAGCATAGACGTCCAAGGGGGGGGGGGGGTAAAGTGGGGATTACCCCCCCCCCCCTATTTAAAATCTACCCCTACCCTGGGGGTGCCGTAGGCACCCCCAACCTTTTAGGAGGGGGTATTTACCCCCCAAAACAATTTTAGGGGGTAAATACCCCCCCCCCAAATTAAAATCTCTAACAAAAATTTTTTTAATACTAAATATTTAATAAAATTTAAATTAAAATTTTGGGGGTTAAACAAAATTTACTCCTGCCAACAGATTTCAGGGGGGGTAATTATCCCCCCCCCCCAAGCAAATTTTACCCCCGGGGTAAAATTTTTTTGGGGGGGTAAAAAAAATTTGCGCCATTTAACCCCCCCCCCCCAAAAAAAAAAAAAAAAGCTTGGACGCCCCTGAAACCAAGTACCAAAAAGTTTCAAATAAGTACCCTATACACATACAAACGGCCTCATAATACATACATGCATAAATATTTGGCTATATGTATAACTTTGATTTTATGCTGTAATGAAGTCTAACCATATAACACGAAGAAATCAGTCTTAATCAATACATGTTCTTTTGTTTGTGTAAATAATATACATAAAACATTATACTGACAGAAATCAGGGACAAGGAAATGATATTCTGACAAACAATTCTCATGGAAAATTTCCCCACAGCCCCCTTCCCCTTTTCCTCTTCTTCTTACTCACACCTTTTTAGTTAAATGAAACACTTTAAAAGGTTTCGTGATTTTTGGTAGAAAACTTTGAAAGGTTTCGTGATTTTTCGTAGATTTTATTGTTAGAAAAGCTACTCCTGGACAGAAATAAATAGATAGTTATATAGATAGATCAATGGATAGATAGATATATCAATAGATAGTTTGATAAATATATTGTAACTAATATAAAACATTATACAATATTATTATTACAGACTGAGATTAATAGATAGATAAATAAATAAATAGATAGATAGATAGATATATAGATATGTTCTTTTGTTCTTGTAAATAATATACATTTAATATTGTACAATATCATTTTACAGACAGAAATAGATAGATAGTTCAATAGATGGAGAGATAAAGATAGATAATAGATCAATATATAGTTAGATGTTTAATAATCAAACATATAGATGGATTATAATATAGATAGATAGATAAATCAATGAATAGATAAACAATATATAGATGAATATAGATAAATGTTTAATCAAATATAGATAGATAGATAGATAACATATCAAATAAAAGATAGATCAATAAATAGATATATAAATTATCAATTATATAGATGGAGTAATAGGTAAATAGTAAACAAATAGATATTTGATCTATCTTTTTAGATAGATTGTCATATACTTATGTAATTAATAGATGGTTAAAAAGATAATCAAATGGATAATTAGATAGATAGATTTATAGTCAAATATATAAATATAATAATAGATAGATTGATGGATGGATGGAGTAGAAGTATTGATGAATAGATAGATAGATAAACATTAATATATGGCGATAATCTTTTCTAATTAATTTATAATTTTAGGCTATTGGATTGACAAATCAAAGAGAGAGCACCATAATTTGGGATAGGTAAAATATTTTTTAAAAATACACTGGTACCCAAAGTTTTATAAACACCTCATCTTGGCTCAAGAACTTTGGTTATTTTAAATGAATTTTGATTGGTTGGTTTTAAACTTTTAAAAATCTACAGAAGGGGTAATTTTGTTTAAATCTATCGGGGGTTTGTATCAATTTATTGTTCATTGTCATATCTCTTAAAGTATTTCTAAGCTCTCGTAAAAAGGCTAACGGTAAAAGTATAAATTTTCCAGGTTGGCTTCGAAACCGATTAATATCCGCTGGATTAGCCAAACTGAAAACTCATGTATAGCATCTTGTTACAGACATTTTTCCACGAATATTAAAATAAAAATCATAAAATTAAAACCTTTTTTGTTGGCCCTAAGGGGCCTTCGACTAAAAACATTTCATATTTATTTCTTTTGGGTGTCTATTTTGGTAAGAAAAAAATCTGCTAAAATTTTTTCAAAAATCTTCTAAAGTTAAATTTATTTAGAACTACAGGCAAACCACTGTGTCCTAGTATTGTTTGGTGCGACGCTAGAAATGGAACTTTAGGTAATTGTTTTCATTTGTTCTACGCGTAATTGGTTTTCCAGTATGGCTTCGAAACCGATTAATATCCAGTGGATTAGAACCGGTTTTCATCCATACGAAAAAGCTAGCATAGCGTCTAGCGTATTAAATCCAGTTTTCTACGAATATAAAAATGTACACTTATACCAGTTGTTTTTTTAGACCGTGCCTTCGGCACCTCGGAGCTAAAAACTTGTTTTTAATCTTATAATTTTACATTTTATATCCGCGGAAAGCTGTTTATAATACGATGCAAGAAATAACTATTCTAACATTTAAATAAATTATAACCCCGTATTTTCATTATATCCTTTATGTAGCCTAGCAGCAATATCAAGCTAACAATATAAACTGTAATTTTTTTGTGAAGATTTTATAGACCAATAAACGTCGTATCGTATCGTATTATAGACATTTTTTAGTGTATAGTAAAATAAAAATTATCAGATTAAATCGAGGTTAACAAAACTTGTACTAATTTTATGACGTATATTAAATTATTCGTGAAAAAACGATACATTATTTTTCACCATGGTTCAGAACCAGTTCTAATCGATTTAAAAGCCATACAAGATTATTATTTTTTAGTGAAAGAGTTATGCGAGAAGTTTGGACAAGACTACCTAAGGTAAATAAAAGAAAGAATAAAAGTGGCTGCGCCCCTGTTATCTTAGGGTAAGTATTTGTGAGGGGGGTGGGGGCAATAGGCTTAAACATCCAAAGATCTCTGTAAAGCTGCTCTGAAAAGCACAACGTAATTGGTTAAGTCATTTTAAAGATATTTTACTTCAAACAAGAAACCATATGACATTTAAATTAGAAACTAACGGTTCTAGAGGTGGGGGGTCGAATCCCCCCCCCCCTTCCTATTTTCAATTTTAGGTATAAAAATAATGGGGTCTTTTTTCTAGGGGCTAATTCTCTTGGGAGGTTAGTGTTACTCTCCACAAAAATAGTTATAAACCTAATTATAAATTTCACTGTACAGGGTGCGGCACATAAATCCGGACGTTTTTTAAACGGCCATAGCGTCAAAATTACTTGACCAATCAGGACGTTTGACCCCACTATAAAAAGCTTAGGTAATGACCTTTTAGCACAAAAAAAGTCTTTGGACGAAGATGGACGTGTACAACGAGCTGGCCGCGCATATGTACAACAAGGCAGATTCTAAATGCGCCGGCGGTGGTTTAATCTGGATTCTCGACTAGGTCCCACTAAATCTGGCCTCAGCCCATCTGTAGGTAAGGTAGAGTTATGCAACTTGCTGGGGATACTGTTAGATACATAAGTAAGACACTAGAAAAGACTAGAGCTTTCTATCTGAAATGGTTTGGCCGTAGTACTCCAGCAAAGTGAAACGGGGCAGATTTTGAGATGTCTAAAACATCAAAAACCGTGAAAATTCGTGAAAATTTCTTGGTTCTTCACTTCAGGGACCTATAACGAACTTTAAAACTCATTTTAGACTATGGGTTGCGCTGGTAACCCTAGCTGAAACTTCATGCCATTTCTAAAAAGGTAAAGAACGTCGTTCTAGCTCAACTGTGGTCTAAATAAGAGCCTCCGTGTCTAAGGATAGCTTGAAAGTTGGGCGAATTTGGGATCCTACGGGTACGTTTCTAAGGAAATGTGGCCTCCCAGCAGCCCGATCTTAATTCAATGGACTTTTGGGCCTGGGGCTACTTTGAAGCATGCACCAATAGACGTGCCCATACCACAAAGACCTCCCTCATTGCCAATATCAAGGAGAACTACGCCAGCTTGGACAGGTACATTTTTACCTGGACCTGCCGGCGGTTAAGGAGGCGGGTAGAGGCGGTGAATTAGGTTGGCCGCCATTTTTTTGAATAATCTAATAGTCATATACCTATTCTACCTCTCAGTTTTTAAAATTCAATAAAATCTTTAAAATTGATGATTTTATGTTCATTTGTTTAAAAATTTGAATTTTTCCTGATTTATGTGCCGCACCCTGTATATTAAAACAGTATCAGTTCAGCGGTTAGTAAGATTCTTTGCTACAAACAGACAGACAGATATACATCCTGTTATTTTTATTTATGGTTAATGCCTACACTATTATATTTGTTTGATTAAAGGTATGTTTTTTTCCAGGACTAAAACTGGACTGCCAATAGCCACCTACTTTTCTGCAACAAAACTTCTATGGCTTATCAAAAATAACCCAGAGGTGATTTTTAAGAATTGTTAGTGCTTCCCCTCAATGCGCCTGTTGAGCACACCAATACAATTTTGTTTGTTTTTTCTATGACTAACTCCTACGGGGCCTATACCTTGATCGCACAGCCTTCTGTCATCGATAATGCTACGCGTCTTACATTTTTAAATAAAGATTTTTTTATCCAAAATTAAAAAAAAAACATTTCTGTCTGTTTAAACAAATGTTTTTGTGTAGAGTAATTTATCCTGTAAGTAAGGGGACAAAGGTCTGTTAATTACACTAGTCCACACAGTTTTTAATGATGTTTTCTTATTTCTTATTCGTTGGCTTAGGGGACTTTTACTGATTTTTTATTGGTTATTTCAAAAGGTTGAGTGTCCAAACCTTTCAGCCACTAATTGTAATCTACAGAAGGGGTAATTTTGTATATCATCAATGGGGATGTACTTCAATATATCTTACAGTTATCTATCCCTGATTATTTAGGTTAAAGGAGCAATTGAAAAGAAGACAGTTATGTTTGGAACTGTGGACTCCTGGATTCTTTGGAATTTGACTGGAGGCATCCAGGTAGAGATCTATCTATCTATTTATGACTCCTGACCATATGTTGTATAAATATCATTGTATCTATCTATTTATCCATCTATCAAAATAATTTGGTTGAAACAGTTAATTCCTGGATTTTATAGAATATGACGTGAGGCATCCAGGTAGAGATCTATCTATCCAAATATTTATGACTCCTAACAATATAAATATGATTAGAATTATCTATTTATCTATCTATCATTATAATTTGATTGGAACAGCTGATTCATGGATTCTATGGAATTTAACTTTTAGGCATCCAGGTAGAGATCTATCTATCTAAATATTTATAACACCTAACAATATAAATATCATTGTATTTATCTATCTATCTATCTTACTAAAGTAGTAAGGTTTTTTTGTCTGAAGCTTTAGATTTTGATAACAACAGAACTGATTGAGTTCTCATTTATAGGGAAGCTTTACAATAGTCCCGGGATGGTTTTAGACTATGTATCTACTCCTTTCTTAACCCGTCGAGGAAAGAGTCCCTAGATGCGGGGGGGCGCAACCGCAATAAACTATTTACAAACTATGTACGTCAAACTTCTGATCATAACAAACAATTTAATCTTTATTTTTCTCTATAGTCTATTTGTTCATTTATGTTCTTATTTAAATCTTCTAAAAACAAAAAAAGCAGTTTTGTATAATTTACTAGCGGATGCGCCGCTAGCATCTAGGGGCTCTGTGTTAGTATATAGGATGATTATTGATTTATTACTTTTTGGTAAATAGATTCTGAAACATAAACCTGAATAAATCAGTTAAAATAAAAGGAAAAGATCACGAAACCTTTTTACCAAATTAAAAAGATATTCATGTTTTAGTCTGTAAAGCATTTGAATTTGTTGACGAAAATTATTAAAAACTTTTTTTTTATTATAATATTTTTACGAAATATATAAGTTTGAAAATTATTTAAAAATTCTGGAAAATAATATTTAGACTATATAAGTACTTTGTTTAGAACTGTTATTATTGCATCGTATTATAGACAGCTTTCCACGATTAAAATGAAAAAAAATAAGATTAAACCAATGGCAGAAGGAACGGCATAACAAAACTGATTTGAATTTCATTATTTTACTTTTACTTTTCGTGGGAAATTGTCTGTAATAAGATGCTATACGTGTTTTTTTCTGAATTGCAGAGAACCTGTTCTAATCTAAGCAATACTGAATTATAATATTTAGACTATATAAGTACTTTGTTTAAAAAGTATTTTTTTATATTTTATTTTGCAAAAGCGGATATATAAATTTTAAAACAAAAAATATATTTTAAAATTGTTTTGGTGTATAAAGATAAACTTTTAAATATCACAACATCCTAAAATATTTTTAAATCTTTTTGGATCATGGAAAAACAACGAAGTTGCTGGTTTCGTCGTATTTTCACAGTAGCTTTTCCCCTATTTCTAGCCTCTGTGGGGCAATCAGTAACATTTACCTAACCTAACCTAAAATAACCTATCAAAAGTTACTGTGAAAATACGACAAAACTCACTACTTCGTTTTCTTTTCATGATCCATCTTTTTTTATGGACCTAGTCATTAAATTATGTATCTATTTGTCAGACTATCTATCAATCCACACATTATTATTATTATTATTATTATTATTACTAAGTCTTTTTTGACATATTATTCTTATCTATATTTATTCATTCTCTTAAAAGTATATTTCTTTATTTTTCTATCCATTTGTCTATTCATTTATCTATTCAGTTATTATGAGTTTGATTTAGTTCGTAGATCAGTTAACCCATCTGTTTATTTTTCATCTTTCTATCTATCCATCTATCTATCCATCTACCTATCCATCTATCTACTCATCTATATATTCATCTATCTATCCATATATCTATCCATCTATCTATTCATCTATCTATTCATCTACCTATCTATATATTTATCCATTTATTTATCCATCTACATATATATTCATCTTTCTATCTATCTATTTATTCATCTATCTATCCATCTATCAATCCATCTATCCATCCATCTCCTATATCTTTCTATCCATCTATCTATCTATCTATTCATCCATCCATCTTTCTATGTATTTATTTGATGTAAAGGAATGGGTTGTGTCCATGAATAATATTTGACAGGCAGATTTTGCAAAATTTTGATATGTGTCCACTAAGAGATATAAGTTTTCCGGAATTTTAATGTAGGGAGTAGATTTGAAATCTGCATCAAATTTTAAGGATTTTTTATAAAATTCGTTTTTTGTAAAATTCTTTATCTAGAAGCGAAAATACATTTTAAGTTAATTAATTTTGACCAATAGGATAGGTGGATTTTAAACTACCTGCGCTCTAATTGGTTGAATGATGTACGACATCCAATCAGAGCGCAGATTTTTTAAATCCACCAATCACGGATGCCAAAATTAATTAACTTAATTTGTATTTCCGCTTTTAGATAAAAAATTATACAAAAAACGAATTTTATAAAAAATCCTTAAAATTTGATGCAGATTTCAAATCTACTCCCTACATTACAATTCCGGAAAACTTATATCTCTTAGTGTCCACAGCAGCACAATACACACAATTCAGGGAGATAAAGGGATAAGACAATGGACGATAAATTCATGTATAACCCCAATGAGGATAAACATAATTATACTATCTGTAGATTTAAAGATTGGTCGAAGAGTTTGGAACTAAACAAAGAGTTAATAAAAGTAACTAAAAGTTTTGAAGCCAATTAATGAGAGAATATAAATTCACCCCTCCCTTCCTCCCTGGTATAAATAGGAGGTTTCCTAGAACTTCTTATTATAATTTATAACATTAGGGCTATAGGCAGGATATTACTTTAGATTTACTATAATATTGCAGTTCTAGAAATATTTTAGAAACATTCGAGTATTGTGTTTAAAATCTGATATACACAACAACAAATATTTTTTTTTGCATAATAGCATATTTAAAATAATGAAGTGTTAGCTATGTAACTTTTATTATTATAGCAAAAAATTATATTATTTACAGCTTTTTAGTAATTTTGAAATTATCAGGCGACTTCTTTCAATTGCTTGACTAGGACAGAACCCCCTCCCGCCCTTGAAAAAAAAACTTTGTTTTTTTTCCTCTGTTTATTTTTACATAAGGCTAGGTAATGTTAAGTTATATTTGGTACACAGAAGCCCTGCAGTAATTTAGTTGTTATATTGGATTCAAAATTAAGACACCTCTATGACCATAGACCATAGACCATGCGTTTGTCGTAGGACAAATTTGACAACTATGGTCAACTTTTCAAACATCAAAAATATCTTTTATTTTTCATTTCACTCTAATTTTTTTCTTCTTGAAGTTAAGCAGTAGCTGTAATTTGTTTTGGCGGGAAGGGAGGGGACATTGGGTGTTTATTAGGTGGAGTCTAAAAGGGTCCTGAATGTAATTTGGTCTATCTCAAAAAACGCAAACTCAGTAATGTGCGACATTTTTAATGAATTAAATTAATCAACTTTTTTTAAAGAAAGCTTTTCTATAATCACTAAAAGTTTAGCTTTTGTATAGTTGAGGTTGGTCCGCCTTTCTGTTGGTAACAATTATCGCTTATTGTTAATAAAAAATCCTTGCGTTCATGTGCACTTTTTAATAACATTTTTTATGATACTTGTGTAAATAAAAAAAGCTTATAAATGGTCCGTTTTGGTTGATCTGTTCATAACGGATAGCTTTTATTGTCATTAGGAATTTTAGAGTTGTCTTATTGATTTCCAACGTAGTAGTAGGGTGCCTGTACGATATAAAAAGTCAACCAGAAATTCCAGACGTTCATTATAAAATGCAAATTTTTTCTTTTTGACAACATTTTTTATGATTTTATGATTGGGGTTGGGGTGGGGTTGCGTTCAACGCTACCCTCTATTATCTCATTTCCTATTAGAGCTAGAGGGCTAAAAAAAAAATTCTGCAGGTCCCCTGTTTGATAATGAATTTCTGACCTCAAGTGAATCAAAGTCAATTTTCGCTTCCTTCACCCTTTTATTAACCAACCTTTGTTTTTAAGTCCTTTTCTACTTAAAAATTTCAAACAGCTGTATTTTTTTTATTTTTGTAGCAAGAAGAACAATGTTTTTGCAGAAAATGTTTATCTTTAAGTAAATTTTATATTAGAAATATCAAAACATAAATTCTAGCGGCCGCAGCTGTACTTGGTAGCTGCAAGCCGCCGCAGTCGGCGGAAAATGTTGGCGGATCTTTATGAAATTTTAATACATTATGTAGACATGTAAGAAAAGCAATTTGAAGTCTCTAAGTCAAAAATTGCGGTCACATGAGTCTTTTAAAGATTTCTGGAGACCTGGAGGATCAGGACCTGAAGGATCATACCTGGAACCTGAAATTGACTTGAACACCTGTATTTCATCTGAGGATGTATCACTAGAGGATATTTCAGTATTTTGGTAAGATAAAATGCTTTGTTTAAGTCACAAAAATATATTTGCTTTTTACCTGGATGAAATTTCCAGGTTTGCTGGCATCCTGTTCCCGCCAGGATGGAGATATTCAAAAAGTTTTAACTCTCAGTTATGTGTCATACCCATACTTATAAAAGTCATACAGTTTGGGCTCTTTATCTTTCTCACACAGAAAAGAGGATAGATAAACCGGAGGGGGGGGCATTCAACCCCCCCCCCCCCTGACCGTTAAGGGTTGACAGTCGGGCCCCTTTTCAGACCCTAATCTGTAGGAAGGGAAGGGGGGTGGCATGAACACCCTTGCTTTTATTTCAGCTCTTTTCAGAGCTAGAGTCCTAAAAAGAATTATGCAAGGCCACTGTTTAATAATGAATTTAGACTATAAGTCAGTCAAAGTATTTTTTTTTATTTTTAAGGTAGAAAAGCAAATATTTAAGAAAATGTTTATCTTAATTATACTTATAATTCATATAGGGATTTACTAAAAGAGGATATTTAGTATCTTTGTAAGGTAAATTCTTTGTTTAAGTCTCTGGTATATGTTATATCCATATGTAATAAGTCACTTATTTATGGTTTTCAATCTTTTACACATGAAAAACTGAAGGGGGGTGGGGGGCATTTAATAACATAATAAAATTTCATTATGATCTGCCGTAGTTTACCTGATGACTGCGGCTGCTGGCAGCTGGCAAGTACAGCTGTGCCCGCCAAAATTTATGTTTTGAGATTTGTAATACAAAATTTACATAAAGATAACATTTTGTGAAAAAAAAAATAGTTTTCTAGCTTCAAAATTTAGAAAATGGCAGCCTTTTAAAATTGTTTAATAAAAAGGACCTAAAACAAAGATTGTTAAATAAAAGGGTGAAGGAAGCTGAAATTGACTTTGACTCACTTTAGTTGGAAATTTATTATTAAACAGGGAACATGCACAAATTTTCTTAGCTTTCTAGCTCTAATAGGAGCTGAGATAATAAGAGGGTAGCGTTGAATGCAACCCCACCCCCACCCCAACCCAACAAAGGGTTATCATTATCAAGAAATGAAGAAATATGTGAAATAAGAAAAAGTTACTTGCCCTGTCATCTACAGATACCTTACAATGATGGAAAATTCAATTTTAATACCCTTATTTACTGAAGTTTTTAAAATCAGACCACAAAAGATACAATCGGGAAATGTGAAAAATATAAAAATAGCCAAAAAAAACCTATTAAAGATTTAATCTAAAAATACTAAAATCGCTTAGATATTGAAAAAATAAAATTAATAGGAAATTTTAACATGTCTAGATTAACAATAAGAGCTGCTTGTAATGTACAAAAGTACAAACGTACAAACTGACATACAGACGTAAGGAGGGACTGATCCCAATTATAGAATGGCTTCGCTTTCAAAATTATCTATTTTACCTTTTCTTATCATAAAATTGTAAGTAATGTATCTATTAAATAACAAATTAGATGGTGGGTTCATTTCCCCCTTTTTGTTTGACTATAAGTAGAGCCCCCAGTCTAGTCTTTGTTTCCATGAAAAGGTAATAAAGTACATATTAATATTTTTAATAAAAAATGTTATTGCATAATAATAGTTAACCGAAATTCCGTATCATAATAAACAAATAATTTTGTCACTTATAATGTTTTTTTTTATCATATACTTCCTTTTTTTCATCTCTTTATTTATGAAAAATTTACGTTATTTCTTGTTGGGAAAATTATAAAAAAATTGTTTTAATTTAAGCTTTTCTAAATTAAGATTTTATTTCATCAAAATTACCTACAGTTTAATTGGAAAAGAATAGGTAATAAATTATCAATTAAAAATTTTTTGATTGATTTTTTCATTTCAATTAAAACACCTTTTCTCCTTTTCCCACTGTTGTACATGCATAGTTTGAAATAGATAGAACAATAATGGAAAGACGGAGCAATCTTAATTGTAGAAAAGCTTCGATTATAACAAGGATTTCATATTTAAACATGTGAAGCTTATTAAATTAGACTGCCTGATAAGCGAACTCTTTAAAACTAGGAATATTGTTGAGAAAAATAGATATATTTTGACTTAAGTCCATGCTCCTAGCTAGTACCTCTTTAAAATACCTATTCTAATATGACTAAATCTAACCTAACCTAAATTAATTGTTGTCCAATTAGGTTTTAGGATTTTATCTTATATTATAAAGCTTGATAATAGAAATTCTTTGTATTATAACATAATGCCTGACCTACAGTAAATCAATTATGACAACATCCATAAAAGAGAAGCTCCATAACAGTAGGACAAACGAACATAAACCCTTGAGTGTCAGAACTAAATAAGCAGAAGAATATAAATGTATATTTGTCAACAAAATTGTAGGCAAAACTGCTAAAATACAGACACTGTTTAAGGACATACTTACATTTTTAGGACCTGATTTTGGAGATGCTTCGCTTATAACATTATACCTAGATGTAATAGGAAACGGTATTAAAACAAGGATGACAACATCCATAAAAGTGAAGCACTGAAACGTTAGGACAAACGGATGTGAACACTTATATAGTGTCAGACCTGAATAATTAGATTATAAATGTATAAGAGTCGGAGCAAAATTGTAAGTAAATTTGTTGAAAAACTGCTTTATACAGGATAATGTTTATGGACATATTTACATATTTCGAACTTGATTATAGAGTTGCTTTGCTTATAATATTATACTTTGTCGTCCTAGGAATCAATATACCAAAAATTAGATCAATCGGATGATTAGATCACATAAACATTTGTTGTTAAACAAGGATGACAACATCCATGAAAGCGAAGCACTGAAACGGTAGGACATACGGACATTAACACTTGTATAGTGTCATAACTGAATAATCAAAATATAAATGTATAAGAGTCAAAGCAAAATTGTAAGTAAATTTGTTGAAAAACTGCTTGATTCAGGATAATGTTAGGACATACATACATTTTTAGGACTTGATTATAGAGTTGCTTCGCTTATTACATTATACTTTGTTGTCCCAGGAATCAATATACCAAAAATCAGATCAATCGGATGATTAGATCACATAAAAATTAGTTGTTAAAAAAGTAAAAAAATCTTTATGTTTAAAATGGACGTACGGACATTTTTGTGATAATAATAGAGTTGCTACGCTTTCTAAATCGTACCTAACTATTAAAGGAATCACCATGAAAAATTTAAAATCGATAGGTCAATTCTAACATGCCTAAATTAACGAAAAAAAAACATCCGTTACTGACGGACGGACCGACCCTAATTATAGAAAAGCTTCGCTTTTAAAAAGTAAAATTTGTTGTTAAAAAAGTAGAAAAATCATTATGTTTAAAATGGACGTACGGAAATTTTGGTAATGATTATAGAGTTGCTACTCTTTCTAAATTGTACCTAAATTTGAAATCAATAGGACAATTCTAACTTGCCTAAATTAACGAAAAAAGCTATCCGTTATGGACGGACGTACGGACAGACTGACCCTAATTATAGAAAAGCTTCGCTTTTAAAAATCAGATATAAAGATTGATTATAAGATATAAAAAAAAACATTTAAAAGGTTGGACGTGCGGACTTTCTAGTAAGGATTATAGAGTTGCTACTCTTCATAAATCTTTACTTAACTGTTATAGGAATTATCATGCAAAGTTTGAAATCGCTAGGACAATTCTAACATGTCTAAATTAACAAAAAGAGCTAACCGTTACGGACGGACTGACGGACAGACTGGCGTTAATTATAGAAAAGCTTCGCTTTTAAAAACAAACAATAAACTACCCCGCCTTTTTGTCAAATAAGAGAGAGTTTTGTAAAATTAGGGTCGGTCCGTCCGTAATGGTTAGCTCTTTTCGTTAATTTCGGCATGTTAGAATTGTCCCATCAATATCAAACTTTGCATGATGATTCCCATGACAGTTAGGTACAATTTATAAAGCTTAGCATTTTCTATTCATTGTCCTCTTTCAATATTAATGTGATATTCTTAAATATCATATTCCCATTATTATTAAATTTTCTTTAAAAAAAATAGCTCATAACTTTTTAATAGAAAGTTTGCCCATTTCGTCCATAAAGTGTTAACACACTATTATATTCCTGTTCCCCACCCAACTATAAATTCCAAGTACACCTCTCATAGTACAAAACTGTATAAAAAGTCGTCAAAAAAGGAACACGTAAAAATTTAAGATATCTGACAGTACAAGCAGGACATTCAGGACCCTTTTAGACTCCACCGTTTATTACACTAGCCACGAAAGTTTTATAAGAACGTTTTCTTATTCGTTAGCTCAATACCTTTGGAGACTTTTGTTAATTATTAAAATTTTTATTGATTAATTCATAAAACGTTTCAACCAATAATTGTAATCTACATAAGGGTTAATATTGTTAATTATCATTGGGGATGTACATCAATTTATCGGCTATTGGCTTATCCCATTAGATCGCTGGGTTTTAGATACTTACATGCACCTAGTAGGCGGTTATAGTAAAGCTGTAACTCCATCAAATTAGTTATTAATTAAATTTTATAGAGCAAAAATGCTATAAAGACTAAAATATGAATTTGCTTCTGAGAAAACAAAGTACCTTCTCAAGGTGTTTTATCAAACATACCAATATTTTATTTTGATAATTAAAACAATAAGATATTCCCTTAGAGAAAGGGGACAATGGGCTGTTTTACTATAACGTTTTTTTATCAATGGTTTTACAACTTTGGGGACTTACTGAATTTTTTATTGGTTGGTTTATTAAGATGAGGGTTCAAACGTTTCAAAACTTTCAACCACTAATTGTAATCTAAAAAAGGGGTAATTTTGTAGATCATCATTGGGGCTGTACATCAATTAAACGGCCATTGCCTTATCCCTATAGATCCCTGAGATATTCCACTCACATCAAACTTGAATGTTTTTTTGTTTTTGTTTTTGTCTTTGATGGGGGGTGGGGGATGAGTTAGGGGTCGTTTAGGTCCTAAAGGGCTAATGACAAAGCCTCTACATTTTCCTTCAGACTTTATGCTTGTGATTGTTCCACTTTCGAAATATGCGCTGTTTTATTTTGACACCCTACTTGAAAATGAAGATCTTATTTTGATATAAAAATAATCTTCATAAGGACCCTACAAACATAAGAAAATATTATTCTACGCTTTGGCCAAGTATAAGAAACTTAAAGTAATGGATATTGAATATTTTGACATATTGACAGGAGAAAGTGTTGTCAATTTAGATTGCTAATATGGACCTCTTTTATTGGTCAGTAGGAGTGGAGGGGATGGGGTAAAAGGGATAGAATCGTTATTGTAGCTAGCTGCGAGAATCCTTTTATTAGAGGACATAAAAATCTGGTGCATCATCCATGTGATAATTTATCGATTCTTAAAGTTTTTAAAACACGGATGACAACATCCATAATTATTATGGAAGCTCAAATATAAAAATTACTAGCGGCTACGCCCCTAGAGGCCTCTAGTGGCACTTTGAATGTTTTTTTTTATTTAAAATATCTAATTACAGAAATAATTGGTTTATGTTTCGTTGGAGTCTCTTTTTCGGGAGGGGTAATTTTTTTCCAGGGGCGATTTCTCCTGATAGGGTGGTGGTACCCTCCCCCAAAATAATTATAAACCTTCCCGGGACTTATGAGAAGCTACCCTGTTAAGGAGAACCCGATCGGTTCAGCGGTAAGCGAGATCCTTCGCTACAAACAAACAGACAGACAAACAGACAGACAGACAGACATCGTTCTACTTTGTATTATAGATGACACTCTTATTTTTAAATGTTCTCAAATATATGCTGAGTACTAATTAATGTATAGAGTAGATGCACATTGAATTAGGAAATCTTCACAGGTAATTTCGGAAGCCTATCCTAAAATAGAATCTGAAAATATTCTTCTAGTCTCATGCCCAGGGAGGGAAAGGTACATTGTGATTTTTTTACACTAGTCCCCAAAGGTTTTATAATGTTTTCTAATTAGTTGGCTCTACAAATTATCGTGTTTCGATTGGTTGGTTCTTTAAGTTGAGTGTACAACCACGAATTGTAATCTACAGAATAGGAAATTTTGTTTTATATATTAAATTATCGGCCATTTTCTTATCCTTTTAGATCCTTGAAAATAATTTGTAATTAGGAAGCCTATCTCAAATAGAATCTGAAAAAATCCAAGCCTAATAGCCAGGGATGTAGGGTACATTTGGATTTTATTACACCAGTCCCCAAAGTTTTATATTAACGTTTTGTTTATAGTTAGTTCTACAACTTAGGAGACTATTATTGAATTTTGATTGGTGAGGTGACTATCAAAACGTTTCAACTACTAATTGTAAACTACCAGAGGAATATTTTTTTGCTTCATAATTGGGGATGTACCACAGTTTAACGCCCTTTGTCTTATCCCTTTAGATCCCAGCTCATACCTCTTATGGACTGACAGGAATTATAAGTAAAGTACCGCTGTACATATAACGTTATAAGGTTCTAATAAGAAAGGTATTGTCTTTGTAAATCTGTAAATTTTTCGATTTTGAGTATTTTTTGTATTTTCTACGTTATATCAAGAAACTTTTTTGTATATGTCGTTTAAACTTTACCTGAAATTACTGATACTAAAATTTCTAAAAATACTTTTGGTTTAAATTTTATGTGTTGCGCAAAACTAAGTTTTTTTTAGTAGCGTAGCTACTCTATATTTATACTTTCTGTTGGTCCTTTCGTTCCTAAAAGACACTTTTTTATCGGTGCTTTCCCTTAAAAGAAGGTGTATCAACTTTTTTTTATAGCTACCCGGTTTTTTTAGTAAGTAGTAGATGTAAAATTTTTCATAGAATTCAGATATGCAATCGGTTTTTTTTAGACCTCTTATTTTTTAAGTAATTTAAGTTTTTAAAAAAAAAATTAAGTCGATTTTAAGGTACTAAAATGCAACAAAAAAAAGAAAGAAAATGGCCATTATGAACAAAAATAGTAAGATCTTTAATTTGACACCTTACTTTTTCAATTCTGTCAGGTAATTATTGAAAAAATCGATTTTTTTAAACCCACGAGAATAAAAACTTTGAAGTTAATTTTATTATTTCACAGGTAAAAAAATATGGGTTCATATATACCTTTAGAATCAGAAAAATATTACAAATTCATTGTAAGCAAAATTGAAAAAAAAAGTTTACAATATAGTATATAAACTACAATAAAAGGAATTATATGAAAATATCATATTATATTGTACAGGCAACGTCTTAATTCTTGAATTGAGTATAAAAATGGGAAGGGGGTAAAGAGGGGGTAAAAAAGGGAAGACGATAGTGTTGCCTGAACAAAAAATACAATTGGCCATTTGTTTAATTTTTTATTTTTTTACTTTTTTTCAATTTTGCTTACAATGGATTCGTAATATTTTTCTGATTCTAAAGGTATATATGAACCCATGTTTTTTATGTCTGTTTGAGAAAATATTTAGGTCTAAAGTTTTTATTAAACCGAGGTTAAAAAAATAGATTTTTTCAATAATTACTCAACAGAATTTTAAAAGTAAGGTGTCAAATTAAATATCTTACTATTTTTGTTCTTACTGGCCATTTTCTTCTTTTATTTTGTTGCATTTTAGTACCTTAAAACCGACTTAATTATTTTTTTAAAAAACTTAAATTACTTAAAAAATAAGAGGTCTACAAAAAAACCGATTGCATATCTGAATTCTATGAAAAATTTTACATCTACTACTTACTAAAAGAACCGGCTAGCTATAAAAAAAAAGTTGATACACCTTCTTTGTTAATTTTCTTAACTGCCTTAAAAGATATAGTTTTCTTATTCCGTCGATTGTATAGCTTTGTATGGATTTAGGTAATTAGTTTTTTAAAGGACCTAAAAAATCATAATATTAAAGACAGTTTTGTTAGCCCCGATTTGCAGAAACTAACAAAACTGGTTTAAATTTAATTTAATTTTATTTTGAAATTCATGGAAAATTGTAAGCAATCCTGCATGCTATGCATGATTTTTCAGTATTGCTAAGAACCGGCTCTAATCTGTTACAACCCTACTGGACATATTATTCTTTTTATCTACAACATGCATATGTTATTATTCTTTTCTTATATGGGTTCTGAATCTGGATTATACTGGTTCCCATAGTTTTATAAACACAATATTTTTAACGTTAGCAAAAAGCTATAGGGGCATTTATTACATATGGGATTAAACAAACTTTTATTGTTTTAATTTTAACTTACATATGAGATAATTTTGTTTATCATTATTAGGGGTGTAGGTACACCAATTTATCATCCATTGTTTTATCCCTTAAGATCCCAGATTAAATGTTATGTATGTTTGAGTAGACTCATGATAAAGTTTGTTGCTTAGATGTTCATACATAAAAAAATAAAAATAGTTCAAACTTTTTTCCAATGATTTTTATCTAACAAAGGGTTAATTTTGTTTATTTCTCTTATCCTCTTTGATCCTTAGTTATTTACGAAACTTCTATTGCAAAATTGATTGATTTAATAAATTAATATTGTACCTTATTTTAAGTATCAATGTTTGAAACGTTTCATAAGGCTTAGTGTATAAATTCACGACCCAATATATCGTTTACAGACTGTTGATTGGCATAAACTAAGTGTAGAAAAGCTTCGCAATTAAAGTGTAGTTCATTTTTTTGGTTATTTTGTAAAAACATTTATCTCATGATACTTGGGCCAGGCCAGAACATCCCTCAGTACCCCCCCCCCCCCCCCACCACTTAAGACACTAAAAATAACCTCCAAGTTTAGGCCTAGGACTCGAATTCAGGGAGGGAGGGGGCATTGGACTTTAAATTGGACTTAACTTTTCCACCAATACTTTTAAACTACTGAAGGGGGTAATTTTGTTAATCATTATTTGCTATACAGAACACTTGATCGTCCTTTGTCTTATCCCTTAAGAACTCTGCTGACGCCCATCTGAGCACTGCCTCTAAAAGTGTTCATGTAAATATGAAAGAAATATTGCACCTGCCATAATAAAGATCATAATTTTTTTTCACGCAATTCCGTAAAGTTGGGTGCAATCTTCCAGTCAAATGCGCTTATTAAGTCAAACTTATCGTTATTATAATCAAATGTATAGTATGCACCCAACTTTACGGCATTACTCGAAAAAATGAACAACTTTTAATATTCTGTCGGTCAAAAATATATCAAAAATTTATTGATTGCCTGTATGTGTGTTAAAGATCATCTGATCATGCCTTAAAATTCTAATTATATTTATTTTTTGCAGCGCAAAATTAACACAATTTTCAGTATGGCTTTTAACCTGATCAATAACTGCTCTTCATTTTAATATCCATTAGAAGCTGTCTTTAATACGATGCGATAAATTAACAATTCTTGCCTTAAAAATTTTTCAAGAATAGTTTATGACTGTTAAGATAAAACACCCCAAGCCCAAAGGCCCTTCAACTTGCAGCTTGTATATATGTATAAACTCTTTTTTTCTTTCCCCCCAAAATATAACTTCTAACAGGGAGGGATGGGACATTTGGATATTTATTACACTTGTCCCAAAAGTTTTTTTTAATAATAGTTAAACTTTGGAGGTTGTTAAAATATGATTTGTTTGTTTATTAAATTGAGTGTACACACGTTTCAACCACTAATTATAACCTACAGAAGGGGTAATTTTGTATTTCATCACTTGGGATGTTCATCAATTTGTCGGCCATTGTCTTATCCCTTTAGATCCCTGAACTCCTAGCCTCTGGAAGGCCCCAGGGAGGATAAGTACAATGACAGTATATAAAGTAATCTAAAATGCTTTATTCTTCCAATATAAATAAGAATAACATATGAATAGGGGCGGGCGGGATTTATAAATTTATTTTTCATTGTCCTATCTCTTTTTATCCCTGAAAAGGCCCAAAGAGATACCCGACGACAATACAGCAAAAAAAAACCTCATAAAGTTAATAGAGTTCAGGGGTCTTGGTGGATAAGAAAATAGATGAGAAATTGATTTACATCCCTAAAGATTAAAATCGTAATGACCCTTTCTGTAGGTTAAAGTTATTGGTTGGTAAGTTTGATCATTATTAGCTTGAACCAACCAATCAAGCTTAAATAAAAGTACCCAAAAGTTTTGAGCCAGCAAATGAATCATGATTATTAATTACGGTTCAATGTTATCCAAATGACAACTACCTGGTCAAAGTGGTGGAGACCCTTTTCGTCTGCTAGCATTATATTTCCGACGCTTTTAGTTGATATTAGAATAAAGCTACGAGCTAAACAACGGGGTATAGTCCCTTTTGTGACAACCCTTACTGTGAAAATATGACGAAAGGCCCCATAAGAGTCGTTTCCACGAAAGGGACTATACCCCAAAACTGTTATTTATTCATGATTTTTATTATTTTAATATTCGTGGAAAATTGACTGTAATACGATGCTATACATGAATCTTTGGTATGGCTGAGAAGCGGTTCTAATCCAAAGGATATTCATCGGTTTCGAAGCCTTACTGGAAAATTGGCTTACTAAGCTATGTATTATTTTTGTTGAAAGGAAAAAAAGACTTTGGGTTCTAAAGCCCACATTACCATAAAGTTTGGCCTCCAAACCATTATACTGCCTTCTTACAGTAGATAGAAAGATATAGAGATAAATAGACAGATAAATAGATATACAGATGTATAGGTTTAAACAGATAGATATATAGGTTTAAATAGAAAGATAGATATGTAGGTTTAAATAGATAGATAGATATGTATGTATTGTATAAAGTTTTTAAGATAGATATCCTCAAATAATAAGCTGGCTTATATTTAAGATACATAAGTAAGGTATAGATTATAACAATTTTGTTTAGTCTCAGCTTTTATTTTACTAGCGGTTATGCCCCTAGAGGCCTCTAGGAACCATTGAAGTGAGGGCGGGGAATTCATCCCCTCCCCCTCCATTTTCAATTGTAGTTTTAAAAAGAATAAGTTTTGGTACCCTTGTAGGAAATATTTCTCCTAAGAGAGTAGTGGTATCCTTCACAAAAATAGCTATAAACCTTCCCCAGGATCTATGAGACGCCACGCAGTACAGGATAACCATATCGGTTCAGTGGTTAGTGAGATTCTTTGGTACAGACAGACAGACCGAGATCCTGGGACCTTTATATGAGAATACTAGCGGTCTCGCCCCTAGCCTCTGATCAACCTAATTTTTCGTATTTTAGTTAAAAAAAAAAAAAAAATTGGGGGGGGGGGGGAGATTGGGGGTTGTCGACCCCACTATTTTGATTTTAGTTTAAAAATAATTTTTATTTTATTTTTTTTTCGGAGAGGGATTTTTCAATTTTTGTTGGGGTTGGGGGTGTCCCACCCCGCAAGAAAATAGTTATCAACCTTCCCGGGTCCTATGAGAAGCCCCTGTTAAGGAGAACCCGATCGGTTCAGCGGTTAGCGAGATCCTTCGTTACAAACAGACAGACAGACATCGTTATTCTTTGTATTATAGATATTGATATTAGTACTTAGATGTTGAATATCTTTAAACATGTTAGGAATAGCTAGTTTTCTTTATAATTATGACCGATAGATTGATGTACATCCCCAATGATGATACAAAAAATTAATTCTTCTATAGATTACAAGTAATAGTTAAAAAGTTTGGACACTCACCTAAATAAACCAACCAATTAAATATTCAAAGAAAGTACCCAAGGTTGGTAGGCCAACGAATAAGAAAACGCTATTATACTACTTTGGAAACTAGTGTTAAAACAGCCGAATTTTCCCTTCCTCCCTGATTACAACCCCTTATGTCGGGGATAGGACATTAGAACCTAAAGTTTTATTCTATGTAATATATCTCTAGATGTGTAATAAATCATTTCATTGTCTGAGCTCTTAGCTTTTCTTGAAAAAAATTTAAACTTTACATATATTTTACTTATGTAAAACACTGCTTTGGGACTTTTGTAAATTTAAACTGGAATCTGAAAAGATAGGACAATGGACAAAAAATTACCCTTGCTGTACTTTATAATTAGATATTGGACACTAATAATCTGGGACCTACCAATCTAAAGTCAATAAAAGTACCCAAAGTACATCGTGTACTTGTATAAATTTACAGTCCAATGTCCCCTCCCTGACAATTACATTGGCATATATAAATTGTACAAATCTGCATATCTAGGAACTGGAATATTTTATATCTTTCAAAACTTGCTAAAGAAAATGTTTAAAGTTTTGTTTTTTTCGGGGATTCCATGAACTTTAGCCATCATTCAACTGCACTAGATCCTAAAATTCTATTGTCTTATCCCTCTCGACCTCCGAAAAAAGACAAAACAAATAAAAAGTTACCAAAATATATGTTAATATTTAAATATAAATATATTAATAGTTACAATTATATTAAACAATTTCATCAATCTTTAATTATTTTGTGTAAACACCTCATGGGCCTCATTTAATGGATGTAAAATTAACGTGAATATTATGACAGGGGAAAAATTGCTGGCAATTTAGGTTGCTATTTCCCCCGTCATTTATTAGTCGGTTTGTTCATAAAGTAGGTGGGGAGGGGATGGTATAGAGGGGGTGGAGGGAGGGGATCGTTATTTTCGTCCGCTACAAGTTTCACGATAATCTTGTGTAAGATCCAAGTAATAATAAATCCATTCCCGATTTAGAGGTTCAGGTTTGGTCCGGATGAAAGGATTTGAAAACAATGACATCTAATCATTCTCCCTACATTATACTAGTATCAAAGGCCAGTGATCTAAAGGGATAAGACAATGGCCGATGAATTTATGTAAATATCAAATGGTGATACATAATGTGGTTAAAACGTTTGTATACTCAACTTAATTAACCAACCAATCAAAATTCAATAAGAAATCCTCAAGGTTATTAAGCCAACGAATAAGAAAACGTTATTATAAGACATTTTGGACTAGTGTAATAAACAGCCCAATGTAACCTGGTCCTTCCTGGTCATTATCAAAGGCATGGTCAGGACATTTGGTGTGGGCATCATTCATCAAAATAGTCTAAAATTTGCTTTAGACTAACGTTTTGAATGATTGGTCCTGCTGTTTGCAAGATATTAGCGGACATTCAAACATACATTCACAGGGATTATCGCCATTTTGCATTGTATAAAATGAACAATATGTGCTGCAGTGCAAAAAAAAACCTTTGATTAATGCATCATTTTAAGTAGAACAACGCTTCTATATAATTCACATTGTCTGTCAATATATTTAATTTTATACGCCTGATAAGTGAGAATATTGTTTCTCTTATTGATTCGAATCCGGTGGTTAGGAACCGGTTCTCATCCATACGAAAAAAAACTATGTCTAGCATTGTATTATATCCAGCTTTCTACGAATATGAAAATGTACAATCATAAGATTAAAACCAGTTTTTAAGCCAGTGCCTTCGGCACCTCGGTCTAAAAAAACTGGTTTAAATCTTATAATTGTAGATTCTATATCCGCGGAAAGCCGTTTAAAATACGATGCGAGAAATAACTATTCCAGTATGGCTTCGAGTCCGATTATTATCCGTTGGATTAGAACCGATTCCTAGCCATACTCAAAGATCATGAATTACGTATTACAGCCATTTTTTTGCACGAGTAATAATATATAAATCATAAGATCCGCGGAAAGCTGTCTATAATACGATGCGTTAAATAGCTATTATAACCACTGATGTAACACATATGAGGGGTATGGAATGGGTAAGTTTACAGCTGTAAGCATTTCTTTGGAACATATAGACACTTTAAAATCTGACATGGATCTAAAGGGATAAGATACTGGCCAATGAATTGATGTACATCCCCAATGATAATTCACAAAATTACCCGTTATGTAGATTAAAATTAGTGGTTGAAACTTTGGAACACATAACTTAATCCAAAAAGTCCCCAAACTGTTGTTTAGACAACTAATAAGAAAACGCTATTATAAAACTTTGAGAACTAGTGTATTAAACAGCCTCTCTTTCTCTGGACATCTTACCTGTTTTGGGGTTCAAAGTATATTAATTTTTAGCTTAACCTTTAAAAAATGTCAGAAAAAATGGCACAAAATAATAAAATATACTTATGTATAACCGTAATATTTTAAGGCTTATATAAAAGTACTTTTATATGTAACTTTACTTGCTATAAAACTTTCTATGTGCACCAGGGATTTAAAGGGATAAGACAATGGCTGATAAATTGACTTACTTTCCCAATGCTGATACACAACACTTCCCCTTTTGTAAATTAAGTAGTAGTTAAATCATTTGGATACTCAACTTAATAAACCGACCAATCAAAATTTTATAAAAGTCCCCAAAATTCTTGAGCAAACGAATAAGAAAATGCTATTATAAAACTTTGGGGACTAGGGAAATAAACTGCCCAATGTCTCCTCCCTCCCTGAGTGTGTATAGAATTATAGAAACAAGTATAGGATGATAAATTATAAATTATTTTTGTACAATATTTCTCTCGAGTTTGCTTATATCTTTGAAAGAATGAAAGGGGTGTAGGACTGTTTAAGTGTCACTGTCCCATCCCTTCCTGAGAATAAGGACAAAAATAGACTGTACTAGTTACTAGGCTTGTAATAGAAACACATGAAACAATTTAGAATACTAATAAGAAGTGATTTGCATAAAAGAAAAGTACAATGGCCAGTAAAAATCTTCATATGGGTCTTTTGAAACAGAAATATATTAGTTTTTAATTTCTATGAGGAGAAACCTGCAAGAAAAAAAAAGCTTAAACTTACTGCAGTTTGGTACCTAACTTTTTATCTACCAGCGGCTACGCCCCCTTGAGGCCTTTAGGGGCACATAAGGTGGTGCAGGGTTGAATTCATACCTCCTCCCAATTTTATGGGGTTGAGTGTTTCTCCCTACCCCCCAACCCCTTATATTTATAAACCTTTCCAGGACCTCCAAGAAGCTACATTGAGAACCATATCGGTTCAGTGGTTAGCGATATCCTCCGGTACAGATCCTGTTACTTTAATGTACGAATATTAATCCATTTTTTGTATAGTGTGCGAGACTTTATGTATGACTATTAATAGTTATTATGTGTCTGTAAGTCTCTCAGGAATATAAAGATAGAGAAATAAAATAAAAGTTTTTGCTTATTGGTTTATTTTGTTACTGAACTGTAACTGTAAAAGGGGTAATGCCTTGGTTCTAAAACAGGCATAACCTACAACATTGCTCATTAAATTGTTAATGTTCCAATCAGGGAGCTTAAGGGATAAGACAAATTAGATAAAAATCATTCCTGGAAAATAAGTTCCCAAAGTGTTTATGTTTAAGTAAGCTAATAAGAGACCGTGTTTATAAAGCTTTGGGTACCAGTATAATTTTCAGTTAATGTTCTCTTCATCCCTTTGCAGGGTACCCAAGTACAAAAAGTATGAATTGTTTACTATTACCAATTCCATGCAGCTGTTTCCAGTATCTTAATGGACAAAACTGTGTCTTGATTCCTGGGCTATCTAAGTATAAAAAGTGGGAATTGGCTACTGTTATGGAGTCACAGTGCCAAACTTCTTTACATAAAGTTTTTCCCTCAATGTCAGATGTTCAATGAAAACAGCATACTCAATTTGCATAGCAAATTATAGATTGGTGTAGAGTAGCTACTCTAAAACTCGATTTAAATGTGTCATGGTTTTGTGACCAAAAAATTGTTAGGTAAAATTTCCTTGGTTATTTGAGGTCAAAAATGTTTTAAATGTTTAATTTTTATATTCAAGTGAGCAATCTATCAAAAATGTCATGTTAAGTGATTTATTACCAATACCTGTAAAGCTGTTGTTTTTCTTTTTGTTCGTCAATATAACCATGATTAATTTCATGATTAATATTTCCCTTGGAAAAGTTTAAAGAATTTTATGTACAGAAATTATAATCAAAATATCTGGTGATGTTCTATTACATAACTTTAGATTTCATAATATGATTATAAATGTTCACACATTTGGTTGTGAATGAATAAACACCTAATGTCAAACTAGCGCCACTTTGCAGGTTTATTGATGAACATTCAGTATTTATTAGTTGTGGTGAAGCTTTTCTATACATCCATTTGTGGCATATATGAAAATTTTATCAAAACAAGAACAACATTATTGATAATTACTACGCGTTGAATAAAAGATGCAAACTAAAAATATCAACTCAATCATACCAAACATAACCCAAAAACTTAAAATCCTTTATTTCAGGGATAAATATTGCATACCAGCATAATATCAAACAAACAGAAATTTCTTTTCTATGAAATGAAAATCACTTTTCTTGATATTTTTCAATGCTTCCTTCATAATATTATTTGAATCTGAACTTTGAATCAACGCAGGAAATAGGTGGAAAGGTTTTGGTTCAAAGTGCATAAAACCATCTCAAGACATATATAAAGCATATCTGAATGTATCAATCACTAGAGACCAATAGTTTTCAAAATCTTCTGCTTATAACAAATATACCTTACTACTGTTTAACAATTTTTTTAATGTTAATCTATCCCAGCAAAAATTATAATGACCCTGAATTATTTTCTTTTTCCAAAAATGTATTTTATTTTTATTTGATGTGTGTTAGGAAACCTTTTTATCATCTATTTTTTCTAATTTCCTGTCAGAGTTAACCCACACACAATCTATAATCTTTATCTCGTATTTATATATTATTGTTAAAATTTGGAAAATAACATAATATTTGATTTTGTCTTCTGGTTATACAAGGTATAACAATAAACACCTTTCACCAGTAAGCTTTTAATATAAGTTTGCTTTTATGAACAACAATAATTCGAATTTAACATCCTTATTCATCACTCACCCTCCAATGTCTTAGAATTTGGCTAAAAGATTGTTTTAATCTCCATACAAATGACCAAGACAAGACATAGATATATTGTCATATCCTTAGACTTTACCACAATAAGATAAACAAATTTCAAGTATGGCCCTGAAACCAATTAATATCTGCATGATTAGAACTGGTTCTCAGAAAAACGGAAAAATCATGTAAAGCATTCTATTACAGAAAATTTTCCACAAGTTTAGCCACTAGGGCCTAACAAAACTGGTTTTAATTTTATAATTTTTCATAATAATATCAGCAGAAACTGTCTAAAATACAATGCAACAAATAAATGGGGCGTTGTAGCTCAGTGGTAACGCACTGAGTTATGGTGATGAGTGTTCGAGTTCAAGTCCCCATGTGGCAACTCAAATTTCTTAGTTGAATTCATTCACACAACTTCCCCTGGTTGTGTAAGAAGGGAGATTATGGAGTGGTTTGGATACTTAATAGTCACATACATTATATCTGTACAACCCTTATCCCAAGCTCCTCTGCAGAGAGCATCATTCATTACGGTGACTTTATTTGGGACACCAGCCATAATCGGCAAGGGTGAGCTAATAAGGAGTAGCTCCCTTGAGACAGCAGGTCAAGGCATAATGTACATGAGCGTTGAGCTTGATAGCCCTAGTGGCTATACAAAAGTGTCTCGTTCTTCTTCCTTCTCCACAACTTAGGTCCAAAAACTAAGGACAATGGCTGCACAAACAAACAAACAAAGCAACAAATAAACATTATTTTATAGTTGAAGTACATTTGCTAAAGTATTTGAACATATGTAATGTAAAATACACAAAATTTTCCTTTAATCTTATTGACTGTGTCACAGTGTTGAGTAGATATAAAAAGATATATCTCAGGATTATAAAATCTAATAATTATTAATATGTCAAGTGCTCTGTCTCTTGCTCTCTCATCCTCTTATGAAAATTTTGCAATTCTTTCCTGAATTCCATTAAACTAATGGTATTAGTTTTCAGAATGTCTTTCAAAATAGAATTTATTACATTAATCCTATTATATACAGTAGTAAGGTTTTTTGTCTGAAGCTTAAGATTTTGATAACTATTAAACCAAATAAGTTCTTCATTTTATGAAAGGTTCTTATAGGTCCCTGGAAGGTTTCAATTATCATGTATATCTAAGTTTTTTTTAGGCTATTTTCCTACTTTCCTTACTAAGAATACAAAGCTCCTGGATGCTAGGAGCGCAGCCACTAGTGTCTAAAAAAAAATTATGAATTACTTTTCATACTCCAAAATTCATAATATCTTTTTTTTTGCAATAGATTATCATTATCATTAGAATACTAATATAATCCTAAGTGATAATGATTTTGCAGAAGCTAAATATGCCATATATTAGATAATCTTAAGCAATGATGGAATAAAATTTTTCTAAATATTAGAAATTTTTGTACATCCTTTATGCAATGCAAAGAGCAATGTACACAAAGTTTTGCATTGTTTGTAAAAGTTGATATAAAATATGAAGCTTAATTAATGCATGCAAACTTTCTCTGAATTTATAGTTTTATGTTTCAGACTTTCTTGAAACACAAAACATGAAACATAAAGTTAAATTTATTTCCATGGAAAATTGAGTTGATTTAAAGCATGAAGAATTTTAAATTGCAATTTTATCTTAAGAAAAATTGTATAGTTGATGAAAGGTTTAACAATTGAACAAAATAAACTAGAAGCTAAGAGCAAAGTAATTGATAAATCAATTTTTACCTTTTGTTTCATAATGATTAACATTTTGAATTTGTCGAAAAATTCAAAACAAACATTTTAAGTGTACTGGCCTAAGCAGATTTTTTATTCATGTTTTTGATTCTTGTATTTTGATAAGATTCAAATACAGTACAAATATGAAGAAGTGCATTGTTTTTAGCAAGGCAGGGAATAATTGTATAAATATATTCTATGCATGAATGTAAAGTTACTTGGAATGTATAAAATTAGATTTTATCCTTTTTGTGCAGGTATAATGTGTTTTTTCAAACTTAATTCAAGTTAATATTATATTTAAGCTACAAGTTTTGGCTGAATGCTTTTAAGTTACTTGATAGTATCTCATGTTAGGTAATATTAGTAAAGTTTAATATCTTTGTTCTTGATATTTTGCAAATAAATGGATAGAATTAAGTGTTTTCTGTCAATAGGGTACTTTGAATTTTATCCCCACCCCTAACCCTAAATTTTTTTAGCATTAGATGAGAACATAAAACCCCCACAATATTTATATTCAAGTAATTTTAATATTGTCAATTATGGCTCCTTCTTTCTTTAAAAATTTGAAAATATTATTTCTGTTGAAGATGAAAATCCATTTAAATAAACATTTGATCATATATTTTCAACACACATTGCAACAACAAAAAACAAAAAATGAAAAGGAAGAAATTGTGCTCAAATATAAAGGAAATGTTGCTAAATGTAAATAAATGGTTTAGTATTGTAAGCAAAAGTTATTTCACAAAATCTCTAAAATTTCATGTCATTAAGATCTTAAAGAGATTTAATGAAAATAAAAAAATGTAAAGTGAAATATTAAGTCAAATGCTCTTGTTAAGTCAAGCTGTTCTGAACTATGATTATTTATATATGGTACATTATGTCATAATTAAGAACAGTTTGACTAAACAAGAGTATTTGACTAAATGGGTACACTTTATAATTTTTTAAATTTCATAGAATTTATTTAAGATCTTTCTGATCTGAAATTTAAAAATTACCCTCTTTGTCAAATTTGAAAAGCTACTGGTTTAAAGTTTTTAAGCGCTTCTATTTCATTTTCATCTTCTAGTGTTACATGCTTCCTCTTTAAATTTAAAATGGATAAACACCTTACTCAATAATCCTTTATTTGTGTTGGGGAGATTACATTACAAATTGTGCACTATAAACATTCTTCTTATTTATAGTTTGCTTTTACACTATCTTAGATGTTCCAGGCTTAAAATGTGTTTTCAGTTTAGTAAACATTCATATAATAGTTATTTATAGCATTGTATTATAGACAATTTTCCATGGATAGAACAATTAAAAATTATAAGATTAATTCCAGTTTTGTTAGCCAAAGGCCCATGCTAAAAAACTGGTATCAATATGATGCTATGCAAGATTTTTTCATTATGGCCGTTGACAGGTTTTAATCCAGTGGATATTAATCAGTTTAGAAGCCATACCGGAAAAAAAATTTCATTTAGATTAAATAAGTACTTTATGTTATTTAATCATTATAGTTATTGCAAATCATGGTTTTAATAAAAGTCTTTAAAAAGATATGAGGTGGATTCTTAAAAAATATGTATTGCTGAATTAGCTATGGTATACAGAATTAATTTTTAATTTTATACAAATCTATCAATAAAGGTTATTAACATAAGATTATATCAAATTTTAAAGATTTTGATAAGATTTTTAAAGATTTTAAATATTAACTGAGTTTACTGACTTGGCTATCAAAGTCAATTAAGTGATACTTTTTCTTTTAAAGCACCCACCTCTGTTCTTGCTAAGAATTCCATGATAGTAGTGTATAATAAGAAGTTTACCCAATAAATCAATAAAAAGTAAAGAAAAACTATGTTTATGTTATCATCCAGACAAAAAAACATAGGTGGCAAGGAAATAAAAAAAACATAAAATAATTAAACATGAAGCCTTTAAACTTCTTTATATGAATGAATGATACAAATGAACACATGAATCTAGATAAATTCTGTAAACTTTCAAAAATAGCCACTTTCAAGATATCCTTAGTTGGAATAAAACATGGCAACCTAACTAATTTCCCTTTTTTTTTACTAGTTTAACATTAGAAACCCTATGTTCAAGATGAAGCAGATTTTCTTTTGGAACCCTAAAAAGTACATCTTATGATTCCTAAAATACAAAAAAGTAAATGAAACATTCTATTCAATAAGAATATAATGGGTTGCCATAATGGCAAAGTTTCTGCAATACATTAATGGAAATTGCAAACAAAAGTTTTAAGAGCCCTCATTATTAATAAATGATTGGTTTATGTATAAAATCAGAGTTTATCTCATTTTTTCCCAATTTTTATGTGTAAAAATGTGTAAGAATAGATCTGTCTATTGTTGGATAAGAAAATTTTAAAATTATGTTATCATATAAGTTTAATATGATTTAACTATAGGAATGCTGCTTATTTTAATTCCATGTTTTAATTCCTAATTTTGCGCAATTTAATATATATTCATATTCATGTATTTTATTTCAGGAAGGGAGGGAACATTGGGTTGTTTATTACACTAGTCCCCAAAGTCTGATGATGACGTTTTCTTATTCATTGGCTTAACAACTTTGGGGATTTTTATTGAATTAGATTGGTTGGTTCATTACATTGAGTGTCCAAATGCTTCAATCACTAATTGTATTCTACAGAAGGGGTAATTTTGTGTATCATCATTGGGGATGTACATCAATTTATTGGCCATTGTTTTATCCTTTTAGATCTCTGATTTGATTTTATTTCTTGTAAACAAGATTATATAACTGCATTTGAATAGGACGCCTACCATCTACATTCTTCATAAAATTGCCAGGGATGGAGGGGACAATGGGCTACATGCAAACCCAAGTTTATATTCTGTCTATACCTTGGCTCAACTTGGAGGGGGAGGGGGTATGTAACAATGAAAATCAACTTTTATCCAAACATTTTAAATTCATCAAATCATATTTTGTTAATTGGGAGGTTCAATAATTTATTGTTATTGAGTCTCCCATCCCTCAAGAATTATTCTTTTGTTTATCATTTCTTTTAAAATGCACAACAAATATCAGAATTGGCAGAGATTTAAATAAATCTATTTGCAAAATATTTTTGTATTGATTATTTATTCATTCTGAATTTTATCTAAAATCACATAATTATTTTATTTTAATATACAAGATGTAAGGAGTTCATTTATCTGATTTTTAGCTTATTTCTGAAAAATATTCAATAGAAGTCCAATAGTTCAATTATAAATCTCTTAGTTATATTTGCCTGTTATATTACAATCCTTAAAAACAGTACTGTGAAACAACAGTAATAAATCAATCAATTTCCTGCCTAATTAGGGTAGTGAACAATTGACTGATGCTTTAAGAAAATTGTTAATGTATCTATCTACTCTTACTTATATACTGTCCAAATTTTGATTTTATTACTAATCTATCAGTATCCTACTATATAAAGTAGAAAGTTTTTTTGTATTTTTCTTCTCATCTTTACAGTATCTACATTCATTTTGAATTTAGGGAGGTGTTGATATGACAGATGTTACAAATGCTTCAAGAACAATGCTAATGAATCTGAACACTCTAGACTGGTATCAATATTTATCTATTTATTTAGGGAGGTGTCCATTTGACAGATGTTACAAATGCTTCAAGAACAATGCTAATGAATCTAAACACTCTAGACTAGTATCAATATCTATGTATTAAGAGAGGTGTACATTTGACAGATGTTACAAATGCTTCTGGAACTATGCTGATGAATCTGAACACTATAGACTGGTATCAATATCTATCTATGTATTTAGGGTGGTGTTCATTTGACAGATGTTACAAATGCTTCAAGAACAATGCTAATAAATCTAAACACTCTAGACTGGTATCAATATCTATCAATCTATTTAGGATGGTGTTCATTTGACAGATGTTACAAATGCTTCAAGAACAATGCTGATGAATCTAAACACTCTAGACTGGTATCAATATCTATCTATGTATTTAGGATGGTGTTCATTTTACAGATGTTACAAATGCTTCAAGAACAATGCTGATGAATCTAAACACTCTAGACTGGGATAAGGAATTTTATTAGAATTTGTATAGAATTTAATATTCTAGATAAATAAAGGGTTGGGGAGTGATAAAATTAATTTTCTTTTTATTCAAAAAGTACAAAGAGTGTAATTTTTTGGATCACTAATATTTGACATAACTTTATGACTATTGTACTTTTATGTGAAGTGTACCTTTATGACAAGTGTACCTTTATGACAAGTGTACCATTTTGTGAAATGAACCTTTATGTGAAGTGTACCTCTATTTAAAATGAGCTTATGTGAAACCTTTTTTATGTGAAGTGTACCTTTATGTAAAATGAGTTTATGACAATTGATACTTTATGTGAAATGTTTTTATGTCAAATGAGTATATGTGAAATGATTTTATGTCAAATATTACTGATACAATTTTTTTGTGTAATTCTGTAAAGTTGGGTGTTGGGTTGTAGTCAAATGCTCTTTTTAAGTCAAACCGTTCTTAATTATGGACCATTTCAAATACAGGGTGGGGCACATAAATCCGGACTTTTTTAAAACGGCCATAGCGTCAAAACTACTGGACCAATCAGGACGTTTGACCCCACTGTAAAAAGCTTAGGTAATGACCTTTCAGCACAAAAAAATATTTGGACGATTGGGGACGTGTACTCTGAGCTGGCCGAGAATATGTTCAACAAGGCGGATTCGAAATGCGCTGGTGGTTTAATCTTGATTCACGACTAGGGACCACTAAATCTGACCTCAGCCCATCTGTAGGTGAGGTAGGGTTATAAAACTTGCTGGAGATACTTTTAGATACATAAGTAAGACACTAGAAAAGACTAGAGCTCTCTATCTGAAATGGCTTGGCCGTAGTACTCCAGCAAAGTGAAACGTGTCAGATTTTAAGATGTCAAAAACGTCAAAAATTTGTGAAAAATTGTTAATATTTTTCGGTTCTCGATTTCAGCGACCCATATGGAACATTAAAACTCATTTTAGACTATGGATTGCTTTGACAACTTTAGCTAAATTGTCATGCCATTTCCAAAAAGGTAAAGAACGTCGTTCTAGCTTAACTGTGGTCCAAATAAGAGCCTCCGTGTCTAAGGGTAGCTTGAAAATTGGTTTATTTTGGATCCTGCGGTTACTCACGATCCTAAGGAAATGTGGCCTCCCAGCAGCCTGATCTTAATTCAATGGACTTTTGGGCCTAAAGCTACTTTAAAGTATGCACCAATTAACGTGCCCATATCACGAAGACCTCCCTCATTGCCACTATCAAGGAGAACTTCGCCAGCTTGGACAGCAGTGGCGTGCGAACCGAAGGGGGCATTTGGGGCAATCGCCCCCCCCCCCTAGCGACCAAAACGCCTCCCCCTGTCCCCCCCCTAGCCACCGCCCCCCCTGCCCCCCCTAAATGTTGAAAAATGCCCCATTTTGCCCCCCCCCCCCTGGTCAACAAAAATGCCCCTTTTTGCCCCCTACCCTACAAAAAGCAAAACCATCCCAGTTTCCCTAAAAAAGATCAAGAAATACTCAAAAAAAAATTTTGGCGCTTCGCGCCATACAGCCAGTTACTAATCATTTAACCTTACAAAATTTTTTAATTAGTGTAGAAATTAGATTATAATATTTTTTTCACTGAACATAACAAACCAGGTAATAGGAAGTATTTTATTTTTTATAATATAAACTTTTTACCAAAGAAATTTTGTACATCCCTAATGATGATACACAAAATTACCCCTTATATAGATTACAATTAGTGGATGAAATGTATGGAAACTCGACTTAATTAACCAACCAATCAAAATTCCATTAAAGTCCCCAAAGTTGTTGAGCCAACGAATAAGAAAATTTTATATGAAATATTGGGGACTAGTGTAATAAATAGCCCAAAAACCCCTCACTCCCTGAAAATTTGAAGAAAAAAATTTGCGCTTCGCGCCCTTCCAAATGGTTTATGCTTTTTATCTGCTTTTTATTTTGTTTTTATTTCTATAAAAACATGTGTAAACAACAAATATTTAATCAAAAAGTTATTTTATGTAAAAAAGAAACAGCGTTGATATTTAGCTAAGCCTTTTTCTCAACACTGTAAGTCTGTCTAAATGAATATCTATATATGATGTCATATTATTTTCAGGATAAGTTTATCATTTCTTTAGTGTACATACCCTTACAAAAAGACATGTTTTTTTATGGCAATTTTCATTAAAAACCCTTAAAACTAACTACACTCTATATCCCTAACTTGATAAAATATGCCACTCTTGTTGTCTTTAATTGATTTTAGTTCAAAGGGGGAGTAAATATTTTTAGGTGCGCTTCAGGCACCGCCCTTATAAATCCTTGGAAACACCACTTAATAAAAAATTAACAGAGTTTTAAAGTGGCATTTTTAGCTTCTCTATAATTCACTATGGCTGTCAGTAAGTAATGCTAAGGGGGAAATGTGATTTTTTTAACTGCAATTAAAGATAGAAGGCTAAAACTTAATGTTAACATTCCCATCAATATGGAGTATAATTAACTTTTAAAAATTCATGGAGGTCGGACTGCTTTTCAGGACGTTTTTGGCTATTTTTGTATCTTTTAAATTTTGGGTATAGTCCCTTTTGTGACATTGCCTCTTAAGGTGCATTTCGTCGTATTTTCACAGTAGCTTTTCACCTATTTATAGGTCCTGCGGGGCAAATTGCCTAACCCTGCGGGGAAATCACCTGGCCTAACTTAACCTAGAATAACCTATTAAAAGCTACTATGAAAATATGACGAAATGCCCCTTAAGAGGCGTTGCCACAAAAGAGACTATACCCCAAAGTTTTCCATATTTCTAAGAGATTTATATATCTGTAGATGAAAGGACAAGTAATCTTTTTTTTTACATAGTTCTTTATATCTTTGGTTTTTATAGTACGATACATTTTTTTTGTGGATTATAATATTAAAAAGATAAAATTTCTCGATGTTTCGAGCATCCAGTATGTAATTTACTTTGACTGTCATCACACAACATACAGGAAAAAGGATTTGTGACTTTTTCTACCTAAAATATATATTTATTTCAACATATGCTCTTTAAATCTACTTGTGTGTATTCTTATTAATGATTTTTTGTGCTTTGCTACTTAAAGATGTTGTCATCCTTGTTGTCATAAAATAAAGAAATATTTAAAATCAGTTTTACATATTAGGTTAATTTTTGATAAATTATTTCCAAAACGAGTGTTTTTATCCCCCCCCAAAAAATTTTTTATAATGGGGTTATTCATCCTTCCTGCTGAGATTTTCTAACATCCCCTTCAACCCATAAAAAATGTTTTGTGGGGGGGGGGGAAGGTTAAATTATCTTCTGTACTTTTTTTTTCGAAGATGCTTTCTAGCTCCCTTCCCTTCAGTCATTGCAGGGTGGGGAAAAGGGATGGGTGAGAAGAGATGGGGGGGGGAAGAGATAGGGGATGTAAATGGGATGGGGGAAGGGATTGGGAAGAAGTCCCACCCCTTAAAACGCCCTTATTTAAAATTAGTATATATAATCAAAATGCCCCCCCCTAAAGCAAAGTGCCCCCCCGAGGCACTTTGATTTAGGGGGGGGGGCAAAATTTTACAAAATCTTCAAAATGCCCCCCCCCCCCCAAGACAAAGTGCTTCGCACGCCACTGTTGGACAGGTACATTTTGATCTAGACCTGCCGGCGGTTGAGGAGGCGGGTATAGGCGGCGAATGAGACTGGCGGCCATTTTTTTGAAATTCAATAAAATCTTTAAAATTGACGATTTTATGTTCATTTGTTTGAAAATTTGAAAAAGTCCGAATTTATGTGCCCCAGCCTGTATGTATACATTTGGGCATAATTAAGAACACTTTGACTTAATAAGAGCATTTGACTTAAACCCAACACTCAACTTTACGGAATTATGCAAAAAAAATGACCCCCTTTCTCATCTCATTCTATAGTTAAGTTTTTGAAATTATATATAGTTTGGATGATGAATTCCTTTTCTGAAAAAGTGTATATACAATATGACCACAATATTGGTTGGAAAGTTTACACATTATAGTATGAAAGGGCAATTAATTTTTCATTAATGCATCTAAAACAATTGAATTTCCGAGGCTATAGCTTTGCTTTTGTAATTTAGGATCTCAATAACAGCTGAACCGATATGGATCTCCTTTACAATGTAGCTTTTCATAGGTCAAGGGAAGGTTTATAACTGTTTTGGCGGAGGGTACCACCACCCTCCAAAGAAAATTTTAGAATTTAACCCCCAATCATTAACAAACATTTGAACTTTCTTTTTAAATCTAAAATTGAAAATGGATGGTGGTCGTTAAAATAGGGCGTTGAATTCAATCCCTCCTCCACTTCGCAGAAAGGGGATAGATTTCAAACAAATTGATGATACATGTAAAATATATTTGTCCTTGTTGTTAAATGAGATCAAAATGAGATAGATTTTAACAAATTGCTTAAATTAATTGTTTAATTTAATTTGCCTAATGGTCCCAGCAAATTAATTCTGGCCTAATGGTATATTTAGAATTAACTTTAATTTATAAAGTGACATTTAATACATTATGGCGATTTTAAAACTAATATTGGAATAAATGACAAAAATTCAAAGTATAGATCAATGGCAAATAAATTTTGTCTTTTCTCCATAATATTTTTTGTATAATTTTGTACATTAACAATTTGAAAAGGAAAATAATTTATCTATTGTTGGAAAAAATGAAGTTTTTTTAATTGTATCTATTTTTAGATTTTGCAGCATGACTGACAGACCGACGGACCAAGTAAAATATATTCAGGACGATTATTAGAAAAGGGGAACTTAACAAAAAATTCAGCCACCTTCCTTAAATAGCAGCCGAGAAATCACATTTTCTCCATAGAGTTGCTTACTGACAGACGGACGGACGGATAGACAAGGTAAATTATACAGTAGCTACTCTAAAGAAATAAATTCTAATGAAAAAAAGGAGTTGCTTGAATTCTTTGAAGTTCCAGATCATATCTTGCCAGGCATTAGACCTTCTTCAGGTAGTAATAGATAGATAGATAGATATAGATAGGTTGATTGATAAGTAGTAATAGATAGATAGATATAGACCAGGGATAAGGGATGGGAAACGTAAGAAAAAATTATTCCAGGCCTATTTTCCAACTAGGCCTAAAAAACTAGTTTCGGGATGACGCAGTAGTTAGATTTGAAAACTATGAACAATGATGAAATAGCTATTATATTAATGCAAAGAAAAAAAGTATAGAATAGAATTCAGGTAGTTGATTCCACCTAGCATAAAATATAATTAAAACTTTTCAAAGAACCAATATGTTAGTGGGTTTAAGTAGAATCTCGTTAAGATGGTCATTACTTCGCCACCCCCCCGGCCATTTAAAAAAAAAGTTTTTTTTTGAGATGGTTAAATCTGATTTATTTTCAAACATTTTAAGGGGGGATCTACTTCACCCCAAAATTTGTATATAACATAAACACCGCTTTAGCCCCCCAGCTTTAATAAATAAATTAAGTAGAATTGAATAAGTACATGAGTAACAAAAATTCAAAGTATAGATCAATGGCAAATAAATTTTGTCTTTTCTCCATAATATTTTTTGTATAATTTTGTACATTAACAATTTGAAAAGGAAAATAATTTATCTATTGTTGGAAAAAATGAAGTTTTTTTAATTGTATCTATTTTTAGATTTTGCAGCATGACTGACAGACCGACGGACCAAGTAAAATATATTCAGGACGATTATTAGAAAAGGGGAGCTTAACAAAAAATTCAGCCACCTTCCTTAAATAGCAGCCGAGAAATCACATTTTCTCCATAGAGTTGCTTACTGACAGACGGACGGACGGATAGACAAGGTAAATTATACAGTAGCTACTCTAAAGAAATAAATTCTAATGAAAAAAAGGAGTTGCTTGAATTCTTTGAAGTTCCAGATCATATCTTGCCAGGCATTAGACCTTCTTCAGGTAGTAATAGATAGATAGATAGATATAGATAGGTTGATTGATAAGTAGTAATAGATAGATAGATATAGACCAGGGATAAGGGATGGGAAACGTAAGAAAAAATTATTCCAGGCCTATTTTCCAACTAGGCCTAAAAAACTAGTTTCGGGATGACGCAGTAGTTAGATTTGAAAACTATGAACAATGATGAAATAGCTATTATATTAATGCAAAGAAAAAAAGTATAGAATAGAATTCAGGTAGTTGATTCCACCTAGCATAAAATATAATTAAAACTTTTCAAAGAACCAATATGTTAGTGGGTTTAAGTAGAATCCCGTTAAGATGGTCATTACTTCGCCACCCCCCCGGCCATTTAAAAAAAAAGTTTTTTTTTGAGATGGTTAAATCTGATTTATTTTCAAACATTTTAAGGGGGGATCTACTTCACCCCAAAATTTGTATATAGAAATAAACACCGCTTTAGCCCCCCAGCTTTAATAAATAAATTAAGTAGAATTGAATAAGTACATGGGTAACATTCTATCAACTAATTGTTCCATAGCATACATATAAATTAAGAATTAAAAAAAAAAAATTTTACGTTAAAAATTAACAGAAAAGTTTAATTAAGTGTGCAATAATTTTTACCAAAATTAATGAAAATTTTTTTTAACAAAACACAGTACACTTTTTATTTACATATTGAACTAGTTTTGTATTTGTAATCATTTAGGTGGGTTATCAATTCCACATGAAATATAACTTTTAAATTGTCTAAAGACATAAGTTTTTCACATTTTTCTGAAGTATAAAATGTTGAATCCTACGCAGTCTTCAAAAAACGATCTCTCTGTTTATGTTTTGCTATATGGACATTTATTAATGTGTAGATTTAATAATAAGTTGATGTGATTGAACATCATATATATTGTAGTCATTCTGATAGCAGAAAATTTCCATTGTTTTCATTCTAATAGCAGAAATTTATGTTTGCTTGAATTAATTTAGCCAATTAGGAACTGGGGGAAGCGTTGATTATTAATTAATTGGTTAATGCTAAAAGCAAGTTTCAGGCTATTGGATATTAGCCTACAGCCAATAATGAACTGGCGAAAATGAGTTGATTTTATAGGCAAAAAAGAAAAGTTGCCCCATCACTTTAAAAAGGAGGCTGAGACCTAATTTTCGGTCAGGTTTCCCATCCCTTATCCCTGGATATAGACAGATAGATAGATAGGTTGATAGATAAGTAGTAATAGATAGATAGATATAGATAGATAGATATTGGTTGATAGATTGGACCTTCTTCAGGTGGTAATAAATAGATAATTAAATTATGGATGGGTTGATATATAGGTTGATAGATTAGACCTTCTTCAGGTGGTAATTGATAGATAAATAGACTTAGATGTGTTGGTAGATAGGTTGATAGATTAGACCTTCTTCAAGTAGGTTGATAGATAAGATAGCTAGGAAGGTGTTTGGAAATTAATACATTTATAGATAATTAGACATACAGATAAATACATAAATAGACATTCAATTAGATCTTGAAATAAACATATTGTATATACAGATAGATAATTAGACATACAGGTAGATAAATAATTATATACATATAGATAGATAGTTAATTAGATATACAGATAAATAGATGATTTGACACATATAGATAAAAAACAAGGATGACAACATCCATAAGTAGCGAAGCACAAAAATTGTGGATGGGAATACGTAGAAGTAGATTTAAAGTGTATTTATTAAAATCAAGAATAGATTTGTTGGAGAAAATAAACACGAAACCTTGTTTTATTTTGTATGATGAAGACGGTTAAAGTAAATTACATACTAATTGCACATAACAATGGAAAAAATATGTTGAAAATGTTAATGCAAAAAAGTTTTAAAATTGGACCAAAAATACCAAAGATATGGGGAAATATGTCAAACATATAAAAATAGCCAAAAACCTGCTAAAAGTCAGTTTGGCCGCCATTGTTTCTTTTCTTAAAACGCCAGAAATTTAATTTTAATATCTTTAACTGAAAAATTTTTGAAAATTGGACCATAAACACCAAAGATATGGGTAAAAATGTGAAAAATAGCCCAAAACCTGCAAAAAGGCAGCCTGACTGTCATTGTTGTTTTCTTCAAACGACAGGAAACTTAATTTTGATATCTTTAACTGAAAAAATTTTGAAAATCGGACCATAAACACCAAAGATATGGGGAAAATGTGAAAAATATTAAAATAGCCAAAAACCTGCAAAAAGGCAGTCTGACCGTCATTGTTGTTTTCTTTAAATGACGGGAAATTTAATTTTGATATCTTCAACTGAAAATTTTTTGAAAATCGGACCATAAACACCAAAGATATGGGGAAAATTTGGAAAATATAAAAAATAGCCTAAAACCTGCTAAAAAGCAGTCCGATCGCCGTTGATGTTTTATAGTTAATTTTGCTCCTTAATGATGGGAATGTTGTCAAAAAATTTCAGCTCTCTATCTTTTATAGGAGCCGAGAAAATCACGTTTACCACAATTCATTAATTACGGACGGACGGACAGACGGACGGACGGACAGACGGACGGACAGACGGACGGACGGACGGACATTGTGAATTATAGAGTAGCTTCGCTACTAAAAATAGACATCCTATTTATTGAGTGTATTTAAGGGATTTTAGTCTAAAACTTAAAATCTAAATTTTAGGAGGCTTCCAATGATGGTTTTAGGCTATTCCATTTTCAGATTAAAGTCTTGGGATAGTTTTAAGCTATTTTCTAACATCCCTTTTATGCCTCTTTAAATACAGAGCCCCTAGATTGTAGGAAAGCATCCGCTAGTACAAATAGATATAAAGTTTGAATGTTCTTCTTTATTAAGATATTTTTGGAACTGTGAAAGGTGGTGAATTTGATGGCATTCAAATAACAGGAATTATTGGTAAGTCATTTATTTTTTACTAGTGGCTACGCCCCTAGGGGCCTACGGAGTTGAATTCGTTAACACAATTTTTGGGGGGGTCTACCTACCCCCCCTCATTTTTTATTTTAGTTATTTGGGGGGTGGGATAATTTTTTTTATGGGGATTTCTCTTGGGATGGTGGTGGTACCCTTCCCAAAACCATTTCGGTTCCGCGGTTAGTGGGATCCTTCAGTACAAACAGAGAAACATACAAACTTCCTGTTACTATATTATAAGGATTAGAGAAGCTTTATTACTTGAGTATTACTGATCATACGTCCATTTTTCCTCATCTGAATAGCTTTATAAGAAAAAATAAATGAATGAATTTATTATTACTTGGATCTTTCACCAGATTATCATGTACTCTAATAAAGTAAAACTTGTAGCTGGAGTGGAGATTTGGTTTTTATATTGGAAATACAACTTTGATTTTATTTTTCTAAACTTAATATACGTGGAGTATTCCCTTATCTAATAAATCTTTATTAAATTTTCAGTCAGTTATTAAAATGTTTACCTCAAATTATTTATATTAAAATCTAAAAAAGACTCCTTATTGCAAAATATGAATATCAATAACATGAATAAAATTTGTATTGATTAACTCTTAACGGTGGAGCGTTGAACGCAATTTTGTTTTACCCCCCCCCCCCCCAAAAAAAAAAAAAAAATTTACCCCGGGGGTAAAATTTGATTGGGGGGGGGGGGTAATTACCCTTCCTGAAATCTGTTGGCAGGGGTAAATTTTGTTTACCCCCCCCCCCCCAAATTTACCCCCGGGGTAAAACTTTTGGGGGGGGTAATTTAAATTTTATTAAGTATTTAGTATTAAAAATGCGCGCGAAGCGCGCAAAAAATTTTTTTGTTAGACATTTTAAATTTTGTGGGGGGTATTTACCCCCCCCCCCCCCCAAACAATTTTGGGGGGTAAACACCCCCTCCTAAATAGTTGGGGGTGCCTACGGCATACATCTAGATATTATTGTTTTGTTAAGGTGATCAACAGGCAGCTTTACTTGGACATGGATGTACAAACAAAGGAGAGGTAACAAAACATTAATCTATGCATACTATATGCTACTTATAATCCAATTTTAATCCCCCAATAAATGTCTTTTTACCTCTTTTTTAGTTCTAAAACCCCTCTAAAAGCTTGGATCTCCTTGAAGGTGAACATAGTTATTGGTTTAATCTTCAGTTTAAATTAGGGAGGGAGGGGAAATTGGACTGTAAATCACACTAATACCATAAGTTTTATAAAATAAAACATTATCTAATTCGTTAGCTCAAAAAAAAGTTTTGAACCCTTATTGAATTTTTTTGGTTGATAGTCAACTTGTTTAATACAAACTTTATATTCAGAGGAGTTATTTTGTTTATCATCATTTAGGATTTACTTCAATTTATCATCCATTGTCTTATTCCTTAATATCCCTGAGTTCAAATGCAAGTGGGATAAGAATGAAAAACCACGCTTAAAACATAAAACTTTAGGATTTTTATTTTATTTTTTAATTTCTTAGTTTAGAAGAAACTAATTTATACCAACATTTTAGGCTAAGAGTACTTATGGTACTGGTTGCTTCTTATTGTACAACACAGGTTTCAATTTATTCTTGTAACCAAGCTATTCTATAATGCACTCTTCCAGTCCGTCTGTCAGCCGAATGTAACGCTATGGAGGAAATACAATTTTCTTGGTTGCTATTGAAGATAGACAGCTAAAATTATTGGTAAGGATTTCATGTACTACTGAGCATAGATTCTTATAATTTATTTTGTGTTTTTTTATGATTTACCGCATAATCTCTATATCTTTTTTCATTCTTATTTATAACAATTGAATACCCGATCTAGACCTTACTCAATACATCCATGATTATTTGTGCTTTGCTTATTATTTTATCTAAAGTATTTCATTTAGCGTAGTGCATAGAGTTTCGACATGGGAACAGGGTGTTATCTTATTTGTACGGGGGGGGGGGGGGTTCTTACAACCCCTCCCCCCTCTAGGTATGCAACCCCTTACATAGTCTTACATTTTCGAAAGACAAAATTGATAGGTAAAATGACTTTCAATTTTGTCACACCTCTATTAAATTTAGGGTGGTGTAACTTTCAGTTTTATGAGGGGTGTATTAGTGGGGTTTTGGGGGATGCACACTAAGAAGCGTGTTTTATTTATCCTTCATTATGCCAGAGGGGTGAATACACATAACACATACCTTCAGCACGCTTCTTTTCACTATGGCATAAAATTGCTTGATAATTTAATTTTAGGAAATGAGATGGTGAAATCTGAGCATGGTTTACTAACAACAGTTGCTTACCAGGTAAAACATATTAAACTTGTCGATTAAAATCTCTAGAAATGCACAAAGTTAAAAATTCCTTTTTAATTTAATACAGTATTTTGGTCTATTTAGAAAACTATACTTTTTATTATATTAGTGTCTTCGCCCTTAGCATTTAGGGGGAAGGTTGGAAGGTCAGAAAAGTAGCCTAAAAACACCACAAGAAATATTTATCAAGATGTTATAGATAGTACACATAATTCGAACCAGTATCTTTGAAGATCTTTAGCTTCAGACAAAAACTATGTAATATTCTAGTGGCTACGCCCCAAGTATACACTTTCATAGACATTTGAGTTAATTGGGGAAGTCGACCCTTCTATTTAATTTTAATTTTAAAATGGAAGAGGGAAGATTTTTTTTTTAGGGGGGGGGATTTTTTCATAGGCGATTTTTCTTGGGAGGGTAGAGATAACCTCCCACAAAAAAAGGTATGAATCTTCTCTGGATCTATAAAAAGCTTCATTGTAAAGGAAAGCCATAGCAAGATCCTTCGGTAAAGACAGACAAACACAGCTCTTGTTACTTGTATATAATCCCTTTCGTAGCATCGCACCTTATGGGGCGATTCTTCGTATTTTTCACAGTAGCTTTTCTTCTATTTCTAGCCCATGCGGTGGGCTCTAACCCTGCGGGTCCAATTACCTAACCCTGTGGGGAAATCACCGAACCCAATATAACCTAACCTAACTTAAAATAACCTATAAAAAGCCATTTTAAAAATACGGCGAATCGCCCCTTATGGGGCGATGTTACGAAAGAAAGTCCCGATATTTTTTGTTTCTTATATTAGTGTGCTGGAAAACCTGCTAATTTTGCTTTGGAGGGAAGTGTGGCTGTAGCGGGAAGTGCTGTCAGGTAAAATATGTATTCATGATTAATATAACCATTACATGTTACATATAAAGAATTAACATTTCAAAATACCTTCCAACAGCAATAACACATATTTTTTCCATCCCCCTTCCCCAGCCAGAAAGTAGCATCACTATCGCGCTACTATAGCGCACGATATCGTGTAGCAATTGAGCACGAGTTCTTACGATATCGCTAAATAGTCGTCTAATGCACATCGACGATATGTTACGATAAATGGTCAAAAAGGTACTTAGAGCTGCGCGATACACCTACAAAATCGCAGGTGATATCGTAAAGATTGCGCGCGATATCGTACTAAAATCGTAAATAAAAAGTTCATTAAAAAATCAATTTAACATCATGTAGTTTTCTGTAAGGAAAGGTTAGGTAAATCAGTAATATTCATTCATAACATTATATACAAATTGTACTTTGCATACAGAAAGAGAGAGAAAGAGAGGGTGTTTATCTTTGTATTTCCTCTGAAATTATAAGGTTGATTTTAAATCTGTTTCCATTATAATTATAATTGTGAGAAAGTTAGAATTTCTTACTGAATTTATCTTATTTTAATTGCTATTTAGACATTTTTGTACACTTGCTGTGGTTTAAAATGAGAATGTTTAAAAACAAATTTTTTTTCAATAAAAGACAATTAACACATTATGATATTTTGTTATACCAGTTTTTAATTTATTTTATAACAGAAAGATTTTAATTGTCTATACAAAGTAATGTGAATACCTAATGGCCAATTTATAAACTATATTTCTCACACAATGATTTTGAAAATGTTGGTTGTGTGTCTGTTTGTAAGTGTGTGTTGACAAACATAAAATGCGAGATACATACGATCGTCACGATTTTTACTACAAATTCGAATTAATCCCTATAAAATCGTAAATTCGATTTTTGCGATAATATAGTAAATATCTCCTTACGATTTTCCTTACGACGTTTCTGGCTGGGTCTCTCTTTCTTTGCATCTTCTTTTTAGTATAAATTTGAAAACCGCTGTTGTTTTTATTATGGGTAAGAGTTAATATCTTTAAGACATGTGTTTTTATGTACACTTCAATTAAATAACTTTTAATTTCCATATTTTATTTTCCTGTCTGATTTATAAATGTTGTTACTATTTATTTGTTTTTTTAAGGTGGCTTCAGAATAATCTTGGACTCATAAATAAATCCTCAGAAATATCAGAGCTAGCTGCCAAAGTTGAAAGTACGGATGGCGTCTATTTTGTTCCTGCTTTTTCAGGTATAGTTAGATAGATTTTAAGGAAATAAAATCAATAATTTTTTTTGCAATAAACATAAATTTCTGTATTTTTTTTAGGCATTTGTAATTTATTTATACATTCCTATTGGTTGTCTCCGGAAATTGAAAATTGCAGTTTATTTTTACTCATCCTGCATCTATTTTTACCGCATGATCATAAAGTTTTTGTTTAATAATCCACTTTTTACTAAAAAATTTCCACATTGTGTTTTGCATTGTGTATTAAAATAAATAAAATAAAAACCGAAGGAAATATATATCTATGTAAATATTCTGATCCTACCATTGTATTTTAATATGTTGACTGAAATAATTATTTTGATTTATTTAGGTTTATTTGCCCCGTACTGGAAGCCTGACGCCAGGGGTATTTTCTGTGGATTGACAGCACATACAACCAAACATCATATTGCCAGGTAATTTTTTATAGCGAAGCTCCATATTTTAGGAATGTCCGTCCGTATGATCGTAAATTTGGAGATGTTAGAATTAGGGTTGGCAATCCGTATCCGAATCCGGGATCCGAAATCCGCCCAATTTTTAGCCAATTTTGGAATCCGAATCCGGAATCCGCTTTTTAATAGCGGATTCGGATTCTTAATTGGTAGGCTAAAATTAGCGTCTTGAGTATTTTTCTTTCAACTCCGCCTTTTTGAAGGCAAAGATTATCATCATTATTTATAATATCTTTTAAAATTTGGTTCTATTATAGATTAATTATAGATAAAACCAAGAACATTAATTTTTAGGACATATGTAGCACTTAATTTTTTTGATTTTTAAAAAAAGCCTTTAAAAATATTGCTAGAATCCAGAATCCGAAATCTGCCAAAAATAAGAATCCGGAACCCGCGGGAATCCGCCTTTTTTTTGACGGATTCTTGTAAGAATCCGAATCCGGTTAAAAAATTTGACGAATTGCCATCCCTAGTTAGATTTATCCTATCGATTAAAAACTTTTCATCTATTTTAAAAAATATAAACTTTTCCACCAATAATTATACTATTATATATTTTGTTAATAATAATCGGGGTTGTATATCAGATTATTCTAAGAGACATCTGCTTTGAATTGTCAAATGATTTTTTTCTAAGGTCAAACCTACACAAAGTTTGTTGTTTTCATTTTTAGTATGGCTTCGAAACCGATTAATTTCCACTGGAATAGTACCAGTTCTCAGCCATACTAAAAGTCTTGTATAGCATCGTATTGCAGACAATTTAACACGAATGTTAAAATAAATAAAAACATGCAAATTTTTTGACAACATTTTTTGTATGATAGAAACTAACCTATTTGTCTGATTTTTGGAATAAGATTCTTAGGACAACAAGGTACAATATTATAACCAAAGCATCTCTACAGTCAAAACCTAAAAATAGAAGTACGTCCTTTAACTGTATGATGTATTTACACTTTTTTGCAACAAATTTATGTACAATTTTGTTTAGACACACACACAAATTAATATTCTGCTTATAAAGTTCTGAGTTATTATTGTATGTCCTTCCTTTTGATTTTAAAGTTTAGCTTTCATGAATTTTGTCATGCTAGCAAAGACGTCCAAAGGGGGGGTAAAGTGGGGGATTACCCCCCCCCCCTCAAACAAATTTGGGGGTGCCGTAGGCACCCCCAACCATTTAGGAGGGGGTATTTACCCCCCCAACCCCCCAAAAAAATAAAAAATCCCTAACAAAAATCCTAGGGGTAACTTTTGGGGGGGTTAAAGAAATTTACCTCTGCCAACAGATTTCAGGGGGGGTATTTACTCCCCCCCCCCTAAGCAAATTTTACCCCCTGGGTAAAAATTTTGAGGGAGGTAAAAAAAATTTGCGGCGCCCTTTGCGCGCCATTTTACCCCCCAAAAAACGAATTACCCCCACCCCCCCCCTCTTAAATAAATTTTACCCCCCCCCAAAAAAAAAGCTTGGACGCCCCTGCATGCTATAGTTCTAATTTATATTACGTAATAAAACCTTTCTACTTAAAATTATCTTTTGATGTTATTAATAATTTATATTAAAGAAATAAGGAAAAAATTAAATTAGATTTCAATCACAAACAGAAATATAGTATTTTGTGATAATAAAATATAAAAATCTAATCAAATATCAATAATACAATTGATATATACAAAAACCCTTTGTTTTACTATTTAAAAAAGTATTTTATGAATATTTATTTATCTAAAACACAACAGACTACCAAATCTTTGATTGCACGAGTTTTGTAATAAGTTACACCTGTTTTGGACCAAGGCATGCTCCCGCCCCGCTGATTGATATGGTTCTTCTTTACAGTGAAGCTTCTTAGAGGCTCCTCAAATCATGTTATAGGCCTCTAGGAGCATATCCAATAGAAGAAGATATATCAATCTTTTCCTCAATAAGATATTCTGTCAAGCTTTGAAATTCTAAGAATAGATAAATTTATCTACTATTATACTATCCCTGTATTATATAGCTTGTATCATTATGTTAGAGTGTTTTTATTTACTCCAATATCATGCTATATTTACACTTTATGGTAATTTCATCAGAGATAGAGGAGACATTAGCCTGTTTATTATGCTAGTCCCCAAAGTTTTATAAGAATGTTTTCTTGTTGGTTGGCATTGCAACTTTTGGGACTTTTATCGAATTTGGATTAGTTTTTCAAAATGGCATAAGTTTTCATTGGAACTGCTTTCATTTTTAATATAGTAAGTTAGAAAAATACCATTAGATTATTTGGACACTTATCCTTGTTTAAATTTAATATTTTATTATACCAATCAATTAAATTTCCTTTTACTTACTAGTAAAGTCGCCATTTCATAGTTACATAAAGTTAACAAGATTTCTCACTTTAACTGTATTACAATTATTTGTTCTTTTTCATTAATTGAACTTCCATTAAAGAATCTTTTATATTTTTTAAAAAGTTTTTTTAAATTTTCTAAAGAGTCTAGAAATGAAGAAAATTTATTTCTTCATTGCTACGTGAATATTTCAAATTTATATTCTTGCATTCATAAACTTTTTGTTAAATAAATAAATATACTACTTTAAAAATTATACAGAAGTTTATTTTTATGAAATAAAAAAAGAAATTTTACAGTATAACAATTTTTGATGAATGTTAAAATAAAAATCAGTTTGTTAGCCCGCGCCTTGGGCCTCTCGGGGCTGACAAAACTGGTTTTTATTTGAACATCCGCGGAAAGCTGTCTATATATAATACTATGCGATAATTAACTATTTTTATTAAATCTTATCTGATTTTTTAAATTACTAGAAAAATTAAATTTATTTATCAAAGACATTGATTTATATTTAAATGTAATCAATTAAACTTAGATATAGTCATCTAATACACAATTACAATGGTATTTTAAATAAAACAAAGGTCATGAATAAGACATGAAAATACTTGTATATATTAAATGTATACATGAAACTAGAATTATTTTTACTAAAATTCCATAAAAATTTAATAATATAATGGTTTGCCATCACATATTACTTTTCTTAGCCAGAGATGTCACAATCAGAAATTAAACTCTAACCCCAGAAAAAAACTTATTTTTAATTTTGGAAGATTTTTAATATCTAAATTAACAGATTTTAAGTTAAAAATATTTTGCGGTGATGGTATTAACAGATTGGTTACCTGACATACCTGACATACAGAAACCAATCTGAAAAAACAATAGGTGTATTACTCTAGATACTGAGAGAAAGAAAAAGATTTATCACAATCTTAAATAACCTCAGAAAAACAATAGGTGTATTACTCTAGATACTGAAAGAAAAAGGACCACCCATGACACAACTATAAGTTTTATATATTTATATATAAAAGTAATAGAATGTCTGTATGTTTGTCTGTCTACCTAAGAATACTGTGCCGATATGGTTCTCCTTTACAATGTAGTTTTTAATTGGTTTATATGTTTATGGGGGGATACCGCCAACCCACTAGATGTAATTACACCTTGTATAGAATGAGCCCCCTCCCCAAAACTTTTGAACTTATTCTAAAGAGGTTATAATAATAGATTCATAACAACATACAGAAAAGTATCAAGATTATATTAATTGATATTTTAAACAATCTATTCTATATAAAAGTAACAGGTTGTATGTCTGTGTGTGTAGCGAAGGATTTCGCTATCCGCTGAACTTGTATGGTTTTCCTTTAAAGTGAAACTTCATACAGGACTTAGAAAGGTTTATAATTATATTATTTGGGTGAGAATACCTTTTCCCCCAAAAGGAATCGCTTCTGTTAGTCTTTTCTAACTTTTTCTGAAGCTAGTAAAAGTGGCTGACTCAGATTATGACGTCAAAAAAAATTAACCAATGAGAGGCCAGTATACACTGTAATTGACCAATGCACATAGGGGCAACAAGGGGATTCAATTCACCACCCCCAAATCAAGTTTTAAACATTCTATGAGTATTATCATACCCAATGTACATCAGATTTCAAAGGAATCGTAAAAGTACGCTTTTTAAGTAAGCATTCTAATGCATGGAAGTCAAGAAATGCAAAAATTTTCTTACAGAAAAAGGCATACTTTTTGTGTTTCACCAACAATTTAAAAAGTAATATAAAATCCCTTAGAATTAACGTAATTAGACAAAATAACTTCTGATGAGTCATGCATTACATATATTTTGACAGTATAAAAGAAAAAAACACAAATTGAAGAAATTAGTCCTAAATAATTCTAGTTGAAGTCAAGATTTTAGTTTTTTTTTGTTTGTTTTTTAATCAACATTTAAGTAGACAGTAAGAGGAAACATGTTTTCGCCGGGTGTCGCCAGCTAAAAAAACAATATTTGATTACCAAAAGACTTATTTTAATCGCCAGTACTGGTTTCATTTACCCCCCCGCGCCACCGTAGGGGTTTTTAGCCTGTTTTCTGAACGTGGGTGCACAAAAAGTTTTTAAGAAAAACCGTTTAAATGCGCTTTTAAAGTCAAAACTTAAGATATAATTCAAATAAATAAAAGACACAAAAACATAGACATATTAGGAAATATTTGTTCTGACTTAGAATTAAAGTTAATAATAAATATTTTCAAGTTCTATTGCACTAAATGATGGGGAGGAGAGGGGGGGGGGGGCTAAACCTAAATCTAAACCTCTTTATGTTTGATGTTTAAATGTAACTAAATAATCATTTCTGTAGATTATTACAAATATCAGGGATCTAAAGAGATAAGACAAAGGTCAATAAATTGTTGTACATCCCCAATGATAATACACAAAATTACCCCTTGTTTAGATTAAATTTAGTAGTTAAAACGTTTGAACACACAACTGTAAAATTTTGGGGACTAGTGTTATAAACAGCCCAATGTCCCCTACCTCACTGCGGAAGGGTAAAGTTAATAAGCAAATAACGTGAGGTTCTTATAATCATTCTATATTGGAATTAGCAAATAGTCTATCTGTCTGTCTATTGGTAATGCTTTTTTTAAAATTATGTAGTTACATGGTATTCATGTTTAACGTCAGCAGTTTTATTTAGAAAGGGAGGGGACTGTTAATTACACTAGTCCCCAAACTTCAAAGTTTTATTATAACGTTTTTATATTCGTTAGCATAAGAACTTCAGGAAATTTAATTGAGTTTTTATTGGTTGGTTCATTAAGATGAGTGTCAAAACTTTTCAACCACTAATTGTCATCTTCAGACAAATAATTTTGTAATATAATTTATTAAATATGTATCAATATTGGGGATGTAAATATTAATCGTTATTGTTTTGTTCCTTAGATCCCTGGGCGTTAATCTATAATAAAAAGTAGCTTGATGTTTGTTTGTCTGTCCGTCCGTCCCTTAAGATCTTGCTAACCACTAAACCGATTGAATTCTACTCTTCAGGGAATATATCTACTGGTCCTGTGGTTGTTTAAAGCTTTTTTTCAAAAATAAAAATCCCCCTCAATTTTTTCATATTTCTATAATTAGGGTCGGTCCGTCCGTACGTCTGGTACAGTTAGCTCTTTTACTTAACTTAAACAGGCTAGAATTGTTCTATCGATCTCAAACTTTTTATGCTGATTTCTACAACAGTTAGGTACGACTTAGAAAGCACAGCAACTCTATAATCGTTACCAGAAAGTCCGTACATCCATTTATAACAAGCTGATTTTTACTTTGACAACAAATAATGGTTTTGAATGTTAAAAATATCCTATTCATCTGATTTTTTGAATACTGATTCATATTTCAATAAGGTGTAATGTTATAAGCGAAGTCCTAAAAACGTCAATATGTCCTTAAACAGTAACATGTATTTAATCAGTTTTAATTACAATTTTGTATAGACATGCATTAATATTCAGTTCTGACACTTCACAAGTGTTAATGTTCGTTTGTCCTTCCATTTCAGAGCTTCGCTTCTTTCATGTATGTTGTCATCCTTGTTTAATTACCTCCTGGGGCAAATCCCCTAGAGGCTAGGGGCGAAGCCGCTAGTATACATATAAACAGTAAACAAGAATCAAAATATTATTGTAAATATAGATATTAGTTAATAAAAATTTATGTTAATCATGCCCACATTTATAATGGATTTATTAAACATAAAAATAAAGTGAAACTTGTAGCTTGCTAAAATAAGGATCCCCATGCACCCCCATTTACACCATCCCCTCCCCTCCTACTGAAATGAATTCCATAACCCCAAATTTGACACTTTGAACACTAAAATCGGACTACAATTGACATAGTTACACTTTAAAGGGCCCAAAAAGCTAGTGATAGGGTAGCTGCGCTACTAAAAAATTCTCATATTGCTCTGATAACCAAAACCCCTAATTAGACATTTTAAACACGAAATTCAAGATAGTTGATAGATAGATATATGGATAGGTAGATGAGTAGATATATGGATTGATAAATGGATAAGTAAATGGATAGACAGATGGATAGATTGATGGATGGATAAATTGATAGTTGATGGATAAAGAGATGAATAGTTGATGGATAGATAGATGGATCGATATATAGATGGATAGACAGATGGATAGATAGATGGATAGATAGATGGATAGATAGATGGATAGATAGATGAATAGATAGATGGATAGATAGATGGATAGATAGATGGATAGATAGATGGATAGATAGATGGATAGATAGATGGATAGATAGATGGATAGATAGATGGATAGATAGATGGATAGATAGATGGATAGATAGATGGATAGATAGATGGATAGATAGATGGATAGATAGATGGATAGATAGATGGATAGATAGATGGATAGATAGATGGATAGATAGATGGATAGATATATGGATAGATAGATGGATAGATAGATGGATAGATAGATGGATAGATAGATGGATAGATAGATGGATAGATAGATGGATAGATAGATGGATAGATAGATGGATAGATTGATGGATAGATAGATGGATAGGGTAAGGGGGGGCTATTTTCGGGAGGGGTTAATCTGGTAATTTTCTATCTACCTTCATAAAATGACCTTTATCTCCATGTTCCTTTCAAATGCCAGAAAAAAACATGAATTTGTTTGTTGTTAAATTACCTACAAAAAAGTATAAAATGAAATTTTTGTGAGATGAATTTTAAGGGTACTAAATAAATAAATCCCCTTTTTGGTTGATTTGCCCCAATGTGCAATGGTTAAATTTATAGTGATCTCTCATTGGTTAATTTTTTTTTGACGTCATAATCTGAGTCAGCAACTTTTACTAGCTTCAATTTTTCTAAAATCTAAAATTGAAATTTGATCATCGACTTCCCCTCTCCCCCTTCCCTCAAATTTCTTTTTTCGTCATGACAATTGGACATCAGCTCTATAACTCACCTTGTCCGATTTTTTCATTCCATTATTTATTTTCCTTCGCTTCTTATGGTTGTTGCCATCCTTGTTTTTAATTTATTATTGATTGTTTTAGGACTTTTTAGAATAAGCCCTCTAGTGTGTACGTGGTTCTTCCACCAATTAAACAAAATTTCAATGCTTTCTCATCTTCCTATTATGTATGTTCATCTACTCTATACATTATTTTGTCCGTCTGACTATCGGTCATAATTAAAAAGAAAAACACCTTATTGTTGGAGAAATGTGATTTTCTCAACTGCTGCTTTAGGTTAACAGCTGAAATTTTTAGTCAAGATTCCTAATATTTATATGGATATTCTCTATATATTTTTTATCCGTCTGTCTGTCGGTTATGCTTGAAAAGAGAAAACCTTATTATTTCAGTTCAAAAAGTCCTCAGTTTTCATGAAAACTATTGTTTTTAGGTCAGTTTTGGAGGCAACCTGCTTTCAAGTTATGGATATTTTTCAGGTAAGCTTCTTTTTGTCCCTATTATTTTCAGGGAGGGAGGTGACATTGGACTGTTAATTATGATGGTACCCTAAGTTTTTAAAACTTTGGGAACTTTTACTAAATCTTGATTGGTTGCTTCAAACTAAAAAATTTCAAACTTTTCAACCAATAAATTTGATTTAAATAATAAACTATTGTTTATCATAATGGGGGATGTTCATCAATTTATCGTCCAGTGTCTTATCCCTCAAGATTCCTGATTATTTTTAAGCTTTCATAAACGTAAAGTATTAAATAAACCAATGTAAAAAAATATATTGATTATCTAAAAACAAAAATTTGGTTTAAACACAATCATAGTTATTTATCTATGGTATTATAGACTTTTTTCTGCAGATATTAAACTAAAAAAATATAAGACTCATAATATAAATCTTGTGGTTTTTATTGTAGTATTTGTGGAAATTGTCTGTAATATTATACATGATTTTTCAGTATGGCTGAGAAACCGGGTCTAATCCAGTGTATATTTCCAATTTGGAAAATCTTTGTTGTTGAATTTCAGTTAATAAGCAAACCAGAATAATTCACTTTTTATTGCTAAATTTTGCGATTCCAAAATATGCAATTTTTGACCTGCTTATTAAAAGTTCAACGAAAAATATTTCTTTTACGTATATAAAATTGTTGTGTTCGGCAGATGCACATTTTTAGGTCGGCAGCGGGTAAATTTTCAATTAATAATCAATCCTTAATTGCAGGGCTCGGTAGCCCTGCGTCAGCCGCCTGTAAGCCTTAAGGAAATTAACCTTTAAAAGTACGCCCCTTTTGTTATCTGTTGTACACCCCCCTAAAGCTCATAACCCTCTTGATTTAAAATCATGATGGGGGGGTGTCAAAATTTTCGGGTTTATCATCATTTGGGATTTGTCAATCAATTTATTGGCAATTTTCTTATTCCTTAAAATCTTTGAATATTTGCATATTTTTGAAAAATTGTTACAAAAGAGTATTCATAATTTCAACGAATAAATATTTTCAACTTAACTTTGCTTTTGAAGTTATATTGTTAGCAGGGATAAGACAATGGCCAATTAATTGATTTACAAACCCTATGATGATACACAAAATAAACCCTTCTGTAGATTTCAATTAGTGCTTGAAACATGTGGGCACTGAACTAAAAAAAACAACCAATTAAAATTCGATAAAAGTCTCCGAAGTTGTTAAGCCAATGAATAAGAAAACTATAATAAAAAAAACTAGAATAATACCGAGCCCAATATTCTTGTTCCTCCCTGACTGATAGTATGTACCTATTTCAACTTTTGAACCTAAATACCAAAACGTTCCTAGGAGCGTTAAATGAAATTTGATTTTATAATAAAATAATACATATTTATAGTGATATTAACCAAAAATTTATATTTTTAATATCATAACAGGCACACTAGTACTTTAGGTAAGGTTAGTTTATGTTATATTTGATACTAGGTAGCCCTGCAGGGTTGGGGTACAGCAGGTATAAGACCTTCAGAGTAAGGACCCCCTGCAGGAGTTAGTCATAGAGAAAAAAACCTCTTTCCTTATTTTTAATTTCAAAATACGCTCGAGGGTGGGGGGGGGGTTGATTTTGGCTCAACATGTCCTTTTTGTGAAAGAATTATTTTAAAAGTAATTCCTTCCCTTTGAGCCAAAAACGCATACAAAAATCCAATTCCTTTTCCTTTTGTTAGAAATTGCAACGTTTTTTGCATATCATGAATTCTGTAAATTGTCTTTGAATCAGATATATACAACTTTTCATTTTTTAGTAAAGCTTTTCTAGATTCTATATTTTTAAAAACTCCCTGTCCCAAAACTGTTCTTCTGTTTGTCTAATCTATTAAGCTTCGTTTACAGAGATGTTGTCATTCTTGCTTAACAAATATTACATTTCATTTATTAAAAAATATCTATAGGATTCAATTATTCAAATATTTATGGAAAATTTTATTTTCACTGCGATTTTAAAGGTAGAATTGGGAGATGTCTTATTTGACTTCCATCGATTTATCCATGTAACCCTGGTAGGGAGGGGGGGGGGGGACAATTGCGGTTAAATTCTAGGAAGGAGGGGACCATGGGGCTGTTTATTACACTAGTCCCCAAAGTTTTATAATACCGATTTCTTTTTCGTTTGCTACACAACTTTGAAAACTTTTATTGAATTTTGATTGGTTTGTTCAATTGCACAGTTATGGAATCTCGACCACAAAGATTTTTTTATCCAATCTTGACAAGATTGGAAAGAGGAATATACATAGAAAACGCCTATGTAAATTAGAAAATCCGCAGAAATCATATTTGCAAGTTATTTGCAAAATCTGCAATGTTAATTTGCAAAAGAAATTTCTTGCCTTAAATGACTTATTTAGAAAAAAATCTTTTAATGAAATGTGTTTATCTATAAGATTAGAACATGATTAAGACAAAAAAAATTTCTTTAGTGTTACTTTTTTCACCTTATATATGAAAAAAGCAGTTTCTCACAATTTATGATAAAAAAAGGTATAGGAACAAAAAATATGTTTTTTCTTGATGTAAACACAATAATTGGCATGAAATCTATCATCCTAAATGTAAAAATCAGATATAGAATCCTTTTTAGAGCAAATATAGTGCAAAAAGTAACCAAGACATTTTTGAAAAGTATGAAAATCCGAAGAAAATATTTTTTTTTGATTTTGATATACATATCAGAAAAATGTATATAAATTTAGTGATCAAAAACTATTAAACAAGTTATAACTTTTTCAACCCTATCATTGATTAAAATGCACTTTTAGGTTTACTCATTACCAAAGATGCACATAAAAACTCTTTTTATTAAGTTATTAAACAAAATAAATTCAAATCAACAATAAGGCGTTTTTTATAATGCAGTAGACCATTTTGTAGTTGGTTTTTTGGCCTTTATTTTGTTTAATTACTTCCTTAAAAGAGTTTTTATGCACTACTTCGGTAATTCTTAAACCTAAAAGTGCAATTTAATCAATGACAGTGTTGAAAAAACTTATAACTTGTTTTATAGTTTTTGATCACTAATTTTATATACATTTATCTGATATGTATATCAAAATCAAAAAAAAATATTTTCTTCAGATTTTCATACTTTGCAAAAATGTCTTGGTTACTTTTTGCACTATATTTGCTCTAAAAAGGATTCTATATCTGATTTTTACATTTAGGATGATAGATTTTATGCCAACTATTGTGTTTACATCAAGAAAAAACATATTTTTTGTTCCTATACCTTTTTTATCATAAATTGTGAGAAACTGCTTTTGATCATATATAAGGTGAAAAAAGTAACACTAAAGAAATTTTTTTTGCCTTAATCATGTTCTAAACTTATAGATAAACACATTTCATTAAAAGATTTTTTTCTAAATAAGTCATTTAAGGCAAGAAATTTCTTTTGCAAATTTACATTGCAGATTTTTGCAAATAACTTGCAAATATGATTTCTGCGGATTTTCTAATTTACATAGGCGTTTTCTATGTATATTCCTTTTTCCAAAAATACCTCACTTGTCAAGATTGGATAAAAAAATCTTTGTGGTCGAGATTCCATAACTGTGATTGTAATTTACAGAGCAGGAAATTTGTGTGTAATCATTGGGGATGCACCTTAATTCTTTGGTCATTGTCTTATCCCTTTAAATCAATGTATTTACTAGCTAACAATATGGTGGAATTTTGTTTATATAAAAAATCATGAGGATATTTATAAATCGACCATTGTCATATACATTAATTTATTTAGAAAGTTGAAAACGTTTTCATTTCCATTTTTCACATAAAAATTATTAAAGTCATAGTAAGTTTTATTTTACTATAATCATTATTTATTTTCTAAGATTCTTAATTTCATAAAAAAATTAAATTCATTTTTATTATAAAGATCCACTTAATTAATTATTTCACTCTAAAAAATAAATACTGCAAAAAAAACATGGTACCTGTCCTTCAGAGGTTATCCAGGTTCAGGTACAATATAATAAGTCCTTGTGGTGTACCTGTCCTCTTGAGGTAATCCAGGTTAGGGTACACTATAATATATCCTTGTGGTGTACCTGTCCTTCAGAGGTTATCCAGGTTCAGGTACACTATAACATATCCTTGTGGTGTACCTGTCCTCTTGAGGTAATCCAGGTTAGGGTACACTATAATATATCCTTGTGGTCTACCTGTCCTTCAGAGGTTATCCAGGTTCAGGTACACTATAATATATCCTTGTGGTGTACCTGTCCTTTAGAGGTTATCCAGGTTCAGGTACACTATAACATATCCTTGTGGTGTACCTGTCCCCTAGAGGTTATCCAGGTTCAGGTACACTATAATATATCCTTGTTGTGTAACTGTCATCTAGAGGTTATCCAGGTTCAGGTACACTTTAATATTAGACCTTGTGGTGTACATGTCCTCTTGAGGTTATGCAGGTTCTGGTACACTATAATATATCCTTGTGGTGTACCTGTCCTCTAGAGGTTATCTAGGTTTGGGTACACCATAATAGGACCTTGTAGTGTACCTGTCCTCTAGAGGTTATCCAGGTTTAGGTACACTATAATATGTCATTGTGGTGTACCTGTCCTTGAGAGGTTATGCAGGTTCAGGTACACTATAATATATCCATGTGGTGTACCTGTCCTCTAGAGATTATCCAGGTTTAGGTACACTATAATATGACCTTGTGGTGTACCTGTCCTCTTGAGGTTATCCAGGTTCAGGTACTCTATAATATGACCTTTATGATGTGTTGCCCCCCAACGACAGCTAACAAATACGTATAGATTTCGAGATTTTTTTTCCGAATTAATTTCGTTATTGGTATAAGCTGAATCAAAGTTATCCATGAAATCACTTTTTTTACAGTGAATTGTACAGTTTTGGATATTACTAAACAAACAATTAAAAAATATTTTAAACAAAAACAATTAGATAATGTTTTAAGGAATTAGGATTCAGAGTAAGGTATTAATTGTTGATAATGCGTAGTTTTAAAATTTGTAAAGTTTTTTTTAAAGTTTTGAAATGTTTCATAACATTATTTTTATATCTTTGGGATTCACTTAAAAATAGGAAGGTAGGAGACATTTGACTGTAAATTATACTGGTCCACAACTTATTTTTTATAACGTCTCTCATAGGTAAAAACTCTGGGGTTGTAAAAACTTTCAGTGTAAAAAATGACCACTGCATAATATTAAGGTGACCTATTAATTGATGTACATCCCCAATGATGATAGACAAAATTACCCTATCTGTAGTATTAGTGGTTGAAGCGTTTGGACTCTCAACTTACTGATCCAACCAATCAAAATTTAATATAGATCCTCAAAGTTGTTAAGCCAACAAATAAGAAAACGTTATTATAAAACTTCTATTTTTCATAATATGAGTAAAATAAAACTTTTTACGTTATAATAAATGTTATTACGAATAAATCATTAAATATTAAGTGAGGTTAAAAATTAAAAAAAAACTAAAATTAATACACAATAGTTTGATCTTTTAATTAATAAGGTCAGCTTAACTTTATGATTTTAATCATTATGTTTTTTAGTGATTTTTTCCTATGTTCTAAAATAACATGAAACTTCATAAGGTTACTGATAAAAAATTAAAGTCTTTTTTATAGCATTTAATTTAAAATGTATTTCGGTCCCTAAAGTTTCATAACAACGTTTGCTTATTTGTTGGCTTAATAACTTTGGGGACTTTCATTGAATTTGATTGGTTGGTTCATTTAGCAGAGTGTCCAAACGTATCAACCACTAATTGTAATCTACAGAAGGGTAATTTTGTGTATCATTATTGGGGATGCACATCAATCAACAGGCCATTGTATTATCCCTTTAGATCCCAGACTTTAATAAAATGAAACTTGATAAATTCAGTGGTGCAAAACAATATTTTTTTCTTCATGCCATTTATTTTTTAAAATATATTTTGGATCTTTGGATCTGAACTCAGCAGCTCCAGCAATTCTAATTCCAAGCAAGGAAACAATATTGGCTGGGCTCAGGTCTGGCACCAGATTAGACATAAACAGTGGCAGGAACATCTACATGCTTGGTAGCTCTATAATGCAACAGATGAAACCCTTTCTGCAAGAGCTCTGCATTAACAAAGGTGTCCAAGTTGTCGCCTGCTGTAAAGAAGAGATTTTTTGAACTACTTCTGGAACCAAGATCACTCCTTCCTAGCTGCTGGTAAGGAAGACGACATTCTTTTCCTACATTTCCTGGGTAATCAAATGCTTAATAAGGACAACTTCTGGATGGATCTGTTACACAACGGCAAGAGAGTGTTCCACCTGACCCATCCAACAATCCTGACAGACCAGCAAACGGACAAATTGACTATCTATCTAGCACAGCATTTCAAGTGGAGGGTGTTCATTCTAGGATCCTTCCCAAGACACATCTCTCAATGCTGTGGTTTGCAAGAACACTCTGTGCTAGACAGTGAGAATCAGAGAATCTCCATGACTGGTTACACCAACCTCCTTAACCAATACCTACAGTCAAGCCTGATCCTACCTGACAGATGCGAGTTCCTGGTTTACCAGAACATTTTCGGTAGGAACTTCGACAAACATAGCCTAGTTGATGGAGTACACCTTACAGCTTCAGCCTATAAAGCGTGTGACAAATTTTTCCTGGGAGCTTTTCAGCGGAAACCAAGAAGACAATCTGATATTACCTTGAAGATGACAACTTTCAACAGCTATCTGACCGCAAAAGGACTGCTGACCAGAAATGACACTTACAACAAAGAACCAATGGAAGGCGCCATAGATGATGCCATCAATCTAGCAAAATGAACTATTGTAATCTTTTTAACCTGATTTTATTCGTGCTTTTATTCATTATCTTGATATCTTTTTAATTATTTATTTATTTTAATAATAAAGTTTTAATAATAATAATAATATTTTGATGAACATAACACCATGTTCAGTCTATTGCAGCTTAGCAATATAGATGTTGAATGCTAAGAAGGGAGGGAGGGGACATTGGGCTGTTTATTACACTAGTCCCTAAAGTTTTATAATTACAATTTCTTATTCTTCATTCTTTACAACTTTGGGGACTTTCATTGAATTTGGTTGGTTTGTTGGTTCATTAATTTGAGTATCCAAACGTATCAACCACTAATAATAAGATTAATGCCAGTTTTGTTAGACCCGAGTGGCCAAAATTGCAAGGTTTTTTTATTATTTCTTCGTTTTTTTAGGCTATGAGAGCGGACAGTAAGTCTGATTTGTGTCATGTTCTAGTGGATGGTGGTATGACTGCTAGCAAGGTAGATAATTTTATATCCAGTTATCTAGTTATCTAGATACCTGTCCTATATATAAGATAGCAAATCTGATTCATGTCATGTTCTGGTAGATAGTGGAATGAATGCTAGCAAGGTAGAGAATTTTAAATCTAGATATCAATTTTTGGATGTAGCAATTATGATTTCAAAACTATTTTTTTTTTTTAAACTTTAACTTAGAAACTCCCATTTTAAGATTTTAACCCCTCACCTCCCCCCCCCCCCCCCCCACGAAAAAGCTTAAAAGTCTTTGTAAATTTACTAATTTAAAGAAAGGAAAAATTTGTGTACTGTTTCTGATAAAAATTTATACAGGCCTAATAATATTAATTACCTTAATAAATCTTCAATGTTCAATATTTTATTAACATAATACTTTCTTGAAAAGCTACAAGAATTATACAATTCAAACAGTGAGGATTTACAAAATTACCATAACTTAACTGAGAACCATAAATGTTAAGTAGTTAGTGAGATTCTTCATTACAGACAAACACACAGACAGACATCCTGTTACTTATATTAAAGGATTGTAAAATTTAATAATGCTTAAAGTATTAAAATTTAATTTTTGTTGTGATATTTTAATACCAAATACATAGATAAAGAAATTTACTTTTGGATAGTTTCCTACTAAGTGCCTATCAAACACTGACCCCCCCCCCCCCATATTTTTAGAAATAAATTAAGAAAAAGGAGGCTATTTTTTTCTATGCTTAATCCTTGCTATATCTATATCTGTGGTACCTTGTCTGGCTTTGAAGTACTCGATAAAACCTAACCTTAAATAAAATACAGGAAGTAAGGGGACAATGATCTGTCTATTACACTAGTCCCCAAAGTTTCATTATAACGTTTTCTTATTCGTTTGCTTAACAACTTTGGGGACTTTTATTGGAGTGTCAAAACTTTTTAACCACTAATTGTAATTTACTGAAAGGGTAATTTTGTATATCATCATTGGAAAAACACATTAAATTATCGACCATAGTCTTATCATTTTTTATCCCTGTCTAAAATAGGCGCTTTTCATTGCTCAACAAGGCACTTTGGGGAAAACTGCCCACTTTTGTATGTGTGTTGAATAAAAACTTGAAAGGGTTTTCAATATTTTCCATAACAATGTAATTTATCAAATATTTCAACTAGGGTTGGGCCGGATATCCGGCCATTTTCAATATCCGGCCGGATATCCGGCAATATAATATTTTATATTTTACAACAAAAATTTCTGCTTTTTTGATTATAAATGACTGTAATTTTCTTATTATTGAAGCTATAAGAACATTTTTTTCTGAATATGTTTATCTTTATGTAAATTTTATATTAGAAATCTCAAAACATAAATTTTGGCGGGGGCAGCAGTTCTTGGCAGCTGCCAGCCTCAAACTGGCAGTCGGCAGGTAAAGAGCAACGAATTTTATGAAATTGTAATATGTCATGAAGACATATAAAAAGCCCAAATTTAAAATTTGAAGTGTCTAAGTCGAAAATTGCTGTCACAGGAACCGTTTAAAGATTTCAGGAGACCTGGAGGTTCAGGATTTGCAGGACTATACCTGGAACCTGAAATCGACTTGAACACCTAGAATTCATATGAGGATGTACGCCAGGAAGTAGGTATTCAAAAAATTCCAACTCTCAGCTATGTGTCATACCCATATTTCGAAAGTCATTTAGTTATAGCCCTCTATCTTTTATACAGAGAAAATGCACAGGGCGGGGGGGAATTGCGTTCAATGCCACCTCCCCGCCCATCCTCCAACAGGGGTTAATATTACAGATTGAGGGTAGTAATAGTTTGTTAGATTAATTGCTTAGGAGAAAGATCATTTAATAGTTACATAATTTTTAAGTTTTAACCTGAATCCTTATAATAAAGTAACATGATGTCTATCTGTTTGTCTGTACTGAAGGATCTCGCTAACCGCTAAACCGATCAGGTTCTCCTTCACAGGGTAGCTTCTCATAGGCCCTGGGAAGGTTTATAATATTTTGGTTAAATGGTTATCAAATTCAACCCCCCCCCCCCTTAAGTGCCCCTAGAGGCCTCTAAGGGCGTAGCCGCCAGTTTTATATAATAAGACGCCAGTAATTTGGCCGGTTATCCGGCCGGATATCCGGCAATTTGGCCGGATATCCGGTAGTTTGCCGGATATCCGGTGTTGGCCGGATATCCGGCCGGATACCGGATATCCGGCATTTGAAATTGGCCGGATATCCGGTATCCGGTATCCGGCCAAAAAACTATCCGGCCCAACCCTAATTTCAACGCAGGGAGGGAGAGGACTTTGGGCTGTTAAGGGTGTCCCATAGTGTAGTGGTTAGAGCACTACGCTGTGGTTGGGAGAAACCGAGTTCAAGTCCCTACATAGACTTTGCACTTGGTTGACAAATGCTGTTGCAATTTGTCAGATTATGATCACGCAACCTTCCCTAAGATGCCCTAGGGTTGTAAGGGGGAAGATTTGTAGGAAGTTAGGATTCTACAAATCAAGCAGCTCTAACCATGCTTTCCCTCATACATGCTCCTCGTATGAGAGTGCCATTAATTAGGGTGACTTAATATGGAACACCTGCCAAAACTCTAGGTCAAGGTGATGTAATAATTGAGTAGCTTCCACGAGAATTGCGGGTCAGCTTGTAATGTAACATAAAATACAATCAGCTGTGCGCGAAGCTTACAAATCTAATATTGGCCAAAGGATTCTCACTTCCAGTCCAGTCTCTGTGTGCATCTGAGTCCTAACTTCAGAGAATCATGGCTACAACAACAACAACATTAGGCTGTTTATTAGACTGGTCCGCAAAGTTTTATAATAACATTGTCTTAGCTATTTTGGGGACTTTTATTTAATTTTGATTGGTTAGTTCATTAAGTTGAGTGTCGCAACGTGTCAACTACTAATTGTAATCTACAGAAGGGGTAATTTTGTTATAATTAGGGATGTACATAAATTTATCAGCAATTGTCTTATCCCTTAATATCCCTGATTTCAAGGGATATTACAATTTGAACAATAAATTGGTGTACATCCCCATCGTTGATAATCAAAATTACCCCTTTTGTAGTTTAAATTATTGGTTGAAAAGTTCACAACTAACCAATCAAATTCAATAAAAGTACCAAAAGTTTTTTAAGATAACATGGTTATAAAACTTTGGGTACCAGTGTAATTTACAATCCTATGTCCCCTCCCTCCCTGAATATTTTACAAAATCCTTTTTATCCCCTTTATAGCACTAAAACCAACCCATTAAGATATCTTAACGCAACGTTTATTCGTTCAAGGAACACCAATCAGACAACCAACACTTAGATTGCACAAACTTTGTCTTTAGGTTGTAACTGAAAAGTTAAGTCTTTTTGTCAAATATACTTGATGATATATTGATTAGGTTAGGTCAAGAATAGTCTATAGGGCCCTGCAATGAAAGCAACCCAAGGGGGCTACTCTATAATACAGCATATCCATTTGTTATCTGCTCTTTAACCATTTTGTCAGTGTGTCCGTCAATAACGCTGTATTATCTCGCATGCTATTACAGATAAATGTTTAGAAAACTTTAAATAAAATCACATTGTAAGACAGTTTTCAATAGTTTTGGGAATGTCCAATGTTAATTATCTTTGCTACTTATGGATGTTATCATACTTGTTCTCTAGAACTTTAAGGGGAGATTGAATATAGAATCCGTGGATGATATTGTGATATAAGTTCCTCCATGTTTGGTCTGTGGAGGAGATGGGGTAAAGGCATAATGAGGATGAAAGAGGGGGATTATCGTTATATTAGCCAGCTGGGAGAAACATTTTATCAGAGGTTGCGAGAATATCTCCAAATATCCATTATTCTAAATTAATTATTTTGAGGTGGTTTGTTATTCACCACTTGCAATATAAAGTAATTCTATTAAGGCTCTGTACAAAGTATCACATGTTAAAACATGCTAGACTTAAAGTTAAGCATAGCGGCTCTGTAGTTTATATTTTGTATAAGAATTAATAAGATTAAAATAAACTACATTTTTACAGACAATTATTAGAAACTAGAAATTAGTCCATGTAGATAACGTTTTTTTTGCTTTTATTGATAATGTACAAAATTATGTCTTAGGAAGATAGATCGATGGATGTAGAATATATGTGGATATTATGACAGGGAAAATATTTTCGTCAATTTAGCTTGTAAACATGGAACTAGTTTATTGGTCAGTTCGTTTATCTAGTAGGAGGGGAGTGTATGGGGTAAAAGAGGTGATGGGGGGTTAGCCCGCTACGTCTTTCACTTTAATAGAGAGCATGAAAATCTGGTGTAAGTTCCAAGTAATAATATATCCGTTTCGACTCGTATTATAGACAGCTTTCAGAGGGCCAACTAAACTGGTATTCAGTTTATGATTTAAGGTTATTTTGATTTTTTGCGGTTCTTTATACGAAACTAGCGGTTACGCTCCCTAAAGGCCTCTAGGGGCACTTGAGGAGGGGGAACTCGAATTTGATAACCCAATTTCTTATTTTAGATTTCAAAAGAAAAAGTAAAAAATAAAAATTTTGGGGAAGGAATTTTTTTCTATGGGCGATTTCTCTTTGGAGGGTGGTGGTAACCTCCCCCAAAATAGTTATAAACCTTCCCGGGACCTATAAGATGCTACCCTGTTAAGGAGAACCCGAACGGTTCAGCGGTTAGCGAGATCCTTCGGTACACACACACAGACAGACAAACACACATCCTGTTACTTTATTATAAGGATTGATTGCGCATATGGTTAATTAAAAACAGTTTATACATCTTTTAATACGGGATTAGACGTTGTTTAATACAGGATTAGGCGTAAATGAATAACATAAAATTGCCTAATTGCTGTGTTTATAATAAGCTAATTGTTATTAAAACAAAGATGACAACATCCATAAAAGCGAAGGTCTAAAGGGAATAACAAACGAATTATAGCTCTTGCAGGGTGTCAGAACTTTATAGGCATTTGATTATAGATATGCCTTGCTTATATTATTGTTACATTGTACCTTATTTTTTTCTAGGAATCATTATTGAAACAACAGATTAATAGGATAATTATATCTTACAAAAGTGTAGTAAAAAAGTTAAAAATAAGCATGTTTTGAATGCAAGTAGGTAAGTAAAAGGGTAAGCAGCTGTTTTTGTTTTAGCCCATCTGCAGCTATCATCTGTTCAACTTTTTATTTTTCATTGAACTATCCATGTGTCATTTATAATGACCTAACTGTAGCTAAATGACTATGAAACGAGTGACTAACTAATTATTATTTTCTTAGGAGATGCTACAAGCTGATATAGCCGGCGTTGACATCATTAATGTTCTGTTTGCTTTCATTGAAAATACCCTGTGTCATTCATAATGACCTAACTGTAGCTAAATGACTATGAAACGAGTGACTAACTTATCATTATTTTTTAAGGAGATGCTACAGATCCAAGCAGATATTGCCGGGGTTGACGTCATTTGTCCACAGTTTAATGAGGTTAGATATAACAGTTATTTATCGCATCGTATTATAGACAGCTTTCCGCGAATTTTAAGATGAAAATTATAAAATTGAAATCAGTATTGTTAGACCTGAGGGACCGAAGGCTCGGGCTAACCACATTAGTACTAATCTTATGATTTTGATTTTTATATTCAAAGAAAATTGTCTGTAATACAATATGATTTTTCATTATGGCTGTTATTTAGATAACAGCTGTGGGTGCGGCTGTAGCAGCTGGCGCAACTGTGAATCTCTGGAATCTTGGTTAGAATTATATCATCCTTGTTATTTAGATAACAGCTGTGGGTGCGGATGTGGCAGCTGGCGCAACTGTGAATCTCTGGAATCTTGGACAGAATTATATCATCCTTATTATTTAGATAACAGCTGTGGGTGCGGCTGTGGCAGCTGGCGCAACAGTGAATCTCTGCAATCTTGGCCGGGTATAATAATATCATTCTTGTTTAGATAACAGCTGTAGGTGCGGCTGTGGCAGCTGGCGCAACAGTGAATCTCTGGAATCTTGGACAGAAAATGGATAATATTGTAAAGTACAGGTAGTCATTTTTTAAAAAATCTAGATACATAGTCTAAAAAACAGCCAATAGGGAAACAGTGGAGGAACAATCTGGCCATATTATTGGATAGAAAGTGTTACAAAAGGACAGATATTTTTTAATATTGCATAAAGAGTCAGCTGTAAAAAGTTGCATTTCTTAGAGTAAAGCTTTGCTTGGGTGAATTATACTTCCCTCTCCTTGTATAATGTAAAGTATTTGACTAAACAAATCTATAAAGTCAGCTATGAATAGTTGAATTTCTCAAGATAAAGTTAGCTTTTGGGAAATTATTATATCGAATTAATCGAATTATGGGACCAGTTTGACCACCTGGATGTATTATTTTTGTGACTCTGAAACATTTCCCAAATTAATTTAAATAAAATCAAGGATGACAACATCTATAAGTTGCGAAGCACAAAAACAGGACAAATGGAAAAAGTGAATTCTAGAGTATCTGTTTAGTGGTCCTTTAAAAAGATGCAGAAGAAAATTAAAAACGGAAAGATGAGAGAATATGATAGAAAATCATGAAGTTTACATATAAATTGATGTCTTTTGTATCATGACCGACATACTGACGGATCAAGGAAGTTGTATACTGGATGCTTTACGGTTTAGGATATCCAACAGAGTTAGGCATAGGGATTTTCAACAATCAGAAATAGAATTGGGGAGAGAGGTTCTTTGCTCGAAAGGCACTTAGATAGAAAGCACCTTATTGTTATACTATATTTTTTAGTCCCAAAATATCCTCCGAAGAGAGAGAAAAGATGACAAAGAAATGGAAAATGGCTGTGGAACGAAGTTTGGGCTGGCATACTGACTAAATATTTGGCCAATTGAACAATCCAAGTGGTGGCAACACAACAATAAAAAATCAAATGCAAGAATAACCTTAAATTATTTCTATGATTTATCTATTTTTAGACAGGGTTCTAAAGGAATACAACTTAATATATCTTATAACAAGGGATAATCTTGGATAATAAGCTCCTTTAAATTGCCACTTTCCGTCAAAATTTTCGGAATTTCCTTATTGAGTTCTTTTTCCCTTTAATTTACAGTGAACTTTAAAGAATAAGACAGTGGAGAATGAATTGATTTATACCCCCGTTTGTGATAAACATAATTATCCTTCTGTAGATTAGAATTGTTGGTTGAAAAGTTTGGACACTCCTAGTTTTGTAAGATAATAAACGTTTGTAAAAACCGAGATTTGGTAAAAGTTCAGTTTTCTTATTCATTGGCTTAAGAACTTTGAGGACTTATAATGCATTTTGATTTGTTGGTTCATTTAGTTGAGTGTCCAAACGTCTCAACCACTTATTCTAATCTAAATAAGGGATAATTTTGTGTATCATCATTGGGGATGTACATCAATTTATCGGCCATTCTCTTATCCATTTAGATACCTGGTTATGGTAGGTAGCATTTAGAAATAAAAGATTTACTAATCAATTAAAAATTTATTATTTTTTTGTGTTTTTGTTAACTAAAAATATTTATTTTTATATCATATTATGTTTTAATTAATGTTTTTTTTATGTACATGAAATATTTATTTATCGCATCGTATTATTGACAGCTTTAAGCGGATATTAAAATGAAAAATTGTAAGATTAAAACCAGTTTTTTTGAGCCTGGACCTACCAAACAGATATTAATTTTATGATTTTTATTTTAATATTCGTGGAAAATTGTCCGTAATAAGATGCTATACATAATTCTTCAGTATGGCTGAGTCGGTTTCGAAGTAATGCTAGACAAAAATAAATGTTTTGTTTTTATTGTTAACTAAAAATATGTATTTTATATTAATTAATGTTCTTTTCTTATACATGTAAAATATTTTTATGCCCTGACATTTTATGCTATTTTTTACAATTAATAAATATATGTATATTTTTGAATTTCTTTTTCTCTTTAGTGTTTTAGCACTTTTAGACAAAGGTTCTTGTTATCAAAGTGTTAGATGTACCTTCACCTCTTACTGGTGCCCAAAGTTGTATAACCACATGGTTATATTCCTATGGCTCAAAAACTTTGGGTACTTTTACCCAAAGTTTTTTACCAACGAGTAAGAAATTAGCATTTTAAAACTTTGGGGACTAGTATGATAATAAGCCCAATGACTCCCTGCATCATCGACCTATAAGACGATTTTTCCTCGTAATTTCTCTTGTAATGAAACGGCAAATGATTTATTATTACATGGATGTTGCACCAGATTTTTATGTACTCTAATAAAGCGAAACTTTTAGCTGGCTAAAATAACGATACATCTACTTTACTCCATCCCCTCCCCTCCTACTGGAAGAGCGAATTTACCAATAAATGATATCCATATTAGCAACCTAAAATAATGACATTTTTCCCCTGACATAATATCCACGTATAATTTACATCTTGTAATGAAACGGCAGACTTTGCAGGGACATAGGGAAATGACAATGATAGATAAATTAATTGTTCCTGAGTTATATATTATTTTCGTTTCTTGATGCATTAGGTAAATAACAGGCTGTTTTCTCGTCTGTTTATAAGCTTGAACTATGAATTTTTCTGGTACCCAAAGTTTTATAAACACGATTTTCCTTTTTGGCTCAAAAGCTATGAAGACTTATATTCAATCTTGATGGTATTTTACAAGGTTTTCCACAAATAGTTTTATTCTCCAAAAGGGGTTTTGCTGTTTATCGTAATTAGGGGGTATACTTAAATTTATCGTCCATTGTCTTATCACTTAGAATCTGGATATTGAAACGCAAATTCTACTTCAAATGGAAGCTTTGTTTAAGTTTTAACAAATTAATCTTAAAATTACAACTTAAATTTTTGGTTCCAGTACAAACGTAGGAGTCCCAAACGTCGGAGTGGACAAACGCAGGAGTGTTAAAACAATAATTTGATTAAGTATTTCTATACAGATTAGGTTAGGTTAAGATATGAATGTACAAATAATCCCCCCGCAGGGGTTAGGCGTTTTAAAAATCTATAAGATGGTCTAAAATAGGTTGGGATAGGTTAGGTGTCCACTCCTGCGTTTGTCCACTCCGACGTTTGAGACTCCTGCGTTTGTCGTAGGACCAAATTTTTTTACAATTAGTGGGGGGAGGGGGAGGAAATTATTCCATTGTCCATTGTTCCATCCCTTCCTCCATGATTAACGACAATGAGGATTTGGCATAATGTCCATACTAATTGTTCTTCTTACAAAGATTTATAGATGGACTTACAATTTATCAATCTATCTATCTCTATGTCTATCTATCTATTTATTTTGTGTATATTGTCCATACTAATTTATCTATCTATCTATCTCTATGTCTATCTAATTATCTATCTATTTGGTATAATGTCCATACTAATTGTTCTTCTACTAGGATTTATAGATGGGCTTAGAATTTATCCATCTATTTATCTCTATGTCTATCTATCTATTTATCTATCTACCTATCTTATGTTCAAAGCTATATTAAAAGTTTATTATAGCTTTTAATTCATCTATCTATCAATTTAACTATCTATCTACCTATTCTATGTTCAAAGACTAATTATAAGATTAATCTGGTTTGTAGCTAGTTTTATCTTACTCTCAAATTAATTGGTGTACCCAAAAAACTACCAAAAAATTGACATAAAAGTGGTCATATCTGATATATTTTCTACATGTTATTTCAATTGATATGTTAATATTTGGATGTTACACCATATTTTCATGTACTCTAATAAAGTGATACTAGTCGCTGGAAAAAACAACGAAACCCCCCATCTTCCCCCTTTTACCCCATCCCCTCTCCTCCCACTGGTTTAACGAACTGACCAATAAATAAGGTCCTTATTAACAACCTAAATTGACAAAAAAAATTAGTTCCTAATCCTGCGGGGCCTTTGCCATCGTGCCCCATCCATATGGGGCTACCCAGTACCAAATGTAACTTTCCTTAAAGTAATAAACAAACAAACACAAAACTGACCCCTTTATTTTCAAAATAAGGAAAATATGGTTCTTCGATAAATTCCTCATCCATTGTCCTATCCCCACGTCCCTGGAGGCAATTAGTTGGTTGGCAGCAGGACATTACCCAAGTAAAGACCATTCAATTATCAATGTCATGAATCCAAGGATAACAACATTCATAAAAGCGAAGCTTTGAAATCAAACCGTAGAATAAACGTACACCAAATAGGCAGAATATAAAAGTGTGAGAAAAAAATCTTTATAAACTTGCTGCAAAATTATGTAAATACATGATTTTGTAAAGGACATACTTATATTTTAGGGCTTGATTGTAAAAAAATATATATATATTACATATATACTTTGTTGTCCGAGGAATCAATGTTCCAAAAATCCAACACAATAAAAACTGTCCCGAATTTGTATTAATTTTGAGGAACACGACTCCAGTGACGTCATATTTTTCTTTCCCGAAAAAGGGAAGGGGGGAAGAAAATCTCTTCAAAAGAGATGGGGAAAACCCCCTTTTCTTCCATCTCTTTTTTCTTCATCCCTTCCCTTTTTTTTCTTTCCCCCTTCCCTTTTTCGGGAAAGAAAAATATGACGTCACTGGAGTCGTGTTCCTCAAAATTAATACAAATTCGGGACAGTTTTTATTGTGTCCAAAAATCCAAACAATAGGATAATTATGTGATTTGAAAATTTAAAAATGAGTATGTTTTAAATGCACGTATGGACTTTATGGTAATAATTATAAAATTGCTACGCTTTCTAAATCCTATCTAACTTTTACATGAATTATCATCTAATAGGATAATTTTAACTTGCCTAAGTAAACGGAAAGAGCTAACCGTTAAGTAAGGATTGACGTACAGACCCTAATTATAGAGAGGTATAGCTTTAAAAAATGCGGTTATGCCAACTTTCAGTTGCTGGACTTGTCAGGGATCTGAAGGGATAAGACAATGGCCGATAAATTATGTACTTCCCCCAATGATGATACATAAAATTAACACTTCTGTAGATTATTATAAGTGGTTGAAACGTTTGGACACTCAACTTAATGCACTAAACAATCAAAATCCAATAACAGTCTCCAAAGTTGTTAGGCCAACGAAAAAGAAAACGTTATAAAAAATCTTTGGGGACTAGCATAAAAAACAGCTCAATGTCCCCTCCCTCCTTGTGGACTTGTACACTATGTACTTGTACTCTTAGAAGAATAGACGGTACTTGATGATGACAGACACCCGGTACACCGAAAAAGTACACATGATTAAAAAGTACAATGGCAAAAAAACCAGGGATCTAAATGGTTGATAAATTGATGTACATGCCAAATGATGATACACAAAATTACTCCTTCTGTAGATTACAACTATTAGTTGAAACATGTGGACACTCAATTTAATAAACAAGCCAATTAAGATTTAATAAAAGTCCCCAAGGTTATTGAGCCAACGAACAATAAACAACCCAATGTCCTCTCCCTGCAAATAGTTATTAAATACTAATAACCACTGGACCGATATGGTTCTCCTTTAAGGTGAAGATTCGTATTGGTCATGAAAAGGATTATACCTATTTTTTGGGGGAGGATACTTCCACCCTTAAAGAACCGCAAATCAATAAAAATACCTCCTAAAAAAAATTCTTATTTCTTTTAAAAACTAAAGTTGAATATGGGGAGGGTCTACTGTACATCCATAACTATGATAAACAAAATTACCCCTTCTGTAGATCAAAACTGTTTATTGAAAAGTCAAATCAAGATTTTCTAAAAGTCTTTAAAGTTTTTAACCCATCGAATGAGAGAACAAGTAAGGAATAAAAAAAATGATTTTAACCCATTAGTGACGAACCGGGTTTTAACGCCCGGTTCCAGAAAATGCCAAAATAAACCGGTTTCCAGTTTTAAGATTGCATCATGCTCGCTTGAGCCTACCCTTTACTGCGCTGTTTTTCAATTCCCCCCAGAGAGAAGCGTTTCTATCTATTATGTCGGCCACAATCTTTCATCGAAAATGTGTGAACCCAGAAAAACAAGGTGATTTAAAATACCCCTCCTAACTTTTTTGTTTATGAAGTAAAGTTAGTGATTTTTTTCGTGAAATTTAAAGTTTATTGGCAACTACATTCATTTGTGAATTCGTTTTATTCAAATTATTATTTTTTATATGATTTTTTTATCGTTTTTTTACGTTCTATATAGGCCCGGTTCGGCGTGAGTAAAAATACCCGAAAGTTTTATTGCCCGGTTCGGCACTAATGGGTTCTTTTCAACCATTAGATATATTAGATATTTCTTATCATTTATTATTCTCTTCAAATGTAAAAATTTCTTTATTTCCCAATGATAAATATCATTGATAGATAGATAAATTAAAGGATTGATAGATAGATAGATAGACAGATCTATAGGGATAAGACAATGGACGATAAATTGATGTTGGTCCTCAATGATATTAAAATTGATAGATAGATAAATAAAAGGATGGATAGATAGATAGATAGATAGACAGATCTATAGGGATAAGACAATGGACAATAAATTGATGTTGGTCCTCAATGATAATACAATAGATAGATAGATAAATAAAAGGATGGATAGATAGATAGATAGACAGATCTATAGGGATAAGACAATGGACAATAAATTGATGTTGGTCCTCAATGATAATACAATAGATAGATAGATAAATAAAAGGATGGATAGATAGATAGATAGACAGATCTATAGGGATAAGACAATAGACGATAAATTGATGTTGGTCCTCAATGATATTACAATTGATAGATAGATAAATAAAAGGATGGATGGATAGATAGATAGACAGATCTACAGGGATAAGACAATGGACGATAAATTGATGTTGGTCCTCAATGATAATACAATAGATAGATAGTTAGTTACATTTTTTTTATATATTTGTCAATTACTGATAGTAATAGAATAATTGCTTCTCTATAATTCACTTTGGACGTTCAACAATTACATTATCAATATCCCTCCCATTATTATCAATACAAATATTAGCAAAAGTTTTAAAACTTCCTCGAAATGGGCTTTTTTAACCGAAAACGGCGGCACCTATAGCCAAAATCTTAAATGTGATATAAATCGCTTCGTATATTACTTGTAGCTCTATAGATTACATGAGGTTGTGTAGTTTTCAATTACGGATCGTATCAAAGTTCTAAAAAGTGTTCATCTCACTTTGGGCGTTCAAAAATTACATTTTTAACTTTTCGCGCCAAAAAACCGGGTATTTAGGTCGCAAACGGGCTTTAATGCCGGGGGAAAGCACCAAAAAGGGCCAAAAACGGTTATTAATGCCGCAAGGTTTTTTTACTCACGCCGAACCGGGTTTTATTGCAACTTTCCTGTGCACGCCACTAGAGCAAAACAAAAAAATACGAATTCCGTTTTGACCATTATAAAGCTTCCCTGAAACTTTCAGCTCGATCGGCCCATAAAAGTGGCGCTCGGCACTAATGGGTTAAATACATGAATTTATTATTGCTTAATAATTTACAAACAATTATATAATAACAATATCTTTATAATTAAATTTTGCGGATTTTAATTTCATCCATCAGTATTTTAAATATTTTAATTTGATTACTTTATTACAATTTAAAATAATTAATTTATTACAGAACTTTTATAAATACAACCATTTTAATTTCTTTTTGAGGTACAATATTTTATTTTTACACTTTTCTTTAAAATTTTATTTTTAGAATATAAAAGTTGATTTTAATTTTCTGTAGAAGATGATTTAATTTTATTTATTTATAGAAATAAAATTAATAAAAGTTATTTTTCGCATCGTATCATAAACAACTTTCCGCGGATATAAAAAGAAAAAAGAAATAAGATTAATTTCGGTTTTGTGAGCCCCGAGGGGCCAAAGGCCCGGGCAACAAAACTGGTATTGATATTATGATTTTTCATTTCAATCTTTTTAGAAAATTGTCTATAATAGGATACGATACATGATTTTACTGATAACTGGTTTTAATCTAGCGGATATTAATCGGCTTTGAAGTCATACTGAAAAATACAGTTACAAAGGCAAGTTTGTCTTCAAGTAGCGCAGCGATAACAAGCTTATGATATTCTAGTTTTTAAAAAATCTATGAAAAAATTGAATATAGATTTACTGGTTAGTTACAAAGTAGTAGCTGCGCCACTACTAATCAGGGATCTAAAGGGATAAGACAATGGCTGATAAATCTATGCATTACCCCAATGATGATACTCAAAACTACCCCCTTCATAAATTGAAATTAATGGACAAACCAATTAAAATTTAATAAAAGTCCCCAAAGTTATTAAAATACTTAAGGGATTAGTGTAAAAAACAGCCCAATGTCCCCACCCTCCCTGACTACTAATGCTAAGTTATAAAACACAACCTTTTTTATTAAATAAAATAATTTATATAACAGTCTTTCATTTTTTTCAATAAAATAATATTTTTAGTTTTTTTTCTAAATAAAAGATCTAAATTTTTTGTTATTCTTTTTGAATATTTCAAGTAGCGCAGCTACTCTATAACTAGGGCATGTCAGTTCAGTCAACATAAGATTATTAAAGAGTTGATAAAAGTTATTTATCGCATCGTATTTAGACTGCTTTCCGCGGATATTAATATTAACAAATTTTAAGATTAAAACTATTATATATAGCGGATAAATATTGGACATTGTCTTATCCCAATAGATCAAAAATTAGTTAACTTTATTGTTAGGCGACTTATACAAACATTGTTCTTGTAGAAGATAAAATTATATTACAATTATATAGTAATGTATTTTTTGGCTTCTTTAGTCTTTTTATAGGAATGTTATAAAAAAATAAGCATAGTTTTTGTTTTAAATGAAAAATAAGATGATTTTTTATGATCTTTTTTAATGAAAAAAATGTTATTTGACATGATGACTTAAATTTTACTAAGATTTATTTTACAAAATATTATTTTAAAATTTAAGATATGTAAAATTATTAATGACAAAGCCCAAATTGTGTCAAAAATCATCCATGTGACGTCAGAAAAATGAGGGATTATCAATCTCCTTTTTTATAGGTTTTCTTTCCAACTTCTCCTCTCATCTCCCTCATTTCTATGCCGTCACAGGGACAATTTTGGGGTCTGTCACAAAAATGGCCTAAATAATGCTATTAAAAATAAATACATTTTAACCTTATCAAAACACTTTATAGTACCTTTAATGGAATTTGCATATAATCTGTAACAAAAATTAATTTTGATATCTTTAGTAGCGAAGTTACTCTATAATTAAAATTATGTCACGTATAAAAAAAGTTATTGATTACCAAGGAGGGAGGGGACATTGGACTGTTTATCACACTAGTCCCCAAAGTTTTATTCGTTGGTTTAAATATTTTGGGGACTTTTAATGAATTTTGATTGGTTGATTCATTAGATTGAGTGTTCAAACCTTTCAACCACTAAATGCCATCTACAGTAAGGGTAACATTGTGTATCAGTATTAGGGATGTATATCAATTTATCAACCATTGTCTTGACCCTTTTTATTCCTGTTTCTTAATTCTTACAATGTTGTAATTTTGATATTGCTGCACCACTTATGGATATTATTGTCCATGTTATTTTGTAATGGCTAGATTATAGACAGCTTTCCTCGGATATTAAAATGAAAAGTATAGGAATTAAACCAGTGTTGTTAGCCGATACGGTCCGAAGGCCAAGGCTAACAAATCTGGTATTAGTTTTTGATTATTATTTTCATTTTCGAGGAAAATTTACTGTTATACAATGCTATACATGATTTTTCAGTATGGTTCAGAACCGGTTTTAATCCAGCGGATATTAATAGGTATCGAAGCCATACTGGAAATTAGTTTCACGACATTAACACATTAATATATATATAATATATAGAAACTTTAATTTTTACTTTAATAATATCAAGTTTTAATTAAATTGTTATGGTGAAAATTTTAAATATATAGAATTTTTTTATCTTTTTATACAAAAATATATTTATAATTTTATATACAGTTAAATCACAATTTACTTCTTAAATATTTTTCTTGTTTTTTTTTCAATATTTTTTATCTAAAATAATATAAAAAATAAACTCAACTAAATTCACAAAAAGATAAGTTTCACTTCACATTTTAGTTAAAATTTAGTCCACTTGGTGGCCGGCTCAATTTATTGTTTATTTTGTCCTGAGTCCTCTTGGGATTTTTGTGATATTGTGTTTAGCTCAAGGTTTTCCTGAAAAGATATTAAATATTAACTTTTGAAAATTTTAATTCGCAAGATATTGAATGAAGAAAAAAAAACAAGGATAACAGTGTCTTTTAATAGCAAAGAAATAGGGAAATAAAAAAATAGTATTTAGAACAAAATAGCCCTACAGCAAAAAAGAGACAGACACAAAAACAATAAAAATCATGAAACCTCCAAATAAAACTAATTTTACATACTGATGGACAGAACCTAATTATAGAGCAGCTGTGCTACACCAAAAATCTGACGTACTTCTCTCCTACCTGGCTAGCAGAGCCGGCTGTGCGGTGACAGAATGGGGAGGACAGCTTAACCACCAGGATGTTGACACTACAACAGTTGCGGCACCTTAGTAATCTTTACACACATGAAGAAGACGACATTTTTGAGTTTTTTGAAGACGACGACATTTGATTCCACCGATTTGTAGGACACAGGGAACATTATAGTCAGGAAACACTTAGTTACAATTTTGTCCGCTAGGCTCTTTTTGACTTTGGGTTTGGTGGGTTGACTGGTTTTCAAAGGATTTATCGCATGACAGGGAGAGGGAGTTAAACCTATAATAGTTGTGCCTTAGTAATCTTTCAGTTTCTTTTTCATATAATTTTAGGAGAAATTGTTTTACCTAAAGTAGTAGACATTTTTGTGTAAAATCTGATTAGCTACTGAAATGGAATGATTGGGTTATATATATTTCATGTATGTTTAACATTGGCCCAGACATGATTTTAGAATATTTGATTTTTAGATTTTAGTCTTGGGATGGTTTTAAGCTTTTCTGTGCCCTTTCTAATACAGATTCTTAATGGTAGGGGCTATCCGCTATTAATACATAAAATTGTATGTAAACTCCGCAATAAATCTCAATTATGATTCATTTTGACTAGTCAAAAGTTTTAAGATAAATATTTTTTCATTATTTAATAGGCAAAGCAAATAAAAATCTTCGAAAATGCGTTGTTTTTAAGATTTGTTGATTTTCACAAAAAGTCCAAATTTCTACATGATTAAGCTTTTTTAGGCCTAATTCTTGAAAGATCCTTATTTATATCAAAATCATTAGCTATCTAAACTATTCTTTTTTTTCTGGAATATCAACCAACCCCCCTGTAAAATAGTCTAAAACTTTCAACGGAACAATATTAATTCACTTCAAAAATTTAAAACTAACTATTGAGCACTGTAAGATTTTTTTTAGAGATTTTAGAATATGTATTACAAAAATGCTTGTATGCTTTACTTGTTAGTTAGTAAGTTAGGTGTTAATGCATTCAAGTTCAAATAATTTCAAAACTAGCTAAATTATATTCAAAGAAACACAAATAATGGTTTGCACACTTAACTTAGTTAACTAACCAATCAAATTCAATGAAGAAAAACCGACAAATAAGAAGGCATTATTATAAAACTTTGGGTACTAGTGTAATAGACAGCCCATTTGCCCATCCCTCGAAAAACAGCAGAAAAGTTTTACAAGATTTTATAAACACTTTTGTGTTGTTTACATTGGTTTTCTGTCAATTTAGTTAGACAAACAAAACTTAGTATAACTTCTTAACTTGGTCAGGCCTCTTTAGAAATTAGGTAGATAGATAGATAGGTAATTTGTACAGAAATCCTTTTTTCTAAGAAAAAAGTTGGAAAACCATTAGATTGATAGACATACACAAAAAACTGGATTAGAAAAGTTGAGTAAGGCCGAAACGCAGTTTTTATATTATCTATTTAAAGATAGAAGACATATGACTGTAAATTATACTGGTACCCAACGTTTAATATTCATAATTTTATTTATCATCATTGGGGATGAACTTAAATTTGTTGTTTAATGTCTTATCCCTTTGGATTCTTGGTAGATAAAGTTTATTTTCTTTGTTTATGACGAGGTTCTAAAAACTTTTTGTTGAATGTTGTCAAAAAACCACTCAAAGTAAACCCCAAAATTTTCTAATTTCTTGGAAATCCCTAACAATGAGCCCCTTAAGTAAATAAGCTAATCAATGGACAAAGATAATTAATTTGAAAAGAATAGTTATTTATCGCATCGTATTATAGACAGCTTTACGCGGATATTAAAATGAAAAAAATGTAAGTTAAAAACCACTTTTGTTTATAAAACTGTTATTAATTTCATGATTTTTATTTTAATATTCGTGGAAAATTATCTGTATTACGACACGATTCATGATTTTTCAGTATGGCTGAGAACTGGTCCTAATCTAGTGGATATTAATCGGTTTGGAAGCAATACTGGAAAAGTTTTTATGAATTACATTCATTTTTCAAGCAAACCTTTCCCTTACCAAGCAAACCAGCATTGAAAACTCTTTTGGATTAGGAAATATTTGCATTAGTTGATTTGAATTGTAAGAATGAAGAACATAGCAGTATTATGTCTGGTTATTTTATCCTGTCTGTATACTGTTAAAAGTCAGGTGAAATAGATAGATAGATAAATAGAGAGTTATATAGAAAGGTATAAAATTTGAATACCCAACTTAACAAATGTAAACTTGCAAGATTTAGTGTGACATTTGAATTTTGATCTCAACTTTTATGAAAATCTATTTAATTCAAAGTATTATAAAACTTGATTTCATTTTATATAAAACAGTAAGGTTTTTTTCTGTAGCTTAAGTTTGACAACGACTAAACCAACTGAGTTCTCCATTTGAGGGAAGCTTTACATAGGTCCTAGAATGGTTTAAGGCTGCTTATATAAAAAAATTTATGCTTTTTTTCTAGGATACCAGGACTTTTGGTTGGTTTGGTAATATCTTTGGAAATAACAGTTGCAGGTAAAACTATTTATTTTCAAATGAAATATCTACCCTACTTTTAATAGATATATCTTAAGGGATAATACAATTGAAGCTAAATTGATGTAAATTCCCATCGCTAATGAACAAAATTACCCCTCCTGTAGATTTAAATTATTGGCTTAAAAGTTTGGACAATTCTAGTCAGCAAAAGTACCCAGAGTTATTGGCCCAACTAATAAGATAAAGTGATTATAAAACTTTGGGTACCAGAGTAATTTACAGTTCAATATATCTATCTATCCAGTAATCTATCTATCTATTAAGGGATGATAATTGTCGGTATGACGTAGACAGAGCTAGGCGTTGTTGCAGCACAGAAAACAGGTGATATACGGACATACTCTAATTTTAGAGTAGCTGCGCTACTTACAAAAATTTTTAGCAGTTTTCCTCAAAGTGCCTAGTCGAACTCAGAACCCACACTCCTCTTTGAATTTAAGGTAGTTTTAGGTATTCGAGTTTTTTATTACTTTATGTAAGATCAGGCTAGGTTGCATCGGGTATTGGGTAGCCCCGCAGGGGTTGGGCATGGGAAAAACTACCCCCCATAGTTTCACTTCAATTATAAAGGAGGAGGTGGGTTGCAGGGCTCGCTAGGCACTTTGTAAAAAAGCACCCGACCCTTGCATGGTTGCCTTTTTGAAAATTTCTCTTATTTATAGATGCTGTAATTATATTGGCGGCGGCGGTAACTATAATAACGGTGGTAATTATAACAACGGCGGTAACTATAATGGCGGCGGATATGTAGAAAATCAGGGCAGCTGTCCCCCGACCTATGGCAGGAAGAAACGGGCCTCAAGATATGACAGGTGATTGGATTTAATATACATGGATAAATTGACAGAGGTAATTTGCCGTCAGTTTTGGTTGCTAATAGGGGACTCATTTATTGGTCAGTTTGTTCTTTCAGTTGGAGGGGGGCAGATTGGGTAAAGGGAGTGGATTGAGTATATCCTTATTTTAGCCAGCTGGGAGTATCACTTCATTAGAGTACATGAAACCAATTCAATAATCTATGCACCAATCTATACTATTTTATATGCCCATATACCCAGGGATCTAAAGGGATACGACAATGGCCGATAAATTGTTGTACATCCCCAATGATGATACACAAAATTGTTGATTACAATTAGTGGTTGAAACATTTGGACACTTAACTTAATGAACAAACTAATCAAAATCCAATAAAGGTCCCCATCGTGTTCTTTAGAAGTAAAACAATTTTAGTATTAGTTAAAAACGTTCTTAGAATATTCTCTTAGAAATAACTCCTAAGCAGAAAAGATGATTTTTAAGCTTATCTCACAAAGATGAAATGAGGAAAGGGTTGATTGAGTTTTCTTTTAAAATTCTATCCGATTTCAGTGAAAAAGAGATTATTTTTAATAGGCAACTAGGATAGAAAAATATTATAAGCATAGCAACAAAATCAAATCAGAGAGGGAGGGATAGTTGGCCATTTTATTACACTAGGCCCCAAAGTTTTAAGAAAACATTTTCTTATCCGTTAGTAGCTTAACAACTTTGGGGACTTTCATTGAATTTTGATTGGTTGGTTTATCAAGTTATGTGACCACTAATTTTAATCTACAGAAGTTATAATTTTATGTTTTATAATTGGGGAGGTACATCAAATCATCAGCTATTGCCTTATCCCTTTAGATCCCTGACTATGAGACTAGTAACAAAATTAAAATTTAAGTTTTGCATTAATTGAGCTTTTTAATCATCATTTCAAAATACTTTTTATACGCTCTTATTATGTTAAGTATGGAAGAATTTTAATTTATTTTTTCTAATAAAATTGTTGTTAAATACATATAATGCTAAATACTTTTTTTAATCGTTTATTTTATCTATTAACAAAATAATCAATTGTGCTATCTATCTATCTATCTGTCTGTCTATCTGTTCATATTTACCAATCGATGAATCTATTTCTATCTAACTAACTATCCATCTATCTATCTATTTAGACCAACTGGAGGCTACAATGATGGCTATGGAAATGGTGGCTATCATTATGGTGAGTTGAACTAGAATAGTTATCCAAAGCATCGTATTATAGACAGCTTTCCGCGGATATTAAAATGTAAATTAAAAAGATTTACACCAATTTTGTTAGCCCCACTTGGCCGAAGGCTCTGGCTTTTATTCGTGGAAATTGTCAGTAATACGATGCAATTTTTGGTATGGCTGAGAACCGGTCCTAATCCAACGGATATAGATCGGTTCTACTGGAATAAAAATTCTGTTCCAAAATATAGCGAAGATACTCTATAATTCATAATATCTGTTTGTCAGTTAGAAATATGAATTTCTCGGCTGCTATTTAAGATGACAACTATTTTTTTGTGTATCTAATATATGACTTAATTGGAACGTTAGTCGGTCAGTCATGAAACAAAACCTATATATAAATACATATATTATTATATTATACAAATACTATATAAGAGGTTAATAAAATATTTTATATAAAGGAATCTTAATTCTTTATATCGAATTTAATATGATACTGATTCTCTTAAAAAATTTTCTGTAGAGGAAAAGTAATTTTTATTTTTATTAATTTAAAAATATGATATTTTTATGAAATTCATAAGTGATATATTATAATGTTTTTAAGTGTTTTCTTTAGAATTTTTAACTTATTAATTTTTAATTAAGGGGGGGGGGTTTTAATGCAACCATCTCGTAATCAGTGAGCAAATGGCACTTAGAATTCGAATTTCCATCTGAAATTTTGCATGAGTAATCCTTTTTAGGTCTATTTTCCCTAAATCGAACAAAAAGTTGGAAAAGTAACGGCTAACGGCTGGCGGCTCAGCTGTTTTGTCATTTTTTTGATATCTATATTGCAAATTAGTCACGAAACCTCTCTCAACATAATACTCTTTTCTACTCCAAAACGCTATCAAACGGTTCTACACGGTAGCTGTTGGTACTAGAAGTTTTAAAAATGGTTATTGCTATCATTTGAAAACATGAATTAAACCAAAAATATGTTTTAAAAAGTTGATTCCTACATAATTGATGATGGATTTACCCTGAAAATAGGCTAAAAACGGCTGAACAGCTGAGCCGCTAGCCGTTACTTTTCCAACTTTTTGTTCGATTTAGGGAAAATAGACCTACCAAGGATTACTCATGCAAAAGTTTAGATCGAAATTCGAATTCTAAGTGTCATTTGCTCACTGATTACGAGATGGTTGCATTAAAGAACCCCCCCTTAATTAAATGAGTCATGTATCTATATATAAAAAAAATTTTATAATTTCTTATTTTAGGAGGTTCTGGCTTCAACCCTGGATATGATACAGGTAAAAATCTTTATTAAAATTTATTGATCTATTTATTTATCTATATATCTATCTATTTTTCTATTAATTTATCTATCAATCAATCTATCTAGAAAGACAGACAGACATAGACTCTATCAATCTATCTATCTAGGCTATAATAATGGAGGATATAGTATTGGAGGTTACTGCCAAACAGACATATACTGAAATAATCTATCTATCTAGGCTACAATAATGGAGGATATAATAATGGAGGTTACTGCCAAACAGACAGAGACTGTGGCTCATCAAGAAAATGTTGCTATCAATATGGAAGCTATCAATGTGTTCAGCCTATTTTTTATGGATAATCTATCTCTCTAGCTATCTTTAATACCTATCTATCTATTAATATTAAGTTTTATGTATTCATTATATTACTGAATAATTATTTAATTGAGCAATGCAATATAATATACTTTGAATAAATAAAATTTTGAATAAATCATCTATTTTTCTACATCTACAGGCAAAAAAGTAGGACGTTTAACAGCTTTTTAGTTATTGAAAAAATTTAGTTTTATCTTATTAAAACTTGTAAAGCTATTCTATGATTAAAATCCAAAATTATTGTTAATTTACTAGTTTAAATTAAAGGGATATATTACTAGATTACTATTGATTACTTGTAGTTATTACTATTTATTACTTTGTATTACTTTTCATTCTGTTGAAAGATTACTAACCCTTGAGTCAATCTTGGCCACTCAGTGCATGTGTTTATCATTTGAACTAAAATAAAAAAAATATTGTTAGAATTACTTTTAATAGTATAGTGGTACCCAAAGTTTTATGATCATGTCCTCTTATTCATTGGCTCAAAAACTTTGGGCACTTTGTTAATTGTTAGTTCAGTGTATAAACCATATAATTATTCTACAGAAGGGTAATTTTGTTATCATTGGGGATAATTATCAATTTATCGCCCATTGTCTTATCCCTAAAGATTACTAGTAAAAAAGCCACTCAAATATTACATAATTCAAAAAGGTTTATAAATGTGCAGGAAGGGAGTTGATAATATAGAATTTACATTACTTTCTCCCCCCAAATATTTCCAAGAAGATATGCTTACCTATAGCTTTTCTGAAAGGAACACATGTGAAAATATAGATTGCAAAGTTGGAGCTTGCATTGAACACCTAAAAAAAGATAGAAATTATATATCTATATATCTAGTTTTCTAGATGTCTTTCTATCTAGATGGCTTACTGTTTCTATTACAATGTCTTATCATATGTCTATATGGCTAATCTATCTATCTATCTGTCTGTCTCTCTGTATGTCTGGCTATCTGTCTGTCTATCTGTCTGTCTATCTGTCTGTCTATCTGTCTGTCTATCTGTCTGTCTATCTGTCTGTCTATCTGTCTGTCTATCTGTCTGTCTATCTGTCTGTCTATCCGTCTGTCTATCTGTCTGTCTATCTGTCTGTCTGTCTGTCTATCTGTCTGTCTATCTGTCTGTTTATCTGTCTGTCTATCTGTCTATCTGTCTGTCTGTCTATCTTTCTGTCTGTCTGTCTGTCTCTCTCTCTCTCTTTATGTCTGTCTCTCTGTCTGGCTGTCTATCTACCTATCTATCTATCTATCCATCACTCACCATAAGGTACTGAGTGATTGCTAGTGGGAATAAGAAGCCCAGCTGTACAGCGTCCATCCCTTTCTTTCTGCAGGCAAGGGTCTTGTTCATCTGCACTGCCTCGTACACACTTGTCAAGATCCTAAATAATATTATATAGGGATAGATCAATGGTAGGGGAACAAGTCTACTACTACATATAGCATGACCCATAAAAAAAAAGTATTTTTCTCAAAAGCTTTTCAGAAACTTTGGATTTAAAATATATTTGAAAGTCATTTTTTTTCTTTTTCTGGTGTAAAATTGTATAGAGAACAAGAACATATGCTACTTTTGATGATACATTAAGAAATAAGGGCTGTAAACCCTAAATCATACTTTTTTAGTGTTCATGCTGTATAAAGATTAGCTGAAGGCCTTAAACGATTAGACTCTGAAATGACTTTGAAAGATACTTTTATGAAGTTAAACGAATGGTGTGTATGGATGTTTGAAGTTACCTTGGTAAATGGCAGATGAGGAAGGCTACTACTGTAGTAAGGAGGACAATGGTCAGGTGACACTCTTTGTTCTGCTGTTTGATGCGTCTTTGCCTAGATAGATAGATAGATAGATAAATAGATAATTGTCAGGTGACACTCTTTGTTCTGCTGCTTGATACGCCTTTGTCTAGATAGATAAATAGGTATATAGATAGATAGATAGATAGATAGATAGATGCATACATACATACAAAGATTCATTAATAGATAGACAGATACAAAAACACTTTATTAAAAAGATAGATAGATAAAAGCAAAGACTACTAAATAGATATACAGACAGATAAAACATAGATTATTAACTAGATAACTAGATACCTTAATCTTTCATGTTGTTCAATAGTGCCGGCATGAAGAGTCATCTCAATTGTAACAGTTTGTCTAAATTATTCAAATTTAATAAAAAAATTGTCAAAAAATATTTAAATAATAAAAAAATGCATAAAAAATGTTTTGGTCATGGAAAGAAAACGAAGCAGCAGGTTTTGTCATATTTTCACTTTTGATGTGTTAAGTTTAGGTTAGGTTAGGTAACTGTTAATGATTGCCCTGCAGGGTTAGGTATTAGCCCCACAGGGGATAAAAATAAGAGAAAAGCTACTGTGAAAATACGACGAAACCCGCTACTTCATTTTCTTTCCATGATTCAAACATTTTTCTCTATGTGATCTAAAAGCAAACTAAAATTCTAAAAGAACTAATAAAAAGCTCAGTTTAAAGCCAAGACATTCCCCCTCTACTCTAACTCTATAAGCCATACTACATGCGCTTTAAGATTATGGGCAGATGGCTGCGCGTTTTTTGTTCTGTACAAATCAACCAATTAATTTGTTGTACACTTGGATATAAGTAGCGCAGCAAAGACAAGCTAACAAAATTTATAACTAGCAGCCATGCCCCGAGAGGCCTCTAGCAGCATTTAAAAGGTTTTCTTATAAAATATGTATCGACACTTTTCTTCGATTGAGGGGTATCATTATTTTATCCCGCTGCGAGTTTCAATTTATTAGATACCATGAAAACATGAGACCCAAGTATAATAAATATATATCCATCGCTTACAAGAATAAGAATTATTAATGAAATTAAACATGTTAGACATTATCAATTTTCCAGAGGTATATTATTTTTTTAGTGTTCATTTTCAATTAATGTATAAGCCCAAAAAAATTATTTCAATTAGTATCATTAATTAAGCTTCTGACTATAGGTGTTGAATAATGTTCAGTGTGTTATTACAAAATCTGAGGTGGGGATATGCCAATGAAAAATAATTTTCTCGTTTTTAGAATTACAATATTTTTAAAATTTAGGTGAAGAGAATGATTTTCCAGAATGGCTTTGATTATTATCCGCTGGATTAGAACCGGTTCTCAGCCATACTAAAAAAACATGTATAGCAACGCATTACAGACAATTTTCCATGAATATCTTATAATATTTCATTTTGATATCTGCGGAAAGCTGTCTATAATACTATGCGTTAAATACCTAATCTTTCATTGATCTATCCCCATTTTTTTACAACAAAAAATTTACAAGAAAATAGAACAAGGACGTGTAGAAAACAAAAAGTGCGCAGCCATTTGCCCCTAATGTGTTAATTTACCACAATATGTATTATACAAGCGCATTCCTCTCTCACACATACCCATTAGTGTTGTTGTTAAAGCGGACATGCCTATTTTCGCTGATCCGGCTGCGCAGACGCTTGACCGCCAGGTAGATGGTTGTGTTCAACACCACCAGAAACACAAACGGGATCATACCTGGAAAAAATGGATAGTTGGGAATATGGATATATAGATTAATTGATTGAGAGATATTTTGATAGCTATGTAGATAGATTGATTGATAGATATGTAGAAAAATGGATTGATAGATTGATTGATAGATTGATTGATAGATTGATTGATAGATTGATTGATAGATTGATTGATAGATTGATTGATAGATTGATTGATAGATTGATTGATAGATTGATTGATAGATTGATTGATAGATTGATTGATAGATTGATTGATAGATTGATAGATTGATTGATAGATTGATTGATAGATTGATTGATAGATTGATTGATAAATTGATTGATAGATAGGTATAAGGATAGTTAGAAATTTAGATTAGTTAAAAAGTTGATAGAGAATTGATAAAAAGATGGATAGACATATGAACAGTGAGATTTAGATAATCTAAGCCTTATATATTATAGAAAACGCGGGGCATGTTAAAAATATCAATAAAAGCTTACCAGTAGCAATAGTCCATCCCCAAGATCCTAAAATAAAAAAATAATATAGAATATTAAAAGATTTTTTTATAAAAATTTTAAGATTTTTTCTAATTTCTTCTATGGATGCACTAAATACTTTTTTCAGGGATATAAAAATAGGTTAATTAAAGATAAATACATCCCCCATCAAAAATTCGTCTTTTTGTAGCTTAAATACTAAGTAAGTAAGGATTACTTTTACATTAACATAATTATAAAAAATAAGGATAATACTATTAAGAAAAAACAATTATGCTTATTAGTAAAATCTCCTTACTTTTTAGTTATGATTAGTAACTAAAACTTGTATAAACCTAATTTTCTTAAACTTTTTTTTTAAAAACAAAATACTTTATCTTAAAAACATGTAAATTATGTAGATTAGTTTTACTTCCATTGTCCTCTCCCCACCATGCCCAAAGTTTTACAAAGTTGGTGTATGTCTTTAATGGACTGTAAAAGAGAGGAACCATAAAAACAAAAACTTTTTTACACCTTTTCTTTCCAAGCTCTAATATCTATCTATCTATCTATCTATCTATCTATCTATCTATCTATCTATCTATCTATCTATCTATCTATCTATCTATCTATCTATCTATCTATCTATCTATCTATCTATCTATCTATCTATCTATCTATATATCTATCTATCTATCTATCTATCTATCTATCTATCTATCTATCTATCTATCTATCTATCTATCTATCTATCTATCTATCTATCTATCTATCTATCTATCTATCTATCTATCTATCTATCTATCTATCTATCTATCTATCTATCTATCTATCTATCTATCTATCTATCTATCTATCTATCTATCTATCTATCTATCTATCTATCTATCTATCTATCTATCTATCTATCTATCTATCTATCTATCTATCTATCTATCTATCTATCTATCTATCTATCTATCTATCTATCTATCTATCTATCTATCTATCTATCTATCTATCTATCTATCTATCTATCTATCTATCTATCTATCTATCTATCTATCTATCTATCTATCTATCTATCTATCTATCTATCTATCTATCTATCTATCTATCTATCTATCTATTCATCTATCTATCTATCTATCTATCTATCTATCTATCTATCTATCTATCTATCTATCTATCTATCTATCTATCTATCTATCTATCTATCTATCTATCTATCTATCTTCCTATCTAAATGTCTATCTATCAATTTACTTACCATAGTAAAGAATATAATCATGATGTACTCTCATTTCTGTTGGCAAAACAGTTGTCCTAAATTAAAAATCCAAATCAATTCAAATCTTCAATGATTTCAATTGCTTTAAAAAGTATAGCTTGTCCTTTTTACTATACCAAAAATAAATGAAAAATATGTTTAAAAGGAGAATACATGCTAAAATCATTTATGACTTTTTGTAAAATCTACTACTAAGATATATATATTAAAATAAATATAGTAAAATATAAATAGTTTAAAAAAACTAAATTCTTGAAAATTAAATATTAATCTTAATTACCTTAAAAAAAGTGTACATCTCTTTATAATGAGGTACATAAACTTAAGATAATTCTTATAATTACAACTTAAATCTACATTTATGAACCTAATCTTCTTCTAAGATAAAATAAAAATAAGAATATGATTCTTATATTTTTTTGGAAAATGTTCTGTTAAACATGCTTATTTTAAGTAATTTTCAATTAAAAATTTTTAAAATAATATAAAGAAGATTTTAATATTATAAACATGCTAATAAAGTTAAGCTATAGCAAAATTGTTAAAATAACTAAAAATTCAGCTAAAAATCATGCAAATAAAGTAAAAAAAAATATATGATTTTGTAAAAAGCCAAGCATATGAAAAAGGGTCAAAGATAGCTAGAAAACCGAATCTATGGTCTAAAATTACCTCACATAAGTTTTCCCTCTATGCATATAAAAATACATTTTTAAGAAAATTATTTTGATGTTTTTTTATTGTATTATATCAATAATAAAATCCAATTATATTTTTTGTATGTTAAAAAATAATAAGTCATAAAAATCACGTCTGTGGATTATTAGAATTGATTGTTATTGAGATTTAAAAATAATTGTTCTATAATTGGTGTTTTCAAAGACTTTAATCTCTTATTAAAAGCCAATAAAATTGTTTGAATATTAATTTCTAAAATTAATGGAAAGGTGATTTTTTTATACTTTATAATTGTAAAAAATTACATGGCTTTAGTTTATGTTAAAATTTAGTTTTACAATAAAATATGAACACTTATATTAGTCATGAACGCTTTGTTAACAAGTCCTTAATAATCAACATTTATAATTTATAAATAATATCTCATTAGTTTAATGATGCATTTAATTGATACTTTATCTCCTCTTTTTTTTGTATTTAATTATTTAATATCTGTATATAATCATTTCATGATATCATTGTGCTATTACATAAGGTTTAATTAATTATTTATTTATCTTGAAGAAAATTGTGTTACTCAAAAATTGCTCCTCTAAAATAAGGCTAAAAAAAAAATGGCTGAAATTTAGTATTCATAAACTTTGCACAAACATATTTTTTTAAAATTATGAGTTAATACTTTTCTATAATAAACCTAAACAATAGAAAATTCTGAAAATATATAAATTTTTAATTGTTATTCATCTATTAATATGAAATAAAAACTTACGGATGAATATAATCTCCACAGTTACAGTGTGACACATCATAACAGTATTGGTGTACAGCGGTCTCCATAAATCTAAACACAAAATATAAATTATTTGATTTTGTATAAAATGTTTTTTAAATAATTATGTCCATAGGATAATATTTTAGAAATTACAATAGTTTATTAGCAACTAGTGTATCCGCCCCTATCATCTAGGGGCTTTATATTTGAAGGAATTTCTAGGGCAGAAACATCGTTTAAAACCATACCCAGACTTTTTCTAAAAATGTATTAGCCTAAAAACATCTTAGAACCTATAAGAAGCTTCCATATAAAGGAGGACCAGATCGGTTCAGCAGTAAGTGAGATCCTTCCTTACGAACAAAAAAAGCTTACCACTTTATATAATAGGATAGTATCTGAAAAAAGTTGACAAAATATTTGTTATAAGTTAAATTAATTGTAAATTACCGTGATGAGTTGATAATGAAGGCAAGTAGTATGCTTGGAATGATATACTTGAGGCTGCTGTAGTCGGATGCCTGTGCGGATTCTCTGTAAACAGAAGAAATTTATGTTTTATTTATGATTTTATATTAAAATTAAAATTAATAGCAGTAATGCCTTATCCAGTATGGCTTTGAAATCGATTCATATCTGTTAGATAAGAACCAGAGAACACAGTAATAGTGTCTGACTGATTATGACGTAACAAAAAAAATTAGCCAATGAGAGGCCAGTATAAATTTTACCATTGGTCAATAATGGCCTCTCATTGGATAATTTTATTTGTTAATCATAATCAGTCAGACATTATTACTGTGTTCAGAACCAGATCTCAGCCATACTGTAAAATCATGGTTTTATAGATAATTTTCAAAAAAAGGTTAAAATTTTTCATTTCACAAAAATATCATTTCATCTAAGTATTGAAAACTTTGTGCTTGCTTTCAGCTGTACAAGTGACAAATTATTATTCTCAGACTGTCATCCATGGGTTTTTGTGCAAAACCATTTGGCAACAAATTTTTGTTTCAACTAAAAATAGATGGAAAAAGGAAACATTATACGCAAAATTTATATTATATTTTTCTCTTCAAAATTTATAAAAAGTACACTCAACAAGGAATGTATTTTGTTATTGGAGCAAATCAACAAACAAAAAACAAATGTTATTGACGTCAAATAGTTTTCTCTACCCAGACATATTCACATAAGAAAACAATGATATATCAAAATATAACAAAAAAATAGAATTACCTGAAATGTTGTGGGCGACAAACAGCAATGTATCTTTCCACAGCAACAGCGATAATCAGATATATGGTTGCTGTCATTGAGATCCTAAAATAATGAATTTCAATTATTTCTAATTAAGATACTAACTGTTTCCAATTTGGGTTCAGATCTTTCATTTTTAGATGTTTTGGTCTGTCTCAAACAAAGGAAAAAGAAAGAACCAACCTAAAGAAACTTCCCAATTTATATTATTATTTTAATAGATCTGATATAAGAGCTACATCAGACTAGACTTAAATATGATCCCTCCAACAGTCAATGCCCATCCATCAAAATGTATTACATGAAAGTATACAAAAGTGTCACCTCAAAGCCGGATACTGAACAAAGGGGTAGATGAGTAGGAGCTCACTGGGATACGAGTAGGGAAAATGGTTACGTATTGTGTCCAACACCGCACACAGTAACTGGATTCTAAAAAAAGGAACATCTAATTGATTCATCTGCAAGACATTTGATCATATAACATATTTGGAAAAGTTTTTATATGCATCTAAGGATTGTAAATGTCTTTACATAAAACAATTTGTAATGTAAAATAAACTTCTTTTTTTTTAATTATTTTGAGTTGGTAATTAAATGATTTATTTATGATAGCCCTAATAGTTACTGTCATTAATAAATTGATATCTACAGTACTTTTTATCGAATGTTGACATAATTGAATTTTTGGCGAGTCTGAATATTTTAAAGCTAAATTTGAGTTTAACCCAAAAAATAATTAACTTACGTATCACAAATGTTAATGGCTATCAAAAGCTGGCTAAATCTGTTTGCCATCTCGCTCCTAGTAATATATTGATAAATAGATAGATAGATGGATAAGTAGATAGATAGATAGTACAGAATAATACTCTATTTTTCTCATAATATAGTCTAAAAGGTAATCTTTAAAGTAACTTTTTTTAATCTTCAAAAAGCTTAAGTTGTATTATCATTATAGCTTTAATCACATCTATCTACAATACTACATATTATGACGACATAAACCATAAAAATTGAATGCTAATATAAGCCTTTAGGCTTAACATGGACAAAGCAGAGCGAGAGGTACAATAGGCTGTTTATAACATTAATCTCCAAGGTTTATAATAATGTTTCCTTATTCGTTGCCTTAAAAATTTTGTGGACTTGGGTACATTTTGATTTGTTGGTTTACTAAATTAAGTGTTCAAACGTTTCAACAACTAATTTTAAACTACAGAAGGGGTAATTTTGTGTATTATTGGTGATGTACATACATCAATTGATCGGTCATTGTCTTATCCCTTTAGATCCCTGGGAACACAGGCCGGAGTATATGATATGGTCAATGGTCAAAGAAATGGAATTGCTTGGGTTACATCATTAGTAATCATTTCAAAGTATATATATACTTCTAGCATAGAAAATATAACAAATATTTGTTAGAAGATTTTTAATATTTGGCAATAATAAGGCAATGGATGATAAATGGCGTCCTTTTTTTTCCTAAAGTTGCTGTTGGGTTGTAGTCAAATGCTCTTTTTAAGTCAAAATGTTTTTAATTATAACCAAATGTGTAAGAACAGTTTGACTTAATAAGCGCATTTGACTAAACAGTAACACACATCTTTACAGAGAATACGCGAAAAAATTAGCCCCTTTATCTTCAAATAAGAGATTTTAAGGTACAGACAGACATGCAAAGACACAGGCTTCCTACTACTTTGCTACATCTACTTTGGCTTTAATGTTTTTTTGTATACCTGGCAAGCACTATTATGTTGAATATGTTGGCCAGCATTCCAGGGGTACCTACACAGATAGATAGATAGATAGATAGATAGACAATTATTTAAAAAAAAAAGTAAAAAGTAATTTTTTCATCTGACAAAAATATTCCAGTTAAGATGATAATAATCATGGATCTAAAGGGATAAAATGCCAGAAAAATTTATGTTATTTCCCAAATAATGATGCACAAAATTACCCATTCTGTAGATTACAATTAGTGGTTGAAACGTTTGGACACTCAACTTAATGAAATATTCAATCAAAACTTAATGAAAGCCCCCAAAATTGTTGAGAATAAGAAACCATTAATATAAAATTTTGATGACTAGTGTAATAAACAGTCCAATGTCCCCTTCTCTCTCTTATTTTAGGTACTACTGATTAATTTATATTCATATTACAGAAGATCTATTTTTAAGTTGAAAATACATGAAAAGTAAAAGCAATTACTTCGCCCCCCGTTTTTAGTGCCTTTACCCTTTTTGGGAAGAAAACATATATTCTAAAAAGGTAATAAACATTGATTAAAATAAAACGGAATTGCTTTTTATGTTTTATGACCTTTTTAGTAGTTTTCTAGACAGACTGACCAAGATAGATAGATAGACAGACTTACAAAGATAGAAAGATAGACAGACTGACAAAGATAGATAGATAGACAGACTGTCAAAAATAGATAGATAGACAGACTTACAAAGATAGATAGATAGACAGACTGACAAATATAGATAGTTAGACAGACTTACAAAGATAGATAGATAAATGGCAAACCTGTTAAAACTGTCAAAACTCCCAGATATTTGAGAAAAACTTCATAATTCTGAAATTCCTAAAAAACAAAAAAGTTTTTATTAAGACTAGTTATATATCGAATAGTATTATAGACAGATTTCCATGGATATTAAAATCAAAAATTATAACATTAAAACCAGTTTTGTGAGAACGGAGGGGCCTAAAACAAAACTGGTTTTAATTTTACATTATAATATTCGTGGAAAATTGTCTGTATTACTATGCTATACATGAGTTTTCAGTATGTCAACCATTTCTAATATTTTTATTATGTCAGCTTATATAGCATTTCTTGCAGGCGATAGAGACTTTTAGACAAAGGTTGTGTAATAAAATTACCTTAGTTTTGACCCATAATGTGGAGTTATAGCAACCATCCTCAGAATAAAGATTTGAATACAGTTCTTCATCCGGGATATTCGCCAGCATATCATAGTGACCCTTCCTATATAGATAGATAGATTGATAGATTATAGATAGATATATGTATAGAAATAGATATATACCAAGATAGAATAATTGATTACCAAAAGTCTATTATATTTTTAATATATTAAAAATAATTAAAGATTGCGTGTATATAAAATTACATCTATTTCTATAACACACAAAAGAGCTTTGATTAAATAGTTTGTTAATAAAAATATTTTTGATATAATGAATACCTTTAGTATAAACTGCATTTTATTCATATCTCATTAATTTTAAAAAGAGAAGTTTTAGGAAATTGTTTATTGAAAATTACTGAAAAATTTGCTTCAAAATTTCAGAAAATTGCATCAAAATTTTAATTATCTTGATAAAACTGGCCATATCCAGTAAAAATGGATGTAAAAAAGAAGAAATTGTTGCGCCATTTTTCAAATTCTTTACTTTTTTATTTTATCTTTTTTTATTGGTAACTTGTACTTTATGGTTGGGTAGATTGATAAATAGATAGACGTAAAAAAAAGTAGATATTAGATTTTAGGAGAAATGGATTGGTAGAGAGATAGAAAGATGAATATATAAATAGATAGATGGAGAGATACATAGATAGATGGATAGATAAATGGATTAATAAATACATGGATATAAACTTACGGAAGTGGAGTACACGTCTCCAAGTCCAGAAGGTTGCAGTCCATTTTTATAGAACAATTATTCATTTTGCTTGAATCTAAATAGAAGATAATTAGATAGATAGATAGATACAGTTTGTTTCATCTATGTAATAAGAACAGAATCAAATGCTTTGTTAAAATCAAACTTACATAAATTATTATAACAATCAATATATTATTATGTGGATGTCGAACCATATATACATGTACTCTGATAATACTCGCAGCTGGCTAAAATAACGATACACCCATTCACCCTTTAACTCATCCCATTTCCTTCTTCCAAATCAACGAATTGACCAATATTATATATTATTCATGATTTAAACAATTTCATTATAACTTTTTTTCTTTTTCTTTATTTAACTTTTAACTTTAAAATGATTCATTCTCATACATGCACGCAATTTTCTAGGTAAAATTAAATCAACAAAACTTTTAAAAATAAAGTTATTAGGTCTAAATCAGAAATCAACATATTTAAAGAATAATATTTTTATACCTAATATACATTTAAATATATATAAATCTACCTATTTTTAAAGTAACTTAAATCTATTTTATATTATTCAACAAATATGTTTGCGGATTTTTTTTCTCTATTTCTTGTAACTTTACTATAATTGCTTTTTCACTGTTTTCGACTAATTTTTGAATTTTTGTGTTTTCATAAAAATACTAAAATAATAATTCATATTTATATTCCTCACTTATAATACAGTACTGATAGAAACCTATATCCATCATAATAATATGAACTTAGAGTGTATGTAAATATAAGAATAGCCTATAATTTTTAACAGTCAATGTCTAAACACCTCGGCTTTTCCATACGAGTAAGTAATTCCAAGAAAACTTTTTGCAAAAAAAATTCCGCGAGAATTTTGCACATATATCAGAAATATGTATTGCACATTACGGGCCTTAAGCCCCTAGATGATAACAAAACTGGTTAAAATTCTTTTTTTATTCTAATATCCGCGGAAAGCTGCCTATAATACGATGCGATAAATAACTTTTTCCCATCTATTGCAATATTTAGTTAATGTGACACAGTTTAAAAAATGAGTTGTGTATTTTGTCTGCAGGGATCTAAAGGGATAAGACAATGGCCAATAAATTGATGTACATACCAAATGACCATAAACAAAATTAACCCACGAAACGTTTGAAAACTCAACTTAATAAAACAATCAAGATTTTAACAATAGTCTCAAAAGTTGTTAAACAAACGAAAAAAAAAGTTTTTATAAAACTTTGGGGACTGGTGTAATAAAAATCTCGATACATGTCATTTTTGCTGCCATTGACCTCCCCCTCCCTAGTACAGTATAATGTATTTTGACAATGAAATTTGTATTTTACAGGTTAAACTTCATTTTTTTACAATTTTTGATTTATTCTTTTTTTGTCGTTCAAATGCATTACATCTCTATAATTCTTTATTAGGTAGAAGTATATATGGCCAAGGATCTAAAGGGACAAGACAATAACCAATAAATTGATTGAATACACGAAATTACCGGTTCTGTAAATTACAATTGGTGGTTGAAACTTTAGAACACTAAACTCAATGAACCAATCAATCAGAATGACAAAAGTCCCCAAAGTTGTTAATCCAAAGAATAAGAACAAAGTGTTATAAACTTTGGGGACTAGTGTAATTAACAGCTATGACTATTAATACATTTGAAATATGCGCTATTTATTTTTGTTTTCATCCTCGTTTCTATTTTACTAAACGATTTAGCGAGGAAAAAAGTAAAATTGTTATAAATTGACTTTTTTTGCTCGAAGCACAAATTTTGAAAATTGAATTCAAACAAATTATCTTTAAACTGTAGAATAGAAGGTTGAAATTGAAGAAAACAATTTTAAACTAATTTCACGCTGATTAAACTGTTTTTAAAAGTTTTATTTTTATAAATAGAATTGTTATTCATCGTATAGTATTATAGACAGCTTTCCGCGAACATTAAAATTAAAAATGATAAATTAAAAATTATTAACATCAATTTTGAGATTTTCATTTTAATATTCGTGGAAAATTGCCTGTAATTAATAATTATTAATTAATGTTTGTGTATATATTCTTTTAAAACATTTATTTAAAAAGAATATAAAATTTTTAGACAATTTTAAAAAAAATTATTGTAAATAAGAAAATGTGTTTTCGAATAAAATCAACTTAAAAATTTGACTAAATATTTGTTCTCAAAAAAATGAATAAAATTCAATGTACATAAAAATTGAATTATATTTACTTTTTTATCGCAAACTAGACTCGACTAGTGGGACTAACGGCGACAGACCTTGAAGAGATAGACAGATAGATAAATAGATAGACAGATAGATAGATAGATAGCAACAGACCTTGACTAGAGAAAATGCAAATGATTAATCAAAATAAGTTTTAGATATTTTTCACCTTTTTTTAGATAGATAGATAGCTTGGGATATATTTAGATAGCATACTATTTGGATAGATAGATAGAAAGACATTTAGATAGATAGATACACAGTATGATAGATAGATAGTAGGATATTTAGATTGATAAATATGATAGATAGCAAGATAGTTAGATAGATAGATTGTGAGATATTTAGAAAGATATATAAATAGTAAGATATTTAAATAAATAAATAGTAGTATCTTTAGATAGATAGCTAGCAAGATATTTAGATAGATGCAAAAAAATGTAATATAAAATTTGGTAGAAAAAAAACATACTTATTATAATATTTATGCTAATAAAACCACTTAGAAGAAAATATCAAGATCTTTTAGTAGTACAGCTACTCTACAACTGACCTTTGTACATTGGACCGTCAATGTTAATGTTGTTACGTTGGACCGTTACTACGACTGCTAATTTCTATTTTTTTCAAAATAATTTATATCAAATAGGAAATTCTAAAAAAATCTATATTTAATTTTAATCTACCTTTACTGCTTCGCTAACCATTTATTTAGATGTTCTAGTTATTTTTTATTAAAATGTAATAACATAAAAACACTCGACTAAAAAAACACTTATGATATACATATTAAATTTTAAGTAGATATTCTTTAAAATATATTAAAGAGCTTTTAGCGTTAAAAAAATAAACATATCCGCATTAGGATATATATATTCTTTTAATCTCCGGGAGGGAGAGGACAATAGACTGGAAATTACATTGGTACCCAAAGTTTTAAAAACGAATTATCTCATTCGTTACTTTGAAGACTTTGGGGACTTTAATCAAATCTTACAGAACACGTCCAAGCGTTTTTTTTCAGGGAATAAAATGAGGGGTTTTAAAGGTTTGTGGGGGGTAATCTATATTTCTATTATCTTTGTGGTGGAGGGGAATTAACACCCATTTATCCCCCCCCCCCCCTGACTTTCTGTGGCTACTCATGTAACCGCATTGCAGATAAAATTTTAGAATTTAAGATTATTTCTTCATTTATTAATAGTAGAGTAGTTAATGAACATTATCTTATTAAAATAATAAGAGTAAAATTAGATCAATATACCACCTATATTATTATATAAAGTAGCAAGGTTTTATGTCTGTAGCTTAAGATTTGGATAACTTCTAAACAGAATTAGTTCTTCATTGTAGGGAGGCGACATGGGTGTTTTTAGACTATTTGTTTTATATATTTGAGTCTTGGTTTTAGGCTACTTTCTTTAAAAGTTCCCAGAGGCTAGGAGCGCCTACCTTATTTTTTATCATTTCAGAAACGTTATAAATATTTTATACGTAGAAAGTTTAATTTTTCTATTGTCATATCATTTTTTATTAAAATCATTTTTTACGTCAAACTTTTTGCATAAACATTGTCAGAAAAAGGATTCAAACAACCATAAAAGCGAAGGTATAAAACTAAAAAGTTGGACAAACGAACATTTGAGTGTTGGGACTTTATGAATTTATTCATAACAAAATTGAATGTAAATTTATGTTGCAAAATTGCTTAAATACAGGATACTGAATAAAGAAAAGCTTTGCTGTAAAATATAGATTTTGAATCAAATTCCTATCTTTCTATCTACATAACTGTCCTTGAAAAAAAAGGAATCTTTATCTTTTAATATGACGTTTATCTCGAGACAAGTTCATCTGAAAAGTCTTACATAAAATACGTAAGAGTTTATGAAAAAAAAATAAAAAAATAAAATCGTCAAAATAAGTAATTATGTTTATTTTTAAAAACTATTTATCTATCTATTAACTTTATAAAAACGAAAATAATTTTTTTCTGCCAAATCATATCTGATTTATTGTATAATCATTCTATCTATCTATATATATATATATGTGTATATATCTATATATTAATCTTTTGAACTATGTATCTATTTTTCTATCTATCCATCTATCTACTTACCAATCTATCTATTTATCTATCCACCTACCTATCCATCTTTTTATCTATCTATTCATCTATCAATCAGTAGTAATATAGAAACATTGAACCATATCAATTATCTATCTTTCTATCCACCTACCTATCTATCTAGCTATCTTTCTAGCTATCCTACTATCTATTTATCTATCAATCTGTAATAGTATAGAAACACTGTAAAACATATCAATTAAAAGCTGAGAAAAGTTTAAAAATTTGACACATTCTAAGCTTGTCTGATTAAATTAGAAAATAAATAGATAGATATTTAAGTATATAGGTATAAAAATGATAGAATTTGACTAATAATTAAAACTTTGAAAAACACAAAGTTTAAAAGTTTAAAATTTATTGTTTACTTAACATCCTATCTAAAATATTTGAGGCAATTTGTTTTAAAAGATTAAAAAGTATAATGCAAGTTTGTACAACATTTTTATGCTTCATGTTTTTAAGGCTTTTGTTACTATAGCTTAAGTTTAGGTTAGCCTTAATCAAAAAGGGCTAAGAAAAGCCCGCATGGTTAATGGACAGGCAGGGATAAGACAATGGCCGATAAATTGATGTACATCCCTTATGATGATACACATATTTACCCCCTCTGCAGATTACAATTAGTAGTTGAATCGTTTGGACACTCAACTAAATGAACTAACCAATCAAAATTCCAAAAAAGTCACGAAGGTTGTTAAGACAACGAATAAGAAAACGTTATACTAAGACTTTGGGGACTAGTGTAACAAACACCCCAATGTCTATAATATTTGCCTAAGAAAAAAACATTTTATTTCAATAATGTTTCCCTTCTAACTTCATTTTATTTTTGAATGGAATTTTAGTCATAAATTTAGTTTGCCTTGAGAGTTTACAAATTTTCTTGATAAATTATCAAAATTTTATGTTCATTCAAAACAAAATAAAATTTGTAAAATTTAGCGGATTATAAATTTATTTGCATTATATGTTTATCACTTTTTGCGGCATTTCGGGGACTTTTTTTGAAATATAATTTTGACATAATTTACGATGTTTGAACACTTATAGACAAATATTTTCCTGTGACATTTTGTTCAAATTTAATTTATGATTTCTATCATTAGCAAATATTTTTCAGTACTATATTTTTTTACTTTAAATATAATTTTATTAAAAATATTATTTATATTCATAATATATTACTCTTTTCTAAGAAATTAATATATGTTTTTATTTAAAATGTTAAATGTATGAATAAATAAATGAGTATAATTTGTGTATGTTTGATTTCAGCAAAGCTTTTGATAGTAAAAACATAAATTTATTTTTTATACTAAAAGAATAAATTTTTGCCTTTAACTTTTCCTATGCTTAAATAATATTAAAACATATTATTTTTTTAAGTTGTTAAGTCTTAAAGAACTTTTCCACTTTATAATTAATTTTTTTTTAATTTAAAAAGAACAATTATTTTTTTAATTATTCACTTAAAAATTTTTTTCTTTAATAACCAACCACCAAAAAAGCACGTTGTCTGCCTGCTAGTGTTGTTAAGATCCAACTGTTACGGACCCAAATCGGATCATAAACTCAAATACACTTTTTTTACTCCGATTCAGACACTTATAGCGTTCTCGTAATCAAGCAAAAAAAAGTAATAAAAAAAAATAGCAAAATAATTTGAATTTTTTTTTGCAAGAATAATATATTGAAAAATAAATGCGCAAATTAAAAAATTAAACGATTTTTATAAGAAAAAATTTGTTATATTTTTTTTGCTGTTTTACAAATTCACCGATATTTCATATTTGCTCTTATCTTTAAGAGAGATATTTACATTTACTAAATCACAACAGCTCAGTAGTGGGCTAAATATTATTTGAACCCTACTGTGATATAATAGTCCAATGGCACTAAAACCCGACTGCACCGAGTGTATTACTGGTAAAAATTGTCGCTATGCACTGCGAATCTTGACGGCGTCCTCCGTTTCTAGATTTACCCCTTTAGCACCCCCCTAAACCCTTAACCCCCAGGACGAAACTCATGGGAGGCTGGGAACCCGGTGTTTTTATGTGTGGGGGGACGGGGGGGGGGGTTGTAAACCCCCTTTAGCATATATTGAACAACGGAGTTTTAAGAATGCAGAAATAACAAAGTAAAAAGTAAATTTAAAAATTTTTAACCTACGAATTGATAATAACTTTTATTATATCATACTCGCATGTCAAGTTTTAAGTCAGTTGGGACATTTTACCATGTAGTTCCTTAAATCTAAGTAGCACAGGAATCATTTTTATATTTCCAAAAACTTAAGCTCATAGCGGTTTTAACGGTATGCGTAACATTTTTCTACTATTAAAACAAGCTGCCCAATGTTTTGGCACACCCTTTATATAATAGGATACAATTCAGTTAGAAAATCTAACTTTAACCCATTTTAAAAAGAAATTTAAATATTTATTAATAAGTATTGTCAAAATAAGATTGTTTTGGTAATAAAAGTTAACAACTTTTAAAATTGATATAATATTTACAAGAAGCCGATTCAAATTTTAAAACTTTTGAGTTTATGAAATTTTAGCATCTTAATGAAAAGGAAAAATGAAAATTTTAAATCCCAAACGGAAAAAATAAATTGAAAAGATTTTTTTGATAATATTAGTAAGGTTTACGTGTTCAAACTTTCATAAATGTTTCACATTTTATAAATATTATCTATTTATATCAGACCATAATGTTTAAAGCTTAAAGATTTTTTTTTAAGGGCCCGTCCGTATGTCTGGTGTTTAAGGGCTCGGCATCTACAACTAAGCCTTAAATTAAAACCCGTTTGAATGCTTTCAAAGTTTTTAAAAAGAGGGATTGTCATATTTGGGTCTGGTTTAGAATTCCAGCTTATTTTTAAAATTGTGAAAGGTTGATTTCCCTGAGGCTTACAGGCGCCAGACGCCACAATTACTCTAAATTATGCTTTACTTTTATGGATATTGTCTTCCTTGTCTAATGAAATCTTTACAATCAGTTATTACTTGTTACATTTTTACATTCTATTTTCTATTTAAAGGTTCGTTTGAAAGTGCTGGGAAGTGTTATATGTGTGACGTCATAAGAATACGTCTAAAAGGGAGGGATTTGTGGAAAAGGAAAACCCCTAAAAAAGAGATGAATAATAGACGTATTTTTATGACGTCACACATGAAAATTTCAAGCGCTTCTTAGTTTGTTGAATATATGTCAAAAATGACCATTTTGATAACAATTCGATAATACCCAGGGAGGTAGGGGACATTGCACTGTTAACCATCCAAGTCAAAACACTTTTTCTCATTTGTTGGCTTAAAACCCTTGAGGATTTTTAGGTTATGCAATTAAACCAGCTATGTCCGAACTGTTTTAACAATAATTATAATTGCAGAAGAAATAATTTTGTTATTTATCATTGTGTGTCCATCAATTATCGTCCATTGTCTTAGAATCATCGGTGGAAAAGTTTTGACACTGCAAGTTAGAACCAACCAATCAATATTTCAAACCAACTTCTTTATAAAACTTTGAGTACCATTTTATTTTTAAATCCAATGTCTACTCCCTCATTGAAAAAGGACAAAGTTTAGACAGACTTGCCATTTTTTTCTTGGAAGAAAAAACGGGTATAGTCCCTTTCATAACACCGCACCTTATGAGGCGATTCCTTGTATTTTTCACAGTAGCTTTTCTCCTATTTCTAGCCCCTGCGGGGGGGCTCTAACCCTGCGGGGCCAATTACCTAACCCTGTGGGGCAATCACCTAACCTAACCTAAAATAACCTATAAAAAGCCATTTAAAAAATACGACGATTCGCCCCATATGGGGCGATGTTACGAAAGGGACTATTCCCGATAAAACGCTGAATTTGCAGTTTTTCTATAAATGCAATGTTAAGATCACTAGCGGTAGCGCCCCTAGCATCTAGGGTCTCTATAATTATATGGTTGGGTAGGGCATAAAAAAATAGCCTTAAACCATACTGGGACCTTATATGAATCTAAAAATAAACTAACATAAAACCATCCTGGGACCTATGTGAACTTTTGTGAAACTTCTTTTACGTGAAGAACTCAATCTGTCCAATGGATGTATTCATTTTCTATAGTAAAGTGAACTCTGTAGCGGGCTAAAATAAGTAGACATTCCATATTAATCACAAACGAAGACGCCCCTAGCATTTAGGGGTTCTGCATTCGAAGTAAAGGAGATGAATAATAAAATAGCCTAAAACCATCCAATAAAGCTATAAAATCGGTTAAATAATTATTCTTTTATAATAATTAAAACTTTAAACTCACGAAACCTTGTAAATTTCTAAAAAAATGATTTATAAAATTGTTTGTTTTTAAAGCAAAAATCAAAGGTTTCAGTGATCTTTGACAAATTGAAAGATACTGTCCAGTATGGCTTGGAAACCGATTAATATCCAATTGATTAGAACCGGTTCTGAGACCATGTTTAGCATCGTATCACAGACAATATTCCACGAATAATGAAATAAAATTTAGTTTAAAATGCACAGAACAATTCTTTTAACTAAGATATCTAATATTCTATGGTTCTTAATTTATATATTATCGTCTAAGAAATTTTTATTGCTATCTGTTACGTCTAACAAACAGACAAATATAGAAAAGCTTCGCTTTTCAATATTAAAAGCTAAGTAGATGAAATGTAGAATAATTAAGGTAGTTTTGATATAAACAAAGGATTTGACATTCAACATTTAGCAAATTACTACAGGGAGGGAGGGGACAATGGGCTGTTTATTAAACTAGTTCTCAAAGTTTTATGTAAAGTTTTCTTATTCGTTGACTAAAAAACTTTGGGGATTTTAGTGAATCCATATTGGTTGGTTTATAGGTTGAGTGTTCAAATGTTTCATCCACTAATTTTAATCTATAATTTTATGTAACACCATTGGGACTTACATCAATTTATTGGCCATTGTCTTATCCCTTTAGATCCATCAATAGGGCTATACATCAATGTATTGGCTATTGTCTTATCCCTTTAGATCCTTCGATTGGGCTGTACATCAATGTATTGGCCATTGTCTTATCCCTTTAGATCCATCAATAGGGCTATACATCAATGTATTTGGTCATTGTCTTATCCCTTTAGATCCATCAATGGGGCTGTACATCAATTTATTGGCCATTGTCTTATCCCTTTAGATCCATCAATGGGGCTGTACATCAATTTATTGGCCATTGTCTTATCCCTTTAGATCCCTGTACATAACTACGTATTTAAAATGTCGAGGATTTCTATGGGATAAGACAATGGATGATAATAAATGCACATCCCCATTATTACTATTTATGTTGAGATTATTGGTTGAAAAGTTTGGACACTGCTTCTTATTAAACCAAACAACAAGATTTAATAAACTTTGGGTACCAGCTCAATCCAATTTCCCTTCTCTTCTTGAAATAATTGAAATATTGGGGGGAAAAGTGTAATTTATTTACCATTGTCCTCTCTCTCCTGCAAACAATTCTACAAAGTAAAATACCAAAATTTAATTATTTATACTCTGGCGTAAAAAAGGGTTTTGGCAGGGGAATGCGTGAAGCGCCTCCGAAAATGTTGACACCCTTCTTATAATCTTAACATCCCCTTTGAACCTAAATCTATGGGGGTGAGGGGGTGCGTAGTCTTTAGGGGGGTGTTATATGGACAAAAAGCAGCTGCATCATTTTTAAGCCACTGCCGACCCTTGCTTTTTATATACATTTTGTTTTAGCAGAATATCTGTATAAATTATGGTTAAACTTTTTCTCGTATTTATTCTAATCCGGTGAATAGAAACCGGTTCTCATCCACACGAAAAAAAAACTATGTCTAGCATCGTTTTATATCCAGCTTTCTACGAATATAAAAATGTACAATCAAAAGATTAAAACCAGTTTTTTAGCCGGTGCCTTTGGCACCTAGGGGCTAAAAAAACTAGTTCTAATCTTATAATTGTACATTCTATATCCGCGGAAAGCCGTTTATAATACGATGCGAGAAATAACTATTATAGCATTTGAGAATGGATTTAAGATATACATGGATGACATTGACAGGGCAAAATTTGTCATCAAGTTAGCTTGCAAATATGGACCTTATTTATGAGTCAGATTGTTCAGAAGGAGGGCAGGGGGTTGAAATGGGTGTATGGGGGTTTCGGTATTTTAGCGAGCTGTGAGTATTACTTGATTAGAGTGAATGAAAATCTGGTGCAACATCCAAGTAATGATATATCCATTAATATGAGTTATAGCTTGCTTGGTTTTGTAACTATGATAAAGAAGGTGTATCAACTTTTTTTTTATAGCTAGCCGGTTCTTTTAGTAAGTAGTAGATGTAAAATTTTTCATAGAATTCAGATATGCAATCGGTTTTTTTGTAGACCTCTTATTTTTTAAGTAATTTAAGTTTAAAAAAAAAATTAAGTCGATTTTAAGGTACTAAAATGCAACAAAAAAAAAAAGAAAATGGCCATTATGAACAAAAATAGTAAGATCTTTAATTTGACACCTTACTTTTTCAATTCTGTCAGGTAATTATTGAAAAAATCGATTTTTTTAAACCCACGAGAATAAAAACTTTGAACTTAATTTTATCATTTCACAAGTAAAAAAATATGGGTTCATATATACCTTTAGAATCAGAAAAATATTACAAATCCATTGTAAGCAAAATTGAAAAAAAAAGTTTACAATATAGTATATAAACTACAATAAAAGGAATTATATGAAAATATCATATTATATTGTACAGGCAACGTCTTAATTCTTGAATTGAGTATAAAAATGGGAAGGGGGTAAAGAGGGGGTAAAAAAGGGAAGACGATAGTGTTGCCTGAACAAAAAATATAATTGGCCATTTGTTTATTTTTTTAGTTTTTTACTTTTTTTCAATTTTGCTTACAATGGATTCGTAATATTTTTCTGATTCTAAAGGTATATATGAACCCATGTTTTTTTATGTCTGTTTGAGAAAATATTTAGGTCTAAAGTTTTTATTAAACCGAGGTTAAAAAAATAGATTTTTTCAATAATTACTCAACAGAATTTTAAAAGTAAGGTGTCAAATTAAAGATCTTACTATTTTTGTTCTTACTGGCCATTTTCTTCTTTTATTTTGTTGCGTTTTAGTACCTTAAAACCGACTTAATTATTTTTTTAAAAAACTTAAATTACTTAAAAAATAAGAGGTCTACAAAAAAACCGATTGCATACCTATCTGAATTCTATGAAAAATTTTACATCTACTACTTACTAAAAGAACCGGCTAGCTATAAAAAAAAAGTTGATACACCTTCTTTACGGAATAAGGTATTAGACATATTACAACTTCATATGATTTAAAATATCTCATAGGGAAGAGTTTTTTTGTTTATTTATCACTTTTGGACAGGTTAGGTTAGGTTATATTGTGTACTAATTTGTCCCACTTAGTAGGGCACTGCAGTTAGGTATAGGCCCCACAGGATTGCCCCCCCCCCCCTTAGAGGTTAGAAATAGGAAAAAAAGCATCCTTCTTTTATCCAAAAAAGGGGGATAGGGGGATATAAGTACTCAATCCGCCAATTCTAAGTTTCTTAACAAAACCTTTTGTTGAAAGTTTTTTGGAATAATTTTAAAAAATAACCAAAAAAGTCGCAATTCATAATTGTTTGAAAAATATAGGTTTCTGTTGATTGAATAGATTAATTCTTTTATAACAAATATATTATATAGCTAATAAGAGCAGGAAAGAAAATATATAAAAAATTCCATTTACGTAAATCTCCATTTTTTAAAATGGGTCAGTTTTAAAGTACGATCTTTATATAAATGTAACTGGATGTCTGTCTGTGTGTAGTGTACCAAAGGATCTCACTAACCGCTGAACCAATATGGTTCTTCTTCCCAAATAACTCAAAGTTCCTGGAGAGTTTTTAAACTATTTTGGGGAATAAAAAAATGACGACGCCAACAAAATGGTTTCAGAAAGATTTTGAATGGTTTCTGTGTTCCTTGTAAAATGTTAATACTTGTTTTGGGGGGAAGCTAAATTTTGCAACCTTGATTTAATGTTATGTTGTTATTGTGTTGTATAAATTATATTTCAGGGAGGGAGGGGACATTGGGATGTTTATTTCATCAGTCCCCAAAAGCACGGGCCAACCAAACAGGGATTAAATTCATGATTTTTATTTTGTTGTGCAAAGTTTATTCAGTTTGGCTAAGAACCGGTTCTGATTCTGTATTGTATTATAGACAACTTTCCACGAATAATAAAATGAAGAACTACAACATCAAACTGAGAAACATGGTACTAGTCTTAAGATTTTTATTTTAAAATTCGTGGAAAATTTTTTGTAATACGGTGCTATGCAATTTTTTAGTATGTCTAAGAACCGGTTCTAATACAACGGATATTAACCGGTTTCAAGCTAAACTGGAATATTTGTTACATTATGAAAACGCTAGGCTATCCTTTAACCGCTTACAATATCAAAATGAAAAATATATTTTTGTTCGGTAAAGCAAAATATTTACAAGCTTTACAATACTGAAGAGCTTGGGCATGCAGGATCAACCAGGGATCTAAAGGGATAGGACAATGGCATTAAATAGAAGCATATCACAAAAAAATATACACAAAATTACCATTTTTTAGATTATAATTAGTGGTCAAAACGTTTGCACACTAAACTTAATGAACCAACCATAAAAATTCTATAAAATTCTAAAAAGTTGGTGTTAATACCTCTCCTTTAAATTAAAATTTAGACCACTAAACTGATATAGTTCTCCTTTAAAGTGTAGGTTCTCACAGGTCCTGGGAAGGGTTATATCTATTCTTTTTACAGATAAAACAATTTTTGTTGAAAATTTAGATTTTCTAAAAATCAACTTCAAATATTTTTTCTTAGAAAAAAGTTACAATATCTAAATCTTAAAAAGATTTATTCCGTTGAGAAATGATTCTTTGGTTAAAATTTTTGTCTGTTATAGAATTTTGTAATATTTATTATGTAAATTTGTTATAACATTGGTTCCAAATTCCTCCTTTTATTAAAAGCGAAGCTTTTCTATAATTAGGGTCGGTCCGTCCGTCCGTCCGTCCGAGATAGATAGCTTTTATTCGTTAATTTAGGCATGTTAGAATTGTCCTATCGATTTCAAACTTTGCATGATGATTCCTGTAGTAGTTGGGTACGATTTAGAAAGCGTAGCAACTCTATAATCATTACCAAAATGTCCGTACGTCCATTTTAAACATGTTGATTTTTCTACTTTTTTAACAACAAATTTTAAAGTGTTTTAAATATCCGTTTGATCTGATTTTTGGTATATTGATTCCTGGGACAACAAAGAACAATATTATAAGCGAAGCAACTCTATAATCAAGTCCAAAAATGTAAGTATGTCCATAAACATTATCCTGTTTTTAAGCAGTTTTTCAACAAATTTACCTACAATTTTGATTCGAGATTTATACATTTATGTTCCGATTTTCAGTTCAGATACTATACAAGTGTTAATGTCCGTTTGTCCTACCGTTTTAGTGCTTCGCTTTTATGGATGTTGTCATCCTTGTTTAATTTACACTAGCTTTCTAACAGCTAGTACTTGAAGATTCCCATTAAACACTTGCAGCTGTCAGGCCTAGCTATTCTAACATTCAATTCTACAAAAAAAATCACGAAACCTTTGGAAGTAAGGTGGGGGGTATATCTTGTTTTTTTCCAGTAACTGAAAAGAGGTGGGTAAGATGGGGAGGGAAAGGGGGTTGTGGGGAAATTTTCCTTCAGAATTGTTTGTCAGAATCACATTTCCTTTTACCTGGCAGCTGTAAACTTATAGGCTTCCAGAGGAGCTTAAAGGATAAAAGGGGGAAAGTCGACTAACAAAACTGTTGTTTTTTACCTTATAATGCTGCGCTACTTATATCATTATGTACTTGGCTCAATTCTATACATTTTCTAGTCTATGCACCTGTCAGAAAATCAATCGATATATATATTATTACTTGGATGTTGCACCAGATTTTCATGTACTCTGATAAAATGATACTCACACCTATGTAAAATAACGATACCTCCATCCCCTCCTACTGAATAAAGAAACTGACCAATAAATAAGGTCAATAATGGCAACCTAAATTGACGACAAATTTTCGTCAATATATCCACATATTCTATATCCATTAGAAAACCATAAAGGAAGATTTATAGTAATGTTTTATCCTGACTGAAGCATTGTAGCAATGGATATATTACATGGATAAATTGACAGGGGGAAATTTGTTACAATTTACGTCTCTAATATGGACATCATTTATTGTTCAGTTCATTCATCCAGGATGGGGTTATAGTTGTTTTATCCAGCTGAGAATATCCCTTATCAGAAAACATGAAAATCTGGTGCAACATCCATGTAATTATAAATCGATTATTATAGCATCTATAGACTATACAAATGAAATATACAGAAAGTGTTGGAAAATAAAGCTATAACCATATTATCAGTTAACAAAATTAAAAAGAAGTTTAGTACCTATTATTAATTTTGTTCAAATAGTAAACTAGATACCAATATTCAAATTAGTGATGATTTTGGTAGAGGGGTGCGCGAAGCAAAAATTAAATAGCCCAAAACCATTCAAATAACGAATTGAAGCGTCCCGAAAATAAAGAGAACTCAATCGGTTTAGTAGTTGTCGAGATCTTAAGCTACAGACAAAAAACTTACTACTTTACAGGCTAATCATAGTATTTTTTCGAATTAATAAAATTCTGGGAATTTTATAAATATTTTTATCAAAAAATAAAATACAAACAAAATAAAAATTACAAATTATTATAATAATAAATTAATTACATTATAAGCATAAGCCTTAATAGTTATTTGTCGTATCGTATTATATACAGCTTTCTGCGGATATTCAATTAAAAAATTACAAGATTAAACCAGTTTTGCTTTTAATATCCGCGGCAAGTTGTTTATAATACGATGCAATAAATAATAATTACAAATAAATAATGTGGAAAATAATGCACAGTTTCAACAATGAGCATTTAGAGAAATTTTAGAGAAAAAAATAATTTTTTAGACAGAGCACTAGAACGATTAACATTAACCTTATTGGATGTTTTTCTTGGAGGATTTTTTTCTCTCATTGTTTTAGAAAACATTAAAACTTTGAAAATACAGCATTTGGAGTATTAGAGAAATAATCAATTTAAGAATCACAGCTTAGCAAAATCTTTGGTGAAAAAAATAAACATATATAATATACGATTGAGCTTTAAATAATGATGATTAAACACTTTTTAAAAAAGCTTGAAATAAAATTAATGCAACAACAAGTATTAATCCACCAATGTGGACGTAAAATATCTGTATAAGCAAAGTGTGACTTTAGTGTCTATTTTGCAAATAAATATGTTAAGATCAGTAAAACAAGAATCATGTTCGGATCATGAAAAGAAAACAAAGTAACGGGTTTCGTCGTATTTTAACCGTAGCTTTTGATTTATTTTAGTTTAGATTAAGTAAACGTCAGTGATTGCCCCGCAGAGTTAGAAAATTTGCCCGCATGGTAGAGCCCCCCACCCCCTAGGGGCTAGAAATAGGAGAATAGCTACTGTGAAAATACGACGAAGAGCAATTATCTGTTGTAAAAAAATCAATTGAATTGGACTTTAATGTCACAATAATAAAATCAGATTTTAATTTTTTTTTTAATCTTCTTGATCATCTGAATTATCCAGTGGTGATGAGACAACAAAACTAAAGCTGAGATAGAGAGGGAAAACAGTGAGGACAGGATCCAGAAGTAATAACTCAGCTGAAATTAGAGATAGTGGGGCTTTTAAAATAAATAACTATTTTTCCTCTTTAATCTTCTTGTTCTTCTAAATTATCCAGTGGTGATGAGACAACAAAGCTAAAGCTGAGGTAGAGAGGAAAAACAGTGAGGACAGGATCCAGAAGTAATAACTCAGCTGAAATTAGAGATAGTGGGGCTTTTAAAATAAATAACTATTTTTCCTCTTTAATCTTCTGGATCATCTGAATTATCCAGTGGTGATGAGACAACAAAACTAAAGCTGAGATAGAGAGGGAAAACAGTTAGGACAGGGTCCAGTAGTAATAACTCAGCTGATATTAGAGATAGTGGGGCTATAAAAGTAAATAACTACTTTCTTCTTCAATCTTCTTGATCATCTGAATTATCCAGTGGAGAAAAGACAACAAAGCTAAAGCTAAGGTAGAGAGGGAAAACAGTGAGGACAGGGTCCAGAAGTAATAACTCAGCTGAAATTAGAGATAGTGGGGCTTTTAAAATAAATAACTATTTTTCCTCTTTAATCTTCTGGATCATCTGAATTATCCAGTGGTGATGAGACAACAAAACTAAAGCTGAGATAGAGAGGGAAAACAGTTAGGACAGGGTCCAGTAGTAATAACTCAGCTGATATTAGAGATAGTGAGGCTATTTAAGTAAATAACTACTTTCTTCTTCAATCTTCTTGATCATCTGAATTATCCAGTGGAGAAAAGACAACAAAGCTAAAGCTGAGATAGAGAGGGAAAACAGTGAGGACAGGGTCCAGTAATAATAACTCAGCTGAAATTAGAAATATTGCATCTATTAAAGTAAAATAATAGAGGGGACACGAGCTATATGTAACTCTGTGGACCCTGTCATGACTTTAAATTGGGTCTTTGAATATCAACATCAATAGTTAAAACAGAGCCTAGGTACCAATAAATAATTTTGCTAGTAGACAAAAAAGGTCTCCAACACTTGGGCCAGGTAGTTGTCTGGGTTATATATCTAAATTTATACTCTATGAGCAGCTATCAATATCACTTTAACATCAGGTCTAACAACTAAGGAAAACTAAAGGGGAGCCATATTTCTCCTTTTCTGTCCAAGCACATAGGATAGCAGGTTAAAAAAGTCTTTAGTTTTGACTCGGTGTTCAGCTGAGATTCGAAAACTCACCTTCTTGAAAAGGTACATACTTTGTTGGGACTCGATTATGGAGATGCTTCACTTATAATGATGTACTGATGAATAGGATAAAGATATCAAACAAAAGAATGCAAAAATGTTAAAAATCGGCATTTTACAGGAATCATCAGCAAAGTTTGAAGTCAAAAGGACATTTCTAATGTGCTTAAATTATAGAAAAGCTTTGCTTTGATAAAAAAAACTTACTTGTTTGACCCAATGCTAAAGATTTTTGTTTAATGCCACTAGTTTCTTCATAAATTTTCTGCTTTTGATCATTTAAACTCACAACAGTGACTCTAAAATTTTAATTGATTGAAGAATATGAAAAAGGATATTTTTGCATATTTTTTTTTGTCTAATCTTCGTATAAAAGTAACAGGATGTGTGCCTGTCTGTGTGCACCAAAGGGTGATGCTTACCGCTAAACCGATATTGTTCTCTTAGGTCTTGGGTATATTTATAACCACCACCGTTAAGAGAAATCACCTTAAAAGAAATTCAAATACCCCCCTACTAATTTTTTTTTTAATTTCCTTTTTAAAACTACTATTTAAAGTAACTTCCCTCGCCCTTTTAACCTGTCTTTTCAAATGAAGCTAATGATCTACTGCTTGGCTTTATCTAATAAGAGAATATTCCTAATATTGTCATGCAATGGTTTTAGGCTATTTACTCAGGGATCTAAATGGATAAGAAAATGGACGATAAATAAATGTACATACCCAATAATAATACACAAAGTTTCCACGTAAATAGATTACTATTAGTGGGTGAAACGTTTGGACACCCAACCCTCCCTGCTATTTACAAAATATATTTTACCTGTATGTAATATTTCTAGTTGGATGGTTACTCAGTATGGCTGTGTGGTCATTCAAAGTATTTCTGTTCACAAAATAGCAAATATTTTCTATATCATACCATATCATTCTATATCTAAAAAACGGTTTGGGAATCAACCAGAAAAAGCATAAAAAAGAATAATTAAGGTGAATCCTTTACCTTAAAAATTAGATATTAAAAACACCTGGTGTAGATTAAATGCATTTTGTAGAGAGAAAATGGACCTTTTTTCATACTCCATCTCGTTTCCCAAAACTGGAAAAAGCAGTTTTTTTAGGGACACCCTGTATACTCTGCAGTAAATAAAAAATATTGTGAGTAGCACAGCTACTCTCTAATTAGAATATGTCCGTATATCCCTCCGTTTGTTCATAGCTTAATTTAGGGGGGAATCGTTTTTTTCCCCGCTGCGCGTTTGATTATATTAGAGAACATGAAAATCTGGTATAAGATCCAAGTGATATGCCCATTTTTTAACACATAATTTGCCAAAATAAAAAATGCTTTGCTTTCCTTTTGATTGTGATTCTATAATGTTCATATGAAACTATCAGATCCAGCCCAGAATTAAATCCTGAAATATAAATATATAGATTAGTTGTTTATAAGTAGTTATCTATCACATCGTATTATAGAAAGCTTTCCGCGGATATCAAAATTGTAAGATTTAAACCAGTTTAGTTAGCCTGGGCCTTCGACCTCTCGGGACTAATAAAACTGGTATTTAATTTATGATTTTTTTGCAATATTCACAATACCCATCAAAATTTAACAAAGTCCCAAGGTTGTTAAGCCAACGAATGAGAAAACTTTAATATGAAACTTTGTGGACTAGTGTAATAAACAGCCCATTGTCCCCTCCCTCCCTGATAATTATCCAAACCATTAAACTAAAGTACAATTAGTATCTGAACAAGTATTCTCAAAAATTTATAAACAATCCTGCACTTTTATAAAAGTTACAGGCTGTCTCTCTGTCTGTCTGTGTGTTTATACTGAAGGAACTAGCTAACCGCTGAACCATTATGTTTCACCTATATATACAGTTAAGCATTTGAAAGGTCCAGAGAAAGTTTACACCTTTTTGGGGGGAGGGTGCCACCAGCCTTTTAAGAGAATCGCCCCTAGAAAATTTATCCCCCCCCCCATCCAAAAAATAAATAGTTTACTTTTCAACTATTATTTTTCCATAATATTATTCCTTTAACCGAAAACATTTTCTTTTTAAGGGTAAGTGGAGAGAAACAGATTGTGAACCATTAGACCAAACATGCAGGGATCTTAAGGGATAAGACAATAGCTGATAAATTGATGTACATCCCAAATAATGGTACTCAATGTTGTTCATGCAATTAATAAGAAAACGTTATTCTAAAACTTTTGGGGACTAGTGTAATAAACAGCGCAATGTCCACTTCCTCCCTGCCAACCATGCATGAATATATCCATAGTAGATAAATATATATAAAAGTAACAGGATGTCTAGCTTTCTCTTTGTTTCAAACCATTGAACCAATATGATTCTCCATTTCAGTGGAGCTTCTCATAAGTCCTGGAAAGATTTTCAACTATTTTGAAGTTAATTTTATAGGATTCTGATTGGTTGGTTCCGAACTGGAGTGTACAAATTTTTTGACCAATTATCTATAAAAGTGATAACCTTTTTTTTACAAACATTGGAGTTGTATGTTATTCATTGTCTTATTCCTATTCCTCAAAGATTTTCATATGCACCATACAGACAGACAAAGTAAGATATAGAGTAGCTAGTGTACTTTAGCTGCTCGAAAAAAAACCCAGGGATCTTAAGGGATAAGACAATGGCCAATAAATTGATTCATGACTTCAATAATGACACGTATAATAACCCATCTTTAGATAAAAATTATTAGTGAAAACTGCTGGATTAAACCAGCCAATCAGTACTCAATAATGGTTATTTCTTTCATCATATTATAAACTGCTTTCCTCGGATATAGAATGTATGATTATAAGATTAAAACCATTTTTTTTAGCCCCGAGGTGCCGAAGGCACGGGCTAAAAAACAGGTTTTAATCTTATGATTGTACATTTTTATATTAGTATAAAGCTGGATATAATATGATGAAAGACATAGTTTTTTTCGTATTGATGAGAACCGGTTCCTATCCACCAGATACGAATGAATACAAGAAAAGCATTTAAACAAACAAATCAAGAGAGCATGCTCAGAAAACTTTGGGTACTAGAATATAAATTACAGTACAATATCTCCCAACTCCCTGGGAAAAAAACACACCATCTCACAAACAGTCACACGCATACTTAAGATTAACATACATAAAAATTATTAGCGTTGCTGCATTTTTACATATCAAAAATCATAAAGAAAAATATAATATCTTTTTATACATTTCTTTTGAGGGCACTGCAGTCGCACCATACAAGTGCAAAGATGGGGATCAAAGGGGGTTTAAACCCCCCCCCCCCCTATCTCAAACTGTAATACCCCTTATTTAACCCCCTCAAAATGAAAATCTTGGACATCCCTGAGTCAAACTTATTATACTTAATTAACAATTTGAAATACATTAAATTATCCCCTTTGAAGCAGTCAAAAGTGACATTTGCCTAATTTTAGTACAATGAACAATCTGCAGCCGAATCTATTACCGGATGCCGTCAATAAATAGTTTTAAATATGCGTGAGGGTGGGGGGCATTGCAGTTTCTTTTCCTATTGATAACCCCAGCAGGGAGCTTTAACCCTACGGTGTTACTCTGTTCTCAAACTAACCTTACCTAACCTTAGATAAAGTAATAAACAAACAAATAAAACAAAACAAAGGAGGGGTACTGTGCCCGAAAAGGCACCACCTCTTAGTTCAAAATATTTCAACAATTTATACTCCAGACAACTACCTGCCCCAAGTGATGGAGACCTTTTTTTGTCTCCTTGCAAATTGCTTTCTGAGACTCAGCTTTGAGTATATTTCCGATGCTATTAGCTGATTTCAAAGACCCAATACAAAATCAAGACAGTGTCCCCCACCCTGTGGGCAGTGTTACAAATAGCCAAAGCCCCTCCATACTTTTACTTTTATTCCAACATAATATGCAACAACAGACGACGAGACAACAATTCTGATAGTATTTTATAAACATCACATGTATGTGTGAGTGGGAGTGTTCTTAACAATTTTGGAATATTTTATAGACAATATTAAAACTGAGAGTTTCATTTTAAGAATTATAAATCAAATAACACACGAGTGAGATTTTTCAAAAATATTTATATTAGTTCACACCTACCTAACTTTAAAATAACAAGGACGACAATATACAAAGGAGCGAAGCACTGAAAGGGAAATACAAATGAACATTAACAGAACTGAATAAGCCGAATATAAATGTATAAGTCTTAACAAAATTGTAAGTAAATTTGTTACAAAAATGATAAAATACTTTATGGACATACTTAAATTTTTAGGACTTGATTAAAGAGATGCTTGGCTAATAACATAGTACCTTGTTGTAATAGGAATCACTATTCCAAAAAAAGACGAATAGGATAATTACAAAAATTGGCAAAAGGGTAACAAATCAACATGTTTTAAATGGACATACTTTCTGGTAACTATTATAGAGTTCCTTCACTTCCTAAATCTTCCCCAATTGTTATGAAAATCACTATGTAAAGTTTGAAATCTTAAGGACAATTCTAACAAAATACACCTTTGAAGAGAAGGCTTTTTAAAAGGTTTTGACCTTGAGGGTGTAAAAATAAGATATGATAAAAAGCATAAAAAAGTAAAATAACAATAATAATTCTAGATTCAGGGATTGGGATATAAAGACTTTTGTGTCAATGCTTGGTTAGTGGAATCTGGTGCAGTTCACGGCAAAATGTTCCTGGGAACGATTTCCTTCAAAAATCTAGGAACATTAAAGCAGGGATAAGGGATAGGAAACCTGGCCATTAATTAGGTCCCGGCCTAGATTCTAAAGGGATATTGCAACTATTAAAAATTCCTATCAAACTGGCGGACGCTCCCAAGTAGCTATCGCTCTAAACCAATAAGAATCGGACTGTTTTTAACAAGCAATCACCAATTGGCGGAAATTTTAGAAGCAGACAATTCTAGAAAAAATAATGATTTCGTCTGCTACTAAAAAATAAATATAAATGGTGTTAGATCACATTAGCTTAATTATTAAATCTGCTTAGAGTTAAACATTAAAAAAGGGCCATATAGAAAAAAACAAAAATAACGGGATTATTTTTTGGAAAGAAGGTAGCTACAAATTTTCATTTGGTAGTTTATAAATTAGATGTTGTATTTTGAATTTTAAAAATTTAATACGGAATTGATACAACACCTTAACCCTAATATATGTACAATACAACACAGTACAAATCTATCACTACATAATAGTATCCAAAGAACTTGATAGAATGTTACCCAAGTGCATATTGATTTATTTATATAGCTTTCTGACAGTTCAAATTACCAAAGTAAAAGATAAAAAAATTTTGGGAGAGAAAAAACTTCATTTTAACAAAAGCCATTAATATATAGGTTTATAAAAAGTTATGTTTTTTACTTTAAATTAGCTACCTGAATTTGATTCTATACTTTATCTACACGCACACACACAGCTTTTTCATTAGCGTTTTATACGAACCACTGCGCCATCCCAAAACTGGTTTATTAGGCTAGAAATAGGCCTAGGCTTGAAATAGGCCTGAAATAATATTTTCCTACGTTTCCCATCCCTTATCCCTGCATTAAAGGCTGCTAGTTGACAAAATGCTAAACCTACATATTATTGACAAAAAAGGAAATATTATAATAGGAAATAAACAATATTTGGAAGGTCGCTGCAGATTAGGGGACTAGATTTACCGAATAAGAATTAGGGGAAGATTACTTATAATGAATTAATCTATCCATGTAACTTTTAGTCTATAACCAAGTAGGAGAGAGGGATGGGGGTGGGGGAGGATCACATTGAACTGTATATTATACTCACGGTTGGACCCTCAGATGTAAAACTTTATTTTAGTGTTTGGCCAAAATGACTTAGCGATTGTATCTGTAAGTACGTCTAATAACACCCTTTGCTATTTTTAAAATCCTAGATAATTTTTTTGCAAGAAAATTGCATAAATTCGCAACATTTTTTAGAACCACTACATAACTCGAGTTTTAAAACTTTTTATATAAAATCCTTTTTACAAAAAATATCAATAATTACTTAAAATTAAACCTGAAAGAAAAAAAATCTCATTACACGTGTTAATTTGCATGTTTTAGGTCTTTTCTTTGAGGAAAGTATAACTTCCACATTTTTGACAATAATTATATTTTTTTTAACATTTCAAAGTAAAATATAATAAAACTTAAACGATTTTTCTTGAATTATCAGTTGAAAATTTCATCAAACATGCAATTTAAGTGATGAAAATTTAATAAAATCATTTTTTGAATGTTTAGAATTACCAATTGTCTACATTTAAAACAAAATGTTAACAAAATTTAAAAACATTTTAACATATAACTTCAAAAATCAATAACATTTTATAAAAAGATGTTTCAAAAAATAAATCATTAAAAGGTATTAAAATGCATTTGAAATTACTTAAAATTAAAACGAGAACATCTTTTTACACTGTATTCTGTGTAATAGAGTTTAAATGACATGATTAGTGAATGAAATATTTCCTAAACTCATTAAGCCTTTTTGTGACTATATTAAAAATAATTTATTTTGTTTTATATTGTTTTTCTATTCAAATATTTGACAAAATTTTCCCTACGTCAATAAAATAAAGTCAGTTTTTTACTGTTTCCAGGTTTTTCTTTATAATTATAACAATTAAATATAATATAAATCTTCATTATCTTTTATTTGAATTATCATACACATTCAAATGTAAAGTATAAAATAGAATAGCACTTTTTTCAACAAATATTTTAATGACATTATATTGACGTATGAGGGGATGTACAGACAGACTGCGAATACGAGTATAGAGTAGCTCCGATACAATTTAATAATCAATAATCTAACAAAGTATTTCTAAAAAATACACATTTATTAAACATATAAAACTGGTTAGAAATAGGCAGATTAATGGGATTATTATTATAGGATATATTTATTATGATATATATTAAAGGCTTGGACGTCCTGTTTCTTAGTTAGGTAAGAAACGACGTACTTGAACACGTGGGAAATATAGATACCGCCAGCCTAGACTTATAGGCTTGTATCTAACCGAATGCAGACGGGAGGAAGCGTATTCACTCTTTGGCCTGCAACAATCAACTAGCCCTCAACACAGCAGGATGGAGTATGGTGGCGGTTACAAGTGGAGGTCTGACTCAGCCAGAGAAGTATAGGAATGTGAACAGGGATAAGGATACATAAACTTGGGTGTTGATTACCACACTTGCCCCCTCTGAGGGAATATGAAATATTCCCTCACAGTTGACCTGCACGCCGGCTTCTGCGGGTTGATGTGGTACTCGCAGGTTCTTCGATTGCGGCCATAGCCCTCTCTACGATATCCACAGGATTGGGTTCAGCGGGAGTAGGATTTTCTGGAGCTGCTGGAGGCTCTGGAGCAACAGCATTCTGGAGGGCTAACATGCCCTCACAGGGAGCCGTGGCTACTGGATCTTCAGAGGCAGCGCCAGCCTGCGGATTAACAGGCAGATCAATTCCAGATGGAAAGAGCTCACTGATTTGAGCATCGAGCTCTGTGTCACTGTTTTCCTCTGCAGGATCCAGGACCTCTGGATTGCCTTCTCTATCGGTGGGCCTGTACTCATCAGAGCACTCAGAACCGCCATAATGGGAGATCAGCTCAACTCCATCATCATCTGGCCGGGATACGTCCCCAGCGGGAAGAGATGCCTCTATGGGTGCCACATTCTGCCCAGGTACATTCATTACATTACAACGAGTATTAATATATTTAATTACCCTGTCAGAGTTTTGGTCCAACAGTCGACTAGTGGCCTCAATAACCGTGGTCATTCGTGATTTTAACTCAACGGTCGAGTCCTCAGAGACGGTGCGAATTTTGTCGCGCAAAGTTTTGCGGTTCCGCAGTAATTCTGCGGAAATTTCAATAAGGCGCTTGCCATGTTGTATATATGCTTTCTCAACAAATGAAGCATTGCTAGCAATTTTAGTTTCCAGACTTCTCTGGAAGGGGAGAAGAGCTTCCTCCATTGCTTCTTTTACAGTGGAGGATAGGACTTTTTTCCATTCCTCAGCGGTCACCCAAAAAGCCTTAGGCTCACTTTTGTTTTCTGCTAATGTTTCTTTCTTTTTAGGGGGTAATGGAGGCGGTTGAATTTCCACCTTAGCCTTTTTGGCTACTGGGCCACCGCTGCCTGTTGGTGTTGGCGGACGTTTTTCTACCGCTTTTGGGGCAGATTTTACGGCGACTACCTCCAATTCAGGTGAGGCACTACGTTTTGGCGGCGATTCCACCCGATTTTTTTGCGGTTCCCCTCCCCTATTTTGTTCCATTAGAGGCCTGGTTCTAGACCTGGCTTTATCGGAATATTCGTTGGCTTCTAAGTTTTTAGCCTGCCGCAATTTTTCTTGCAAGTCTAGGAGTTCCTTTGGAACATCTTTTCTCGCTTGGCGGTAAACGTGGATTGACTTTGAGACACATTGCAGTTCACTGAGGTTTTCAGGGTTGCGCGGCGGTTTTACACGCGGCTGATACCTGTTTTCATCAGGTTCATAGTAGGCTTCCTCAGGGCCGCCCTGGGGATAGCCATGATTGCTGTCATAGTAATAGTCCTCTTCATTGTAAAAGGGTGCCTCTTCATATTCTCGACGGTATGAAGAGTGACCGGCCCCATGGGAGTGGTGAAAACCCCTTGAAAAATTCCGCCTGGGATATCCTAAAACAAAAATAATAAACTTAAAATTAAGGGTCATTAATTCCTTATACCGAATAAGGAAATATTTTTACAAAGACGACCTTTAGGGACGACAATTTTATAGGTATATATGCTTGATACAGGTCGTCCGTTTTTGAGGGGATTAGTTTTCCCCATTATTTGTAAAATCCCGCAATTCGTGCGTTTCACTCGTACCTCCTTCTTTGTACGCGTGAATTTTGGTGCAGGCTAATATGTAGATAATAAAAGCGACGCATAATAACGACCCTATTCCTGTAAGGATGGCTGCTACTACAAGCACTATATGATACCAAGTACTGGATAGAAAATCAACCACCTTATGATACGTTTGAATAAACCAGGAGTCAGTTATTTTTACTTCAAAATTATTGGAGTCTGCGGCAAGTTGGCTGAGGTATAATTCCTCGGCACTTTCTGAGAAATTAGTTTTTTCTAGGCTTTGCCAAGAATGATATAGAAATAAGCTAATCGGTTTATCCATAAGATATTGATTTACGTTTAGTATTTGCATACCCTGCCCTTGATTACCAAGGAATTTTCCTTGGTACAAATGTAAGAAAATTGGATTTTCGGCACATTTAGTCGGGGTTAAATGGGTGGTATTAACCAATCTGCGTGAAAATGGGGATATTCCCATAGTCTTATTATTGATTGAAACCGAAAAATGATCCACAAAACAGGGTAAATTTTCTCCCAAAGAAACATTGATTTTAAGACTGTCGCACTGTATTACTAAATCCAGCTCACCGAGCGCCCTAACTAGTTTTTTACGATGAGTCTGAATACTGCTTTTAGACAGAAAATGGTTCTGTAAACAGCGAGTTTCGGGGACAATTAATTTGTTATATTGTTGGTAGGAATAGAAAATCTCTAGTGGTAACATATCATCTTTTTCTTTAGCGTTTAAGAGTGGGAAATATGGTTTTATAGCATTTGTGAACCATACCATTAAGTTATCAATATTAGTTTTGTAATAAAATAATTCGGGAATTAGACTTTCAAAATGTTTTTTATCTTTAAGTTCTAGTGCTAGAGTAATTTGGGGATCGATCACTAGATATTTTTGGGTACCCTGTTCTCCTTCAAATGTAAACAATGAAATATTAAAGATGTCTACCGTTCGCCAAGGAGAAGTGAATTTTTGTGCGCTATCAGTTTTATCATCTGAGATAATTCTATCGTAGCCTAATCTCAGATTGTGATCTAAACAATTGTTTCCCACCCAGTGACTGCCCAGGTAACAGCCCGCTTTTGTTTGTAATAATTCAACAGGCTCAGCCTGGACCCCTATTTGTTTTTCCTCAAATGTCCCAGGGATAAAAATGCCGTTAATGTTTACGCCGTTCCCCTCGCAGGCGGGGTCGATGCCGTTAAGGATGTTGTTGGGGTAAGTAAGTGTCCCGTTTACCAGGAAACGCGTGTATGACATCTGATGTTCATACACTGAGACTGATTTTCCTTCAAAGTTAAATATTTTAGTTTTGGACATGGTGTAACAGTCTTCATAAGTTACGAGGTTCGGTATCTCTACAAGAGCTGGAGCAGCGAGGTGTATGTGGCTATATCTGCCACAATACCAGTAATGAGTACTGGTTCGGAGGTGGCAACGAATTCCAGGTATAATTTTTCTTTCAACCTTTTGCAGCAGGTGAAATTGTTTTTGTTCAATATTAGTAATATTAAGAAACGCAGCGCATTCAGAGATTTTCAAACGCGGATTTTCGTTTGCTACACATTGAGTCGCATCTATTTGTATTATTTCGGACGCATTTGATTTTGCCAAAATAATAGAAAGCCCCAAGAATCCCAAAATAAATTTACCTCGAGCTCCTGGTGCCTTTGCCAAATGATGCTGCATTTTATTTTTATGCTTCTCGTTTTTCTCTGAAATATGTTAATTAGTTAGTTTTAACATATATTTTTTTGTTTATTTTCGTTATTATACATACGTAGATTAAGCTATATACATTTGCCACCTTGGTTTTATATAATACATTTATATACATTTTATTTTTTCCTTTTAATTGGGTTATGCAGTCCGATTTGGACATGTATGCGGTTATCCCCCCCTTGTGACCTAGTTTTTCTTTCTTCTTCTAATATATACTTGGGTACTATGCTTTGTTTGTTAACGTTAATAACCTTTTCAGGGCTGGATTGTTTGGGTCTTTGTGCGAAGAAAGAAGCCTCGGACGGGACGGTTTCTTCCAAGAAACTATTTTCGACGTGAATTTGAGGACCGGATGACCGATCTGTGCCAGGGGATTCTTGGTCTTTGGGCTGTGACTCAAATGGTGAGTTTTTTTCCATTATATCCCCTCCCCCATCACAATCCACCTCCCCCTGGGGTAAATCCTGACTAGTTTCAGGGTTTCCTTCTATAAAATCGTCACCATCGTTATCTAGGTAGGTAAAATCGTCATTTTCCATACCTTTATTATCGTTTATTTCGGTTTGCCCGGTATTATCTATTCCTAAGGTTATTTCCTCAGACGGGACGATTTCCTCAATAGGAAAGACGTTAAAGGAAAGTGTTTCCCCTAATAATTCTACTTTAGAATCAATTTTCCGTATTTTATCTCTACTAACAACTTGGTTAGTTTTTATTGGATTTGATCCAAAGGGACTGAGCTCAAAAAGGGCCTCTGAGAATTTTTTTGTTACAATAAAAGGACCCCCATAGAAAGATTGCAATTTTTTACTGACCCCTATTTTGACTAGGTTAAAAAATGCAAAGACCACGTCGTTAACGAAAAGGGGAGATGAAGCCTTCCTAGATTTATTTTGAAACTCTAAATAAATCTTAGATTTTTTGGAAACCTGTGCAATAATTTCTTCCAAATTTTTTAGGTAGTTCAAGTAAGACCTGCAGTCAATGTCCTGCCTTTTCTGCAAGATTGGAGAAAAGAAATCGAGATTGAGAGTTGGTTGCCTGCCGAACATGAGGTAATAAGGCGTATACCCCGTTCTTCTAGACGTACTAGAGTTAATTACAAAAGTGGTCAAGGCTAATTTTCTTGCCCAGTCTTTACTTTCAAATCGGTCATCGGATCTTAGACCTGCATAAATGCTTTGATTATGCCTTTCACATGGGTTACTATTAGGGTTTCTTGGGGGAATAAGTTTAGTTTCGATACCTAGTTCATCCATAACCTTTTTGAAAACTTCCCCAGTAAAATTTGTTCCCCTGTCACTTCTCAATGACCGAAATAATCCGTAGATGGGTACCACCTGTTCAAGGATGACCTTCACCGTGCTTTCCACGGTGGCGTCCTTGATGGGGTGAGCGATAATATACCTAGAGAATAGGTCAACCAGTATAAATATGTAACGGACATGTTGTCCTTGAAAATAGTTAGGGGTTAAAGGACCGATAAGGTCTACTGACACCTGGCCAAAAATCTCGTGACTAATGGCTGAATGGGTGATAGGTTGCTTGTGTTTAGGTACCTGTCCTATTTTTCTTAGGCAGGTAATACAATTTTTAATGCGTGATTCGACAAACTTATTAATTCCTATAAGGAAGAATCTTTCATTTATCTTGCGTGTTGTTTCGTTAACCCCCTTGTGACCTATACTATTATTATGTGCCAATTCAAAAACTTTATTATATAATCCAATGGGTACGACGGGTCTTTCAATGAATGTTCCATTGCTAAGAGGTTGTCTAAATATTAGAAGTCCTTCCATAACGTATAAATGTTCTATTAATTTAAAAAGGACCTCTTTCCGGCCGGTTAGTTCAGCTTTTTCAAAGCTCGACAACTTCTTTTTTTCGAATATCCACCTACGAATTTCAGATAATACTTGATCTTTTTGTGTTTCAGATTGCCAAACATTGTTCACACCGACTTCCGAAGCCGAATGTAACTCAAAGATCTGGTCTTGGTATGGGCAATCCTGTTCATAAGGATCCAAGGTAAATGAGCTAGTACATTTTTCACAATCGGTTTCCTTATGTTCTTTGCATAAAAATTGCCCTCTAGATAAATTGTCGGCATTACAATGGTCCCTACCCTTTCGATGAATTACTGTAAAGTCAAAACTTTGGATGAAGTAAATCCATCTTACAGTTACACCATTTATTGTTCCTTTTTGCCATTTTTTGTAATGAACTAAGGAAATCGAATCTGTACGCACAATAAAGTTTCTGAATCTTAAATAATGAAGAAAGGTTTTAAGAACAAATACTAGACATGCTAATTCACCTTTATAACTTGGATAATTTTTCTCTGCCCCGTTACATTTTTTTGAACATATTCCAATAATTCTTTCTACCCCCCCCTGATTTTGGCTGAGAATTCCAGCGAAATAACTCGTAGAAAAATCTACGTCTACTATAAAGGGGTTAGGATTATCCCACTGGGGGTAGCCTTTACTTATAGAATTTGAGAACATATTTATGAAATTTTCCCAATCTTTTGATAGGGAATTGGTCCATTCGATAATTTTATCATTTCTGTGTTCATCTAGGGTACAAGAATTTTTCGCATAGGATGGGAAATAGGCCCTATAATAATTGGAGAAGCCCAGGAAACGCTGGAGTTCCTTGCCTGTCCTGGGCCTGCTCCAATTTTTAATTTGTTCTAAATATTCGGGGTTCATTTTAAGTCCTTGGGAACTGACTATATGACCTAAATATGTACATTCGGATGTGAAAAATTTACATTTGGCTAGATTTAACTTAAGTTTTGCTATTTTTAGGACTCCGAAGAGTTTTCTGAGATGTTTCAGATGTTCCTCAACATTCTTTGAGAATATAATAAGATCATCAAGGTAAGATATTATAAATTCATATAAGCCAGGGATAAGGGTTAGGACTTTGTCCATCAAGTGGCAGAAAACACTTGGCGCGTTACACAGTCCAAACGGCAGTTTCTTGAAAAGATACTGCCTGTTAAGGGCTGTGAACGCGGTCAAGTGTTTACTTTCCTTCGAAATGGCTAGCGCATGGAATGCGCTAGTCAAATCGAGGGTGGTAAATACATTACCAGTGCCTAATTTTTCTAAATTACTAGAAATCAGGGGAAGGGGCCAATTAATTTTTCGTGTTACACTATTAAGCGCACGAAAGTCGATAACGAACCTAAGCTTGCCTTCCCCCCCAGCCGTCGGTTTTTTCTTTACCGCAAAGATTGGGGAGGACCACTCGCTGTAGCCCTCCTCAATGACGCCCCCCCTTAGCCAATTTTCAATTTGTTCTTTTAATTTGGCTTCGTATAATGGGTTTAACTGAATGTTTCTAGCCTTAATAGGTTTAGCCCCGGGGATCAAGTCTATTTTATACTGTAAGAGGTCACAGTTACCGATATCGGCATCGTCAGCCGAAAATATATCAAAATGATCAAGGCATAATTTTACTACCTTTTCCTTCATCCCTGGGTTATTTTTGATAAGATCACTATTTTCTAAATCTAATTTTTCTTTAATGAATTTAATTCTTTTAAGAAGTGTAGTTCCTGATAATTCATTTATTTGATTAATACTTTTATTGCAGGAATTTGGGGGATCTGATTCGAATTCAAAGCAATATCCAACTTTAACGTTATCCAATAAGGTAATATTTTTTCCTGCTAAATTAACAAAATTTACCCAACATTCTCCTTTCTCATTTACATTATAGATACCCTCCATAAGCATTAAGCCGTTATGGCTTGTCATTTTAGAATTATTTGGGGATATATACAGCTTCCTATTTTTCTGATGAATAGGAATTGTTATCACCGTTGTATTCCCCCCCGGCAAGAATGTTGTTTTCTTTGCTAATTTTACGCATGTTTTATTTTGTTTTAATGTCCCAGTACCCCCCTTGTTACTCCAATTTATTCCCGGGATAAGGGAGTTTTGTTCCGTATGAACATTACTTGTAGGAATTAAGGGTATGTTTTTACTTTCTTCAACTATATTAATTGTTGAATTTTCTATGGGGATTTGCTCGCCAGTGGGGAGCTCAAAGGAGAACTTATCTAATAATAAATTAATTCGATTAACTTTGAGAAATTCATATCCTAGATTTATAATTTTAGACGTCGTTTCAGGGATGTAAAACGTTTCTTCGAATATTTTATCTGACCCATCAAAGCTGAATTTTAAACTTACATGTCCTATGATATTTACTGGTTTTAAATCTACAGACAGAGCGCTAAGATTGGCGGGGGTGAATGTGATTTTGTTATCATCTAAGATTTCTCTAGAAATAAGGGACCTAAAGTTATTTCCTGTATCCACTAAAGCGTGTTGCAGGAATTCCCCCCCCACGGGATTAAGAACTTTTAGTTTTGCACAGATAGGCATTATAAAATAAATTATATTTTTAGTCGAAGCCTAAGATGCATATTTTCCAAGATTCCCACCTCAGCGGTTAGACGATGGTAATCCTCACACAGAGACTTCCTGTGTTCCAGGTATAGTTGTCTGTCGAAATTTTTTAAATAATGAAATGTTTTAACAATATGGTTAATTGTTAAAATGATTTTGTATAGCTTTCTGGGTTTCATTAAGTTTTTTATCAAGCGCTTTTCAGCTCCAGAAATGTCTCAATAAGCATGAGAATGTTAATAGTTCTAAAGAAACTACTTAATTTTTATACGGGTCCTTATTTATATACTTGGATATATGATAGAAACCTATCGGAATAAAACTGAACTAAAAAGTTTTAAAAGATTGAAGGGCTACAAAGTAGCTTAAAAATAAGTGTTCAGCTTGCAACTAACAAGACATTAAAAACAGACTGACTTATTTTTTGACTTACATCTGTATTTATACAAAATATAGTGTCATTAGTCAGTATCTGATTCACGATACAAATAATTTAAGGTTAGCGCTAAATTATAGCTCAAAAATTATTAGATATGGTTAATATAATAAAGAGGGTCAATGATGACTGGTTTATTATTCTGATATTGTTAGTATTTATACTTAATTTTTTCCACCTATGGGGTAGAACAAGCTTATATATTTACTAGAGTATAATTAATGCTGAAATCAGCTTAAAAAAATAGGATGTGGTTTGTAGTAACTGCTTTGGTAGTAACTGGCCTCGATTAATAATGTGCATTCACTTTTATATAGACTTTTTATTCCACTGGTAATCCTAGCGGAAGCTAATAGAACTAACTTTATTTCATTCTGCTAGTAATCCTAGCGGAAAATAATTTAATCAAAATGTTTTAAGATTTTATTAATCACATCTTAAGTGATTAAAGATTTTAATTTTTAAATGCTGCTTGATTGCAGCTCAAAAATGAGTAAATGATAACAACAAAGAACTGAAGGACAACTGAATTAGATTTGAAAATTTGCTTGTATTTATACAGATTTTCCATAGACCCCCCCTTACTTAATCTTATCATTTACTTATACGGACCGCGGTAGCATTCTAGGCGACATCTTTCGGATACATAATAAATTAAATATAGTTCTATTATTGTCACTGTACAAAATGCAATAATATTTATCCATATGGATAAGTTATTATACATAATTGCTGAAATATTTCAGCTACAAAAATCAGAGGCTAAGAGTGAGCAACTCTCAGATAAAATTGATACTGAGGGTTCAACTCAAAAATCATTGTTTATATACAGATAATTCGCTTAAGTTCCCCTAGCGGTTAAAAGTTGAACTAGAATGTTTTAGGTTCTACTATATATACATTCAGAATATACGATATTTACATTTTAGATAGGTCATGCGATATTAAAAATAAATACTACTAAATAAAAAATAGGTATTCACTTATTAGCTTCTTGATAAAGACTATTAGATTTTTAAAAATGGAAATATTAAGTGCATGTGAAATGCTCCTCAGGTTACTTCCCTATTTCCCCCAATTTCCTGTATCAGCTACATTTGGATAGGGAAAGGAGGGGGGAGGAGTTTATTTTGTGTTGCTTAGTCAGACTTAATAACAATAATTTGTTTTATTTTTTCGCGCCAAAGCATTGCTTGGCAAGGGATATTTGATATTAAGGAATTTGCAAGCTTAGCTTGGCATGGGATATTTTGTTTATCTTTCATATCAAAATATGAAACTCATTCAGCAAATTTTTATTTTCTGGGATAGGGACAATTAATATCACATAAATCCACTTTTATATTTAGTGGACGTGATTTTTAACAATCGCTTATACATATTTATCTATTTCAGATTCTTCGCTGGCTTCCTGATCCATTTGGTTGATAGTTTTACGCGCATACTGCTCAGGTATTTTATTACTATTACTTGGAGTTTTTCTAGGCGTGAATTTACTCCGTGTTTTACCAAAGCGGGACTCAGGATTTGGGGGCTCCCCAGCTTTCTTTTTGTTGCAATTTTGCACTACATGGCCAGGGATATTACAATGCCAGCATTTAATATTTTTACTCCTCCCATTAAAGGCTCCTATAACGCCCTCGATTTGATCCCAAGCAATAGGATCATCCTCATGGTCTACCCAAGAAGGAACCTCGTCAGGTTCTTCGGTTAAGTTTTCCTTATACATTGCCGTGTTAGTGGGGATATTATCTTCGATAATACTGATTATGGGTTGTTTTTTCGTTTCCGCAGAATTTTTAGGTAGAAACATTTCCATGGCTTGAGAATAGCAGGCCGAAAGGTTTTCCTTGCTAATATGGCCAGACCCATCCCAGTTAACGTATCTCTGTCCGAGATTAATAAGTTTATTTAAGTAAGCGTTGTAATCGTCCAAAAATTGCATACTCTCAACATAGTTGGCCATGTCTATGGCAAGGTTGGTATACAGCAGATTTTTGCTAACGTTAAGATAGAATTCTTTCCACTTCTTTTTAGGTATGAGACCAGGATTCATGAGTTTGAACACCCTAAGTTTGTTTTCAAAATAGGTGTCAAGGGGTTGATTAGTCTCCTGTTTTAGGTTGTAGAAGTACTGAGAGGCTACTTCTGGATCCGAGAAAGGAGTGACCAGCCTCCTAATCATCAGGTAATAACTTAAAGCAGATAAGGCCTGATTTCTTTCAGGCGTAATTAAGTCTCCTAATCGTTCCCCTCTAGAGTCATAAATTCGCTGGTATAAAATATCCTTAAAAAGGATTGGGTCACAGATTCTATATGTCTTTGCAACCCTCCACATATTAGAAAAGAAGTTATCAAAGTCGGCCCTACCGTCCCACCTAGGGGCGTCCCTCGCAAAATCGGAATCCCATTTTTGTCCCTTAATAAAGCATTCTTTAATAAAGTCATCGTCGGCGGCGCTAGTTGTTGCCGTTGCGGCTGTGCCTGTGTTTGGCGTATTTCTTGTAGAGGGTCTTGTTGCTACATTGGGTGCAGACCTTGTAGTTTTACGGAGGGGTTCTAACGACTTAATCCTATCAGGGATAAAGGGAATCCTTTCTAGCAAGGTTTTTTCATATTCAGTTAGAGAAGTTTCTCTTACATTCATCCAATTGTCATTATCCGCCGGACCTATAAAGCCTACAATTGAATAGGCCATACAACCTGGGGCTGTCATCCTATCCTTGGCGACCCATTCAACCACGTTTATCTTTTGCTGGACCGAAATCCGGTCATAAAAAGTGGCATTAATTGAATCATCACCTATGGTGTTAAAATGAGTCATGTTAAGACTTTCGTTTAACGTTTTTTCCGCAAACAATGGGCCAAGATTTCCGTCCGCTGGGAGTTTTGATACTCTGCGTTTTAGATCTAAAATGTCGGTGTCGGCTAATAATCTGCGATGTGATTCTGTGTCCTTAAACCCTGCCCATTTTGTTTCTAATTCGAGCTGCATAATCTCGGATTCTTGTTTTATTAAATCTCTATAATGTGACGAATATTCGTTTAACTTATCATTTAACGCTTCCGATATGAGATCTTTGATTTTTTCAGGGGTAAGCGGGTCAACCTGCTGCTGCTGTTGCTGCTGCGAGGTGCCAGAGACGGCCGGAGCCGGCGGAGGCGGCGGTTTTTGTTTATCATCATTTTTCTTATCGGTCATGGTGCTGGAGTGTAGTGTTCGTTAACACTGATTTGTCTACCACGAAACTTTTTAAGAACTTGGGAATATCCCTTTCTTCCTGTTTTAAGGAGAAAATATGGAAATGTGTGAAATTAAATACTAGTGTGAAAATAAAAGGCGGGTTCCTTTTTATCTTTATTTGGCAGTTTGCCACGAAATAATTATTATAAATATTCTGTAACAAATTGTTACTGTAAACCGTTTCCGTGAATAAACTTAGTTATCAGGAAAATATTAATTTCACTTTGCAATCGAAGCTACTTTACAATTTAATTTTGTCTGTACGCTAATTATCCAAACCTTCCCCCCTCAAAAAATGAGTGGTAGACAAGACTGCGCCAAAATGACGTATGAGGGGATGTACAGACAGACTGCGAATACGAGTATAGAGTAGCTCCGATACAATTTAATAATCAATAATCTAACAAAGTATTTCTAAAAAATACACATTTATTAAACATATAAAACTGGTTAGAAATAGGCAGATTAATGGGATTATTATTATAGGATATATTTATTATGATATATATTAAAGGCTTGGACGTCCTGTTTCTTAGTTAGGTAAGAAACGACGTACTTGAACACGTGGGAAATATAGATACCGCCAGCCTAGACTTATAGGCTTGTATCTAACCGAATGCAGACGGGAGGAAGCGTATTCACTCTTTGGCCTGCAACAATCAACTAGCCCTCAACACAGCAGGATGGAGTATGGTGGCGGTTACAAGTGGAGGTCTGACTCAGCCAGAGAAGTATAGGAATGTGAACAGGGATAAGGATACATAAACTTGGGTGTTGATTACCACAATATCAAAATAATTCCTCTTAAATATCACACAACATATGATCGGGAAGTATAGCCATTTCTTGGAGGTATATTATTTACAAAAATACCATTAATTCTGTTTTTATCAGAAGTTAAAAAAAATGAACAATTCTAAAACAATGGTTGGCTGTCTAGATATTGAGTACACTAAGACTACGGCTTTGTTCTATTGAAATAACGTTGCAAAAAGAGGGGTTCTGAAAGTAATCTACCTAATTTTTTTTAAAGAACCAACAAGTACTGTCAGTATCTTTTTTCTTGTAATCTAGCAGACAATCAAATCATAACACAATTTTCATGATAAAATATGCAGGTTTCTACTTCACATTTTAAAAAATATACTGATCAATAAAATGTTCAAAATTTTACTTTGTACTAATTGAAAAAATATGTTGTAATTCTTAATTTAAAGTTACATTTTTATCCCTGACAAAATCATAGACGACTTTTAAAGGCATCTTATCTAAACTTTTTGAAGAAAAACTTAAAAACGTTAATTAAGTATGAAAACTATTTTCTTCGATTTTTCTGAAGTTATTATCGCATTCTATGGGTTTTTTATTATCATTTACTTATATCGAAAGTGCCAAACATTGTACCCTAACTTATTCATTTAATAAAAAACCAACCGTGTACTAGTAATAAAACTTTTATGAAAATATTCTTGATTGATTGATTAGCCTCCAGAACTATATCTTGTCAGTCTCGAATTTTTCTGTTCAGGTTATGCCCTCGTCATTAGATAAAAAGTCTGCCGCCTGTTTAGGTTGGGTCCAAAGGGATAAAATGTTGAGGTTGGTCGGGTTATTTGGGCAGTTGAACAAATGGTTGGTGTTGTGTGGTGAATTGTTGCAAAATGGGCAACAATCGTTGATACTTGAATTTATTCTACTCATATAAGAGTTAAGTGTTCTGCAGTATCCAGATCGCAGTTGAGATAATCTGGATCTGGTGAATATGAACATATTCTCTCAATAGTTGATTCAAAAACTTCATTTAAATCTTAAATTGTAGCTACAAACAAGCAGTGTTTAATCATTTCCACCAATCATTTTTTTACAGATGGGGTAATTTTGTTTATCATAATTGGAGTTTGGATAAAAATTGATTAACCATTGAATGCCCTATCCCTATATATCCTTAGCTGCTTATATCCAGGGAGGGGGGGAGGGAAAATTGGCTTAACAACCTTGGGACATTTAGTTGAGTGTCCAAACATTTCAACTACTCATTGTAATCTCAAATGGGGTAATTTTAGTATCATCATTGGGGGTGCATACAAATTCATCGGCTCTTGTCTTATCCCTTTAGATCCCTGGCCTATAACCCAATACCCAATATCAAGGTATAACAACTTTTTCCTTTCAACAAACATGCCAAGATTGATTGTTATTTTTTCCTTTTTTATTGAGAAAAGTAAAGTTAGATAGATAGGTGGATAAATATATAAATGAATTGTTATATGACAATATACAATGATACAATTTTTTTAGAGGGGGTGGAGAGGTTCTAAGGGCGATTTCTCTTGGGAGGGTTGGGGTACCATATAATCCTTCCCAGAACCTGTGAGAAGCAACCCTATAAAGGAGAACCATATCGGTTGAGCGGTTAGCGAGATCCTTTGGTACAAACAGACGGACAGACATCAAGTTACTTTATTATAAGGATTTACGGCTTGGGACAATAAAAAGGAGGGCAGAAGTCGACCCTCTATTTTGAATGTTAAATTTCAAACATTTTTTGAGGGCATTTATCTTCAGAAAGTGGAGGTACCCTCCCCCAAAATAGTTATAAACCTTCCCAGGACCTATGAGAAGCAACCTTGTAAAGGAGAACCATATCGGTTCAGTGGTTAGCGGATTTTTTAGGTACAAACAGACGGACAAACATCTAGTTACAATATTATAAGGATTTACGGCTAGAAAGGAGGGCAGAAGTCGACCCTCTATTTTCAATATTAAATTTCAAAGATTTTTTTTGTGTGAGGGCATCTTCAGAAAGTGGAGGTACCTTTCCTGGACCTACGGGAAGCTTAACTGTAAAGGAGGACCAAATCGGTTCACCAATTAATGAAATCCTTTGTACCCACACATCCTATTACTCTTATACACAAAGAGTTCTACACTAACAGACATTCCGTTGATTAAGGTGACCAATTAACAGGTAATTTTTAACCTGTTTGTTTTTGTGCCTTTAGATCTCGATAACCGCTTAAACAATATGGTTCTCCTTTACAGTGAAGCTTCTTGAAGCCAGTGAAGGCCTAGGGAATGATTATAAATATTTTGGAGGGTTGATCGACTCCAACCACCCCCCCCCCCCCTCCAACACCACTAACTAAAGTGCCTCCAGTGCAGTGTATAGATAAAGTTTAATGTTATATTACCCAATCCCTGTGTCCCTACTTGTGTAAGATTTATGGTTGTTTTGGCATTACATTCTGGGAAACCAAAATAAATTAAACAAATATTCAATAGAGGCTTTGCCCCTAGAGGCATTTGAGATTATGGGAGAGTTACTTTTAAGTATTGAATAACAAACTAATAGCAGTAAATTAAAATACGGTGAATTTGATTGTAATTGATGTATTATTATTATGATCTTACACCAGAATTTCATGTTCTCTAATAAAGTGATACATGCAGCGGGCTAAAATAACAATACCCCCTTTATCCCATTCCCTCCCCTCCTAATATATGAACTAACTGACCAATAAATGAGTAATATCAACGTAATGCCCAGGAATCTAAAGGAATAAGACAATTGCCAATAAACTGATATACATCCCAATTAATAATACACAACATTACCCCTTACGTAAACGTTTGGATACTCAACATAAACAAACCTGTCAAATTCATTAAAGTCCCCAAAGTTGTGAAGCCAGCAAATAAGAAAACAATAGTATAATACTTTGGGGACTAGAGTTATAAACAGCCAAATGTCCCCTCCCCTCCCTGGTTGTTTTCTGAAATACAATGAAAGCAATCTAACTTATCTCTAGAAATAATTCATCCTTCCATTACATTATATCAAAGTTGTTAGGAAAGAATGAAATATATTGGGGGACTATAAATGTATAGGTGTAGATGTATAATCCAGACAACTAAATCCCCAGTCTTAAGAGATTTTTTTCGTCTGCTAACAAATTGTTTTCTTTTCTTTTTTAGGGCATCTGCTATGTTTATATTTTCGACACCAATTTCTGTTTAAAAACACAATATAAAAACGGGATATATTAATATCTATAATACAAAGTAGCTTGATGTCTGTCCGTCCGTCTGAAGCTTAAGATCTCAGTAACCACTGAACTGATCGGATTCTACTCTTCAGGGTATATACCTATTGGTCCTGTGGTGGTTTTAAGCTATTTTCTTGGGGGGTGGGACACCCCCAACCCCCCCAAAAACATAAAATCCCCCCCCCAATTTTTTTTTTTTTTTTTTTTTTTTTTTTGCAGAAGATTTCCTTGGTCCTTTGTTCAAAAATATTTTTTATTCCAGCATTTATTTTGAATGAAAGAATAGCAACATTCTCTCACTAAAAACAATAAATATTAATTTTTTACGAATTTCGCCTTAATTTTTTTTTCACCTCTTGGGGCAAAGCCCCTAGAGGCTAGGGGCGAAGCCGCTAGTAGCTAATATAATACCTAGGTATTCTTTTACTATAATAAAAAAAGAATATAAAACTACACTATGGCAATGACGATATTTGATAACCATTTTCAATGATGATAGACAAAATTATCTATTTATTTAAAATTATTTATTTTTGTTCCCTAAAATCATTTTTAGAAAATTTTGGTCGTTCTAGTCTTTTTTTTATAAGTTGACAACTAATAAATCTATAAATATAGATGTTGTATAACCAGCAGCTTCCTGGCTTCCCCTTGTTAGGGACCTTTTTCGTCTGCTTGTTTTCTGGTCTTTTGTAGTGACTTGGTTGTGTTAATATTCCAAACGTTATTGGTTGATTTTCAAAGACAAAATAAAAGTCGACACAGGATCCTCGGGGTGGGGACACAGTTATTTAACCCCTTCCCCCTCTATTGTTTTAGAGTATTTTGTACTTTGATGACGGGAAATATTTCAACTACATGGAAAGTGTTTGTACTAAGTCAGGAAGGAAGGGAGGGGACATTGGGCTATTTATTGTACTAGTCCCCAAAGTTTTATAAAAAAAATATTTACTTATTTGTTGGCTTTACAACTTTAGGGACTTTTATTGAGTTTTTATTGGTTTTTGTTCAATAAGTTGAGTGTCGAAACGTTTGAACCATTTATTGTAATCTACAGATTTTGTGTATCATTGGGGATGTACATAAATTTATCTGCCATTGTCTTATCCTTTAGATCCCTGACTTTAAGTGGTCATAATTTAGAGCAAGATATTCAAAAGACAATGGACGATTTAATTATGTTCAACCCCAATGATGATAAACAAAATTACCCTTTCTGTAGATTAAAATATTGATTGGTTTGGATACAGCCAGTTTTAATCAGCCAATCAATCTTTAGAAAAAATACCCAACAAAAAAGAAAACTTTGGGTACTGGTGTAATTTTGGTCCAACTCCAATTTTACAAAATTTGCGAGTGAATTTGCTGGATGACCAACTCCATGGATAAATGTCCTTAATCTTTGTACTTTATAAACATGCTCTAAAGCTTCTTCCTTTACAGGAATAAAAGATAAATATTTAGGCAATATTTAGAGGGAAATGGGGTTGGGGGTGGTGACACTGCCATGCCAAATTTCACTCTTTTTTAAGATGAGTTTCTTTGATTTTTAGTTTTGGTTTAAAAAAATGTCACAAACGCCCCCCCTCCCCTTATCTTTAAATAAATTAAATATAAGGGGTAGACGGAGGGTAGTAAATTTTTCACATTAGGTCAGGTTATGTCAGGTTACATTAAGTACAGGGTAGCATAGCAGGGTTAGGGCTTCCCAAAAAAGATAGGTATAGGAAATAAATTAAAAATAAGGAGGGGTTGGGGGGTGCTATTTCTTTGCACTTTGAGGGGAAAACAAAAATAATAATTCCTTTATTCCTGATATGGTACGTGGTTTTATCACATCCGAGAAAACATGGGTACTAGTATAAAGAATGAGTATGGGTAGGCAAACAACCAGACAACCAGGAAGAAAGGGGACATTGGACTGTTTATCAAATTAGTTCCCAAAGTTTTACAATAACGAATTCTTATTCGTTGGCTTAACAACTTTGGGGACTTTTATTGAATTTTGATTGGTTGGTTCATAAAGTTGAGTGTCCCAACGTTTAAACCACTAATTGTAATCTATATAAGAGGCAATTTTGTGAATCATCATTGAGAATGTACATCAATATATAGGCCATTGTCTTATCCCTTAAGATCCCTGCAAACAACAATGATTAGAAAATTTCTTTGTGTACTTTGCTATCTATATTTAGCCCAAGAATGTTCTTTTAAAAGCTTCTCTATTTACAAAATTTATATTTAAGTCTTTTTTTCTATTTTCTTGACAAATATTTTCTCGTATTCATTCGAATCCGGTGGATAGGAACCGGTTCTCATCCATACGAAAAAACTATGTCTAGCATCGTATTATATCCAGCTTTCTACGAATATAAAAATGTACAATTGTAAGATTAAAACCAGTTTTTTAGCCCCGAGATGCCGAAGGCACGGGCTAAATAAACGGCATCTCGGGGCTTTAAAAAACTGGTTTTAATCTTATAATTGTACATTCTATATCCGCGGAAAGCTAATTATAATACGATGCGAGAAATAACTATTCTTTAACTATAGAATTAAACATAATGATGATTATTTATGTATTTATCTATCCACCTTTTAAATACCCATTCAATTATAAATAAAAATCTATCTATTCAAATCTACATTGACATCATAAGAGAGAAACATTTTGTAGTGGCTGAGTAAATATGTAAAATTCATATTTTGTTTTTGAGTTAAACTCTTATATCCATGCCAACATAAATATATTTATATTTTTACACTTATCTTTAATTTTATACATCTATCTTTTATAAGTTGATCTTTAAATCTAATATATATACCAGTCTGTCTACCTGTCCATCTATCTATCTAACCTATATCTATACATTTATCTATCAATCTATCTATCTATCTACCTGTCCATCTCCACATATGCTGTCCATCTAAATTCAACATACGTCCACACCTTAATAAAGGATCTGTTAATTTATGTAAACTAGATGAAAAAAGTCCCCCCCCCCCCCCCCCGAACTCAAATCTCTCATTATTATATACAAAATAATTCCTGATTGGTTAATTAAGTTTGGACACTGCTGGTTTGACCCAACCAATCAAATTATAAAAAAAGTACTTACAGTTTTTGAGCCAACGAAAGTGAGTTGCAAAAAAAGCATGTACTCATTTTACCTTCTTTGTTATGACGTTATTTTGTGCCCAAATAATATAAGTTTTTGAGGAGAACAAAAGCCATGACAGGTAAAATATTTTTCAATCACCATTTTCCCCAAATCAAATTCAGCTACCAAAGCAATAATTTCATCCATATGACACCATTCCCTTTTTCTTACCCAGAGATCTAAAGGGATAAATCAATGGCAGATAAATTGATATACATCCCTAATGATGATACACAAAATTACCTCTTATGTAAAATTCAACTAGTGTTTGAAATTTTTGAACACTCAGCTTCATTAACCAACGAATTGAAATAACAAAAGTCCCTAAATTTTTTAAGCCAATGAATAAGAAAAAGTTATCATAAAACTTTGAATATAATAAACAGTCCAATGTCACCTTCCTCCCACCCTCCATGTTTCTAACCTGTAACACTCTTTCTCAAAGGTAGCTTCAGCTAGGTCCTGTGGTAAAGGATATATTATTACTTGGATGTTGCACTACATTTTCATGTACTCAAAAAAAGTGAAACTCGCAGCTGGATATAATAATGATACCCACATTCATATCTTTTACCCCATCCCCTCTTACTGGATAAACGAATTGACCAATAAATAGGTCCAAATAAGCAAATTAAATTGACTACATTTTTCTCCTGCCAATATATCCACATATATCATATATCCATTCCTGTGGGCCTCTATCCACTCCGGAATCAATCCTTAGGGTTGTCAGCCATCTCTTATAGATTCCTGGATTCAACCAGCTTGTTGGCAGTAATCTAAATAGTAAAATTATTAATCTATTAGAGTAAAACAATAGAGGAAACACGAGCTATATGTATTATGTAACTCTACCCGTTCTACCCTACTTTCTTAAAATCAGCCAATAGCGTTAAAATACAAAAATAAAATAAATAATCAAACATAAATAAATCGAAAATAAGGAAGTGTAGATTATTTTTCCTATACAGAAAGGGAGGGGGGCTGACCCTGCGGTGCCCTTACTCTGGGGGAACACCTTGTACCCAATATAACCTAACCTAACCTAAACGAATGTAACAAACTAAAAAATAGGATTGGGCCGGATATCTGGCCAACGGAAAATTACCGGCTATCCGGCATTAGAAATTAGCCGGATATCCGGTATCCGGCCTGGTATTGAAAATGGCCAGATATCCGGATATCCGGCCAAACCTGCTAAAAACTGACCTCCCCTTTTCTCCATTTATTTTATTATTCCAAATACAACGTTGGGAGGGGGGCATTCAGTGCTCAGCAGCCACTTTGAGGGGAAACCACTATGCAGAATTGTGAAGGTACCTGTCAGAGAAAAGTATTTCCATGTCTAGATGATGCATCATCATATGTTCGATTCTCATCGCTCTGAAAAAAAATTAATGGTTAAAATGTTTAGACACTAGTTTGAAATCAAAATTCAATAAAATTACCAAAGTTTTTTTAAGCAGATGAATAAGATATAGTGGTAAAAAATTATGGGTACTAGTATAATCTACAGTCCGATGTCTTAACCATTATGGGAATCGAAAAGGAGTATCTAGATTAATTTTATCTCCATTGTCCTCTCTCTCTCCCTACATTTTCACTAAAAACCACTAAGCAAACTTTTTTTAACAAGGATGACAAAATCCATGCAAGCGAAGCACTGAAACGGTAGGACAAATGGACATTGACACTTGTATAGTGTCAGAACTGAATAATCATAATATAAATGTATAAGAGTCAAAGCAAAATTGTAAGTAAATTTGTTAAAAACCTGCTTGATTCAGGATAATGTTTATGGACATACTTACATATTTAGAACTTGATTATAAAGTTGCTTCGCTTATTACATTATACTTTGTTGTCCCAGGAATCAATATACCAAAAAACAGATCAATCGGATGATTAGATAACATCAAAATTTGTTGTTAAAAAGTAAAAGAATTCAACATGTTTAAAATAGACGTACGGACATTTTGGTGATGATTATAGAGTTGCTACGCTTTCTAAATCGTACCTAACTATTAAAGGAATCACCATGCAAAATTTGAAATCGATAGGACAATTCTAACATGCCTAAATTAACGAAAAAAGCTATCCGGCACGGACGGACCGACCCTAATTATAGAAAAACCTTCGCTTTTAAAAATTGAGATTCTTTTAAATAAAGTTTTATAACTTTCACAAAATATGAAAACAATATAATTCAGCTTATACAGATGTTGGTTGAGAGGGTTTTAAGAAGAACATTTTAAATATAATTCTAATTTTGATTTTAAAAACATTATGTAGATAACTTGCTTTTTTAGAAATTAAATGGCTTCTTTATTGATAGATTAATAGATAGATAAACAAAAATAATTGTCTGTACGATAGATAGACTTGTATGATAGATAGATAGACTAACATAATATAGATATACACGACAGACAGATGGATAAATAGATAGATTTACCTAAAAACATCTTAGTAAGGTTTTACTTCTTCTATATATATCTTATTATTGGCAGTAAAAAAAGATAGATTGACTTGCAAAGTTGTATGATAGATAGATAGACAAAACAAACAGATGGATAAATGGATAGATTTACCAAAAAACGTGTAAGAAAAGTTATACTTTTTCAATAGATATCTAATAATTGTCTGTAATACAGATAGATGGACTGATATGATAGACAGATAATTAGACAGGACAGATAGATGGATAAATAGATAGATTTACCTAAAAACGTCTTGATACGGTTTAGCTGGTTCAGTATCCAGAAAGGCTTCTTTGTTAAGCGCAGCTTTGGCACGGAAAAAGGTTTGCGATTCATTTACAATCTCCTAAACAGATTAATAATTATATAATTATAAGTAACAGGATGTGTGTCTGTCTTAGTGTGTGTTTGTGTACCCAAGGATCTCGCCAACCGCTGTACAGATATGGTTTTTCTTCACAGTGAAGCTTCTCACAGGTTATGGAAGATTAATAACTATTTTGGGGAAGGATACCCCTACACACCCAAATAAATTATTTTTTCTTTTCTTTTTAATATTATTATTTAATGATTTGACTTTGGGGAATACTGAATTTTGATTGGTGGGATCATTAAGTTGAGTGTTCAAACGATTAAACAACTCATTTTAATCTATTGAAGCGGTAATTTTGTGTATCATTATTGAGGATGTACATAAATTTATTGTCTTTTGTCTTATCCCTTTAGATCCCTGATTTCAGCCAACAATGTTCCCTTCTACCGCTGGATTTTAATTTGGATACTAAGAAAAACCCAAACAATTATTGAATCAATATGTTCACAAAACATTCAAAGAATAAATTGTCACGTAGAAAAACAAGGATGTCAACATCCAAAAAATATTATTAATCTATTATTTGTTAGGAACTTCTTATTAGGACTTGATTTCAGGTATGCTTCAATTATAATATTTATTATATCCTAAAGTAACAGGATGTTTGTCTGTTTGTGTGTACCGAAGGATCTCGCTAACTGCTGAACCGATCGGGCTCTCCTTTACAGGGTAGCTTCTCTTAGGTCCCGGGAAGGTTTATAACTATTTTGGGGGAAGGTACCACCACCCTCCCAAGAGAAATCGTCCCTAGAAAAAAAAATTTACTTTAAAAAAAATCTAAAATAAGAAATTAAGTTATCAAATTCGACTCTCCCCTCCTCAAGTACCCCTAGATGCCTCTAGGGGCGTAGCCGCTAGTAATATATAATGTCCTTGGCATTGTTCCTCCAAAAATCAGGTGAAAAGTATAACAATATCATACATAAAATAATTTAACGTTTAAAAAAGTATTTACTGTGTTTTTCTTTTATGAATTTACTAGCGGTTATGCTCCGAAATCATTTTGAAGATATAAATCACTTTCTGGCTAGAGCTGGTTACAAACTCATTTTCTATAATAGTACAATAACAATTTTATTTTTTTTGCCTAGAATTTCTTTAGAAAAAGTACAATTTTAAAACGAGATAATATTGGTTTAGGTAACAAAACGTTCATTCAAAGCAACGTATATTAAAGTAACAGGGTGTTTGTCTCTCTGTTTGTCTGTGTGTCTGTACCGTAGGATCGTCGGTAACATAAAACATTTCCTAATCTATTGACAGATTTTAAAATTTCATTTATAAAATAATTCATTAAAGGGATAGTTCTACGAAGTGTATTTAAAGAGTTAAGGTACTTAGAGTAGTGAACTTTTATATGTCTTAGTAGAATATATTAGGCATTGGATAGATATGATTATATGTTAAAGAATTTTTAACATTGACCAGGCCAAACTTTTTTTATTTGACAATATCTAAAAAAAAGTTAAAGTGATTTGCCACATAAATTACATGAGAATGGTCTATTTTTTCCAAATATGTATAGCCAAAACACCAATATCAGAGAATCTTTTTCCACATATTTCACAAGAGTTATAAAAAAATTGAACAGGGGTTCCCCTTTGGACAAGTTACTTAAAAAACATAAAAAATAACGTCCGGTTCATTATAGGACAGGTTTTCTATAGATTCTTTTTTTTTTAAAAATAAAGAAAACCGTCCGGTTTACTTACAATATACACATTATCTCACGCGAAAACAACTAACCATATATATATATATTTATATATAAAAAGACCATTCTCATGTAATTTATGTTGCAAATCACTAACTTTTTTAGATATTGTCAAATAAAAAAAGTTCGGTCAGGTCAATGTTAAAATTCTTTATCACAATCATATCTATCAAATGCCTAATATATTCTACTAAGACATATAAAAAGATCACTACTCTAAGTACTATACTAAATATTTTATTGGTCATTCTTTGTTGTTATGTGTATTTTGTTGTATAAAAAGTTTGAAGTTCTATTAACTAGTAAATGCTATCTAAAGTTGTATTTATGACAAAAAAGTTTTTGCCATATATAACATGCAACGAAGTTGAAAATAAAAATGAAAACTCATTTTTTAAGGAAAATCCCTGGTCAAATCTTTTAATTTTAATCAATAACTTTATACCTATTATGCACTACTACGTAATTTAAAATAGAAAAAACTTACAGTTCACTATTTTTTTTAAAATGCACTTCGTGAAACTATCCCTTTCTAACGAAAATCATATATTTAGTACCTATCCATACATATAAGCTTACATTTAAAATGTACATACTTAATACTTTATTGTTTGGGGGGCCAAAAGTGCAGGAATTTAGAGGGATAAGACAATGGCCTCTAAATTGATGTACATCCCCAGTGATGCTACAAAAAAAACTTCACCTTCTATAGATTACAATTAATGGTTGAAACGTCATGACACTTAACTTAATGAACCAACCAATCAAAATTCATTTAAAGTCCCAAAAGTTAAACAAACAAATATAAAATTATAAAATTTTGGGAACTAGAGTAATAAACGCCCAATGTGCCCTCCCTAACTGCTGTTATTGTAGCACTATTTACAATTGTCTGCGTGTAGGAACATATTAAAACCAAATCCAATAATAAACAAACCTTTAGGATATATAATATAATGTATTTCTAAAGAATTAAATATGTTTTAGTAAAACAACAAAATTTTAAGTAGGAGGATGTATTTCTACCTAGTTCATTGTGTATTTATTCAGGAAGGAAGGGGACATTTTACTATTTAATACATTGATTCCCAAAGTTTTATATTCTTCCTCTTGGCTTAATAACTTTGGAGATTTTCGTTGAATTTTGATTGGTTGGTTCATTAAGTTGAGTGTCCAAACGTTTCAACTACTAATTGTAATCTACAGAAGGGGTAATTTTGTACATCGTCATCATTGGGGGTGTACACAAATTTAACAACAATTGACTTTTTCCATTGGATCCCAGTTTTTTTTGTAGTATTGAAAGTGCTCTGTTTATTATTTTGAATGGTTAGACCTAGTCTGATAACAATACATATTATTTTGAATGGTTAAAACTAATCTGATAACAATATGAGCACTATTCAGGATAAATCTGGACAATTATCTAAGCTTCCAAGTAACAGGATGTCCGCATTTATGAAGCCTATGAAGGAAAATTGTCTATAATACGATGTTATACTTCTTTTTCAGTGTGGCTGAGAACCGGTTCTAATCCAGCGGACATGAAACGGTTTCAAAGCAATACTGGAATAGTTATTTCTCGCATCGTGTTATAAACAGCTTTCCGCAGATATAAGATGTACAATTATAAGATTAAAGCTAGCCCCGAGATGCCGAAGGCACGGGTTAAAATAACTGGTGTTAATCTTATGATTGTACATATTTATATTCGTAAAAAGCTGGATATAATATGATGCTAGACATAACTTTTTTCGTATGAATGAGAACCAGTTCTAATCCAGCGGATATTAGACGGTTTCAAAGCCATACTGAAAAAAGTTTAACTTACCCTAGATTCCCCATCGATGGAAGGATTCATAATCAAGAACAGCCAAAGACGTAGTAATACATACACAGAAAATTCTGAAAAAAAAACACATTATCAGAGACGTAGTAAATCCTATTAACTTCTAAACCGATTGAGTTCTCCATTTTAGGGAATCATCCCTTAGTTTCAGGGGTGGTTTTAGGTGTTTTAATTTTTAGATTTATGTGTTGGAATGGTTTTAGGCTATTTTCTGCTCTTTATAGAAATATACAGAATAGATAGATATGGCTCTAATTAAAAAAAGCATAATAGTTATTTATTGCAACGCATTATAGACAGCATTCCGCGGAAATTAGAATGAAAAATCATAAGATTAAAACCAGTTTAGTTAGCACCGAGTGGCCGAAGAATCGGTTATTAATCCAGCGGTTTCGAAGCCATACTGGAAAAGGTATTAAGGTTTTTCTCATATAGCTTAAAATTAAAATACATACTACAGAAGCTTCTTATAGGACTCCCAGGATAGTTTTAAGCTATTTTTTTTCGATCGGTATTGAAAACTTGGTTAATGATATATAATTTTAATAAGAATATAATATAAATATATTACGTGTTCAAATAAGAAATGAACCATCGTAAATTTCTTACAAACTAATAAACTACCTAAAAACTTGTTAATAATTCCAATTAAAAATTAATTAGGTACTCATAATGATAGAAGATAGTTGTCATAGAAACGGTAACAAATAAATCATATTTTCAACAAGAAGAGGGGGGACATTGCACAGTTTATTACACTAGTCCCCAAAGTTTTAAAATTAATGTTTCTTTATTCGTTAGCTTGACTTTGAGGACTTTTATTGAATTTTGATAGGTTGGTTCATTCACTAAGTGTCCAAATGTTTCAACCGCTAATTGTAATCTACAGAAGGGGTGATTTTGTGTTGTATTATTTGGGATATACATTAAATTATCTGCTAATGTTTTATTCCTGTATTTTCATATTGATTAGACTTATTAATATTAATAAAAAAACATTTGTTATTTTCTAGAAAGCAATAATAATAAAAATAATAATGAGACGCACATCAATAATATTATGTCAATAATCCTAATATAAAAGGAGATGTGTGTGTGTCTGTCTGTACCAAAGGATCACGCTAACCGCTGAACCAATATGGTTTTCCTTTACAATATAGTTTCTCATAGGTCATGGGAAGGTTTACAAATATTTTTGGGGAGGGTACCATTAACCTCCCAAGAGAAATCGCCCCTAAAAAGCAATAAAAGAAAATATTTTAAAATGCTGTTTGGCGGCGCCACTGTCGTAGAAGCATATTGATTGAAGAGTTTAAACACTGATTTAAAGGTATTACCAAATCCTCAGTTTCTAAGCTTATAAATGAGAAATCGAACGTGTTTATAAAACTTTGGAAACAGTATAACTTTCAATGCAATGTTCCCTCCCTCCCTTCATAGCAGCTGATTAAAACTAATCAAAATGTCCAACTCACTAACTAGATATCAGGGATCTAAAGGGATAAGACAATGGCCGATAAATTGATGAAAATACCCAATAATGATACATAAAATTACCCCTTCTCTATATTAAAATTAGTCGTTGAAACGTTTGAATACTCCTATTTCTCAATGTATAAAAAGAAATTTTACATTGTCTAATCCTAGTATTCAATGTTAAAAGTAAAGAAATAATTGATTCTTAAGTTTATTTATCACCTAAATTAATGTTAAAAATTATCAATTGAACAGAAAAATCCCAATAATTAATATTTTTTAACGAAATCAAACTAGACTTTTCAACAAATAAGATTAATAAATGGATATTGTAAAGGTGGATATAGTGAAACTTTGTCATTTAGGTTGCTATTATGGACGTCATGTATTAGATAGTTTGTACATCCAGTAGGTGGGAAAAGGATTGGGTAAAGTGGATGAATGGGAAGTATCGTTATTTTAGCCAGCTGAAAGTATCACTTTATTAGAGTACATGTAAATCTGCTGCAACATCCAATTAATTATATATTGCCTAATAAATAATAATAATTGATAGAGAAAATCTAGGAAATTTAAAACCATGGTTAGCGAGGGGTAGGTTTCTGGTAGAATCCGTAAAGGTGTGTTTTAAGGCTTAAAATAGTAGTAGAACGATAATATTCATTAAATATGTGTATTTCTTAATGAAAAGAACTACAGACAAAATTTTTTTTTTAAAGTTCACATAAATTTTTATCGTTCTACTACTGTTTTTAACTTAAAACACATAACCTTTACGGATTTTACCCGAAGCCTACCCCTCTCTTAGTATTATTTGTAAAGTTGTGTGCCAGCGTTTATTTAGTCAAATTTTGGCCAAATGTATACAACATTGTTCAAAATTAAGAACAGTTTGACTTAATAAGCGCATTTGACTAAACGCTAACACACAGTTTACGAATAATACACAAAAATTTCCCTCTTTAAAAAGAATAGTGAACTCTAAAAGTTAGTAATGCATATTCTTTATCTTATATAAAAGTAACAGGATGTCTGTCTTTATGTCTGTGTGTACCAAAGGATCTCGCTTAACAGTGATGAAGGTTTATAACTATGTTTTGGACTAAAATTGAAAATGGGGGGATGTTATCGACTTTCACCCCCTCCTCCTTAAGTGATCTTCGTTTTATGTGCATTAAGTTTATTTTATTTGCTTTTTATTCAGACAAATTAAAAATTATTTATTCCTCAAAAAACCTTAACATAGCAAAGATATTTTTTTATGTCCGTCTGTCAGTCAGAATCTTTTAGAAAGAGACGGCGATTTCCTCGGCTGCTTTTGCAGATAGATGACTGATTTTGAAAATAACTTTGACCAATTCAAGATGTCTTGAATAAAATTATGCACTTTGTATTATAGGTTAGTTAAAGTAAAGGTTGTAATAGCCTTGTAGGGAACGAGCCCCAAAGGGGTAGAGCCCCTGCATGAGCATGAGCATGAAAAGTGATTGTTTTTACCGAAATAAAAAAAAGGGAGGTGGGGTTCAGTGGTTAAAAAATAAGTTTTAATGAAAGCATTTATTTTGTTTTGGTCAATGGTTTTGTTTTCTTTCGAATTTTCACAAAATTTTGCAAAATTTTTTTGTTTAGAACTAAATATTATAAAGTAATTTTCAAGAATATAAAATAAAGGTTAAATGGTTATTATGTATAGTTTTACAAAATTGAATTACTCATATTTGAAAGGATGAAAGGGTACATTGATGGCTGTAAATCGATTGGTTGGCTCAAACTAGCAATATCAAACTTTTAATCTACAAAAGGGGTAATTTTGTTTAACATGATTAGTAGTCAACTTTCAGGGATCTTAAAGGATAACTCAATTGACGATAAATTGGAATATGTCCCCATTGAAGATTTACAAAATATCCCTCCTCATCTGTAGATTAAAATCATTGGTTGAAAAAAGTGAATATTAAAAGCGAAGCTTTTCTATAATTAGGGTCGGTCCGTCCGTCCGTCCGTAACGGATAGCTTTTTCGCTAATTTAGGCATGTTAGAATTGTCCTATTGATTTCAAATTTTGCATGGTGATTCCTGTAGTAGTTAGGTACGATTTAGAAAGCGTAGCAACTCTATAATCATTACCAGAATGTCCGTACGTCCATTTTAAACATGTTGTTTTTTTAACTTTTTTAACAACAATTTTTTATGTGATCTAATAATCCGATTGATCTGATTTTTGGTATACTGATTCCTGGGACAACAAAGTACAATATTATAAGCGAAGCAACTCTATAATAAAGTCCTAAAAATGTAAGTATGTCCATAAACATTATTCTGTATCAAGCAGTTTTTCAACAATTTTACTTATACATTTATATTCTGATTATTCAGTTCTGACACTATACAAGTGCTAGTGTCCGTTTGTCCTACTGTTTCAGTGCTTCGCTTTTATGGATGTTATCATCCTTGTTTTCACTACAAGTTTGGAAACAACCAATAAAATTTCAATAAAAGTTCAATTTTAGAGCCGACGAATACAATAACATGGTTATAAAACTTTGGGTACCAGTGTAATATAATTTTCAGGTTCTCTAATTAAATGACACTTGTAGATGACTAAAAAAACGATTCTCCCTTCCACCCTCTTAACCTCACCCCCTTCTACTGGATGAAATAACTAAACAGTATATGACATCTGTGTTAGCAACATAAATTTGCGACAATTTTTCCCCTGTTATAATATCCTCGTATATTCTATACCCATAAGATTATTCTTTGAAATAATTTTATCACGTTGATTGTACTAGCTACGTTATCAAATTTTCATTTAAATTTCAGCTTTAAAAAAAAGATTATCCGTTCAGCTTAAACTAAATTGACGTAAAAATAGTGGTAAATTATTATAAACTTGAATTAAATTTTTAATTGAGATAATTTAGATCCACAAAATTAATTGGTGGCAAAGTTTGGACACTGAAAATTTACCAGAAGCTTTCAATCAACGAATAAGAGATCATCGTTTTAAAACTTTGGGTACCAGTATAATTTACAATCCCATGTCCCCTTCCTCCCAGATAATACCAAACGTTACAAAATCTTTAAAAAAAGAAAAAAATCTTCCAAAATTAAAAAAATGTGTCTCTAATAAAACTCTCATACAGAATTAAGATGTTTAATATTGCATCCGATAATCTTTAAAGATTAAATTCACATAAAACAACAAAATTAAATTGGTATTTCATTGAATTCAATAAATCCCAGGGCTCGGCAGCCGCGAATGGGTGACTAACGACCCCTGATTTTACCTACAGAAAAATAATGGCTGTTTGAGAGGTATCGGGTTTGATTCTCTTAAATAATGAGTCATCCATAGATATAATTTACTTGGATAATGCATCAGATTTTCATGTACTCTAGTGACACTCACAGCCACTCCTTTCCTACTGGATGAGCGAACTGACCAATATATAAGGTTCATAATAGCAACCTAAATTGATGACAAACTCTATATCCATTGATTCCTCATCAATGAGCCATTGGCGTTTGAGCAAAAGGGGGTGGGGTTGTTAACCGTAAGCCCTCTCAAACTTTAAAAATATACATATGACATTTACCTCCCACCCCATGAAAAAAGATAAATTTTTTTAACAACATTAAAATGAAAAAATAACTCTGAGACATTAGATGTCCTTTTATTAATATTTTCTTTGCCAGGGATCTAAAGGGATAAGACAATGGTTGATGAATTAAGATACATTCCAAATAATGAAAAGCAAAATTACCCCACCTCTGTAGGTAACAATAAGTGGTTGAAACATTATGACACTTAACTTGATTAACCAACAAATCAAAATTCATTAAAAGTCCCTAAAGTTATAAGAAAACGTTATTGTAAAACTTTAAGGACTGTTGTAATTATCAGCCCAATGTGCCCTCACTCCCTGTTTTTTTATCCGTTTTACGTTTTTTGAAGGTTGTTATCATTAATTGACGTAAACTAATATCAAATGATTAAATATTTAAGTGTTAATTTGTATTGATTAAAAATAAAAATCCTCAAATCCGGTATCTTCCAAAAAATATTATAATGGGGAGATCATTAAAAACTTTTCATAAGTTATTTACTTGACTAAGTGAATATGATAGGAATTTGTTTATTTTAGACTTAATTAAAGTGTTTGATACACTAGGGTGTCAAATGGTCGTAAAAATCACCATAACGAAAATCCTTGTAATTAAAAAACTAATAATGATAGGTATACCTATAAACAAATATTAGTTTAATTAATTTTTCATATCTAAAAAATCTTGAATTGACATAAAAGTACAAAAATAAAAACAGCTTTTTATTTTGAGGGGGTATTTCTTATAATTTTGAGGGGGTTAAATGAGGGGTTTCAATGTTTGAGGAGGGTAACATCGTTTTACCCCTCCGACCCTTAGAAGTCTATAATAAAAAAAAAGTTTTTTAAAAGAAGGCTAAAAATAAATAAATCAAAATCTTTCAAAAAAATCTTTTAAGACTTTTAATAAGTGTTGAATAATAATTTAATCTTAACAGATTAAATTATAAATAAGTTATTTACAACTTTTTAAAACGCAAATAAATATAACTTAATATTTTATTCCTGTATTTTGAAAATGAGAGACAGAGGAAATTACCAGGGATCTAAAGGGATAAGACAATGGCCGATAAATTAATGTACATCCCCAATGATGAAATTACCCCTTGGGTAGATTGAAATTAGTGGTTGAAACGTTTGGACACTTAACTTAATCAACAAAATGCAATACCTCAATCAGCTGTTCCATTAAGGATAGAGGTATCTCTCTATATATCTATCTATCTATCTATCTATCTATCTATCTATCTATCTATAACTATTCTAACCTGTTTGCATAACAAAAAGATGAGGTGCCCCAATCAGCTGTTCCATTAAGGATGGAGGTATCTCTCTATCTATCTATCTATAACTATTCTAACCTGTTTGCATAACAAAAAGATGAGGTGACCCAATCAGCTGTTCCATTAAGGATGGAGGTATCTCTCTATCTATCTATCAAACTATCTATCTAAAAGTATTCTAACCTGTTTGCATAACAAAAAGATGAGGTGACCCAATCAGCTGTTCCATTATGGATGGAGGTATCTCTCTATCAAATTATCTATCTATCTATAACTATTATAACCTGTTTGCATAACAAAAAGATGAGGTGACCCAATCAGCTGTTCCATTAAAGATGGAGGTATCTCTCGTAATCTGAAAAAAAAAGTTTAATCATTTGTTTCAGGGAGGGAGGGGACATTGGACTGTAAATTATACTGGTACCCAAAGTTTTTAACCACATTTTCTCATTTATACTGTGAACTTTGGATACTTTATTTGATAATTTTATTGTAGGGTAGTTTGTTGTCCCCCTTTGATTTTGACAATGAAATCTTACATAAAAGTAAAAGGATGTTTGTATGTCTTTCCATAGCAAAGGATCTCGTTAATCACTGTTTGTAGTTTTCACTTTTAGTGTAGCTTTATAAAGGTCCTGATATTAGTTTTAGGCTATTTCTCAACCCCTTACCTTGCCTAGATGCTAGAAGAGTAGCCGCTAGTAGTATAATTAAAGAAAGAATTTATAGAATTTAGATTAGGAAAATCTAACAATGGAATGTGTTATATAACATAAAATAGAAAAATTGCAGGAAAGTAAAAATAAACTGCAAGTGCTTTCTGATGGAAGGAAAGGGACAATGGGATGTTTAGACACTGGTCCCCAAAGTTTTACAAGACTTTTCCTTTTTCGTTGGCTTAACTTTGTGGACTTTTAATGAATTTTGATTGATTGGTTCACGAAATTAAGTGTTCAAACGTTTCAACCACTAATTGTAATCAACAAAAGTGGTAATTTGGATTATCATTAATAGGGATGTATAGGTAATAATCGTCCATAGCCTTATCCCTTAATATTCCTGGCTTATTCTTAGACAAAACAGTAGCAAACACATGAAAAAAATGCAATCTGTAGATAGCTAGTCTAGATTTGCTATTATTTTGTATTGAACAGCTACTTTTAGTCTTTTTTTTACTCAAAGACAGCCGCATTAAAATGAATTAATCGATGTATATTGTATGTATATTTGAAATGAATGTACTTAAAGGATTTCGATATCCATTTCACTATACAGGATTCAAAACAAGTTTATAAATAGAAAGATAGACCAATTAACAAGTTTTTTAGATAGATTGACGGATTTATATATATGGATAGGCAAATGGATATATTGATAGATTTATAAATAGATGGATGGTTAGATAGATTGATAGATAAAAATACAGATAGATGGATAGATAGAAAGATGGATAGATAGATAGTTGGATATCTATAATGATATAAAATAGAATATGATACCTGGAAGGAGTTTCTGGCATAATAATGAGAAGGTTGACCAACAACCAATCTATACAAGCTTTGGCTAGCTGGATACAGCCGTACTGTTCACTGGAGATTAATAATAATGACATTTTATTGTAATAAAAACTAAAGCAACTTATTTAATTCCTTCCTACAGGGTGTTTCAATAAAAACGTTTTTTTTCAAATCTTAATTATGCATAGAAAATATAACAATTATATAAAATGCTTTATATATTTGGAAAACCTATTTTGGGACATTTATGTTTCAAATATTTGAAAATAATTTTTTCAATAAATCATGCCTTAAAAACCGGTTTTTCCAAGGGCCTTATTTTTGAAGATTTAGGGATTTCAGGTTGTGGAAAAAATGTTCACATTTTTAAAATTCAAATTGCGCGGCTTGTATTAATAGTAGAAAAACGCCATGCATATCGTTAGAATTGTCATAAACTTTATTTTTTTGAAATATAAGTGCCATTTTTGTGCTATTTGTAGTTTAGAAGCTACGTTGAAAATTGTGAGAAAGGTTGAAAAGTTTTAAGTAAGTTGGAACATTTTATCACGTAGCTCCTAAACTACAAATAGCACAAAAATGGCACTTATATTTCCAAAAAATAGAGTTTATGACAATTCCAACGATATGCATAACGTTTTTCTACTATTAATAAAAGCCGCGCAATTTGAATTTTAAAAATGTGAACATTTTTTCCACAATCTTTAAATCTGTAAATCTTCAAAATATGGTCTTTGGAAAAACCGGTTTTTAAGGCATAGTTTGTTGAAAAAATAATTTTTAAATTTTTGAAACATAAATGTCCCAGAATAGGTTTTCCAAATATATAAAGCATTTTATATACCTAATGTTTTTACTTTCTATGCATAATTAAGATTTTTAAAAAAACGTTTCTATTGAAACACCCTGTATAAGAGAATTTTGTACTTTATCTTTTTCCACTTGCGGTTGCACCCTTAACAGTTGTATCTAAAGGATAAGTAAAGAAGGGACATAAAAATAGCAATATGTAACTCTGCCCACAATACGGACACCATGTCCCGATTTTTTAAAAGGTCTTAAAATCAGCTCTTAGAGTCGGAAATATAAACACAACCGAGTCCCTTCAAAAGAACATTAAGCAATTTACGAGCAGAAGAAAAGTGTCTCCATCAATTTAACCGGACTATACATCTATACTTATACATGATAAATTAGATTAATTATATTTTGAATGCTTATTATATCCCTGGCTTCGTAGTATTTAACAACAGTTTCCTTGTTTATAGTCTCGTTCATAATTACTAAAATAAAAAAATTGTGCATTAGTATCTCATTTAAAAAAAAAACAATGAAGTTAATCAGGGACAAGGGAATGATATTATAACAAACAATTCTTACGGAAAATTTCCCAACAACCCCCTTCCCCTTTTCCTCTCCTTCAGTTACATGACAAAAAAAATACTTTTATAAGGTTTCGTGATTTTTTGTAGAATTGTTGGTTAGAATAGCTACCCCTGAAAGTCAGACAAAATTACAATATCAATTATCATTGGTCAGGGGAATTTTAACAAAAAATCACTTTGATATGAATAGAATAGTTATCTATCGCATCGTATTATAGACAGCTTTCCGAAGATATCAAAATGAAAAATTGTCATACATGATAATTCCGTATGTGTAAGAACCAGTTCTAATCCAGCGGAAATTAATCAGTTTGGAAGCCATACTAGAAGTTTTCCGCGGATATAAAAATGTACATTTATAAGATTAAAACCAGTTTTTCTAGTCCCGAGATGCCAAAGGCACTTCTAAAAAACTGGTTTTAATCTTATGATAGTAAATTTTTATATTCGTAGAAAACTGGATATATTACGATGCTATACATAATTTTCAGCATGGCTGACAACCGGTTCTAACCCACCAGATAAAAATCATTTTTGAAGCCATACTGGAAACAATATTCTTGCCACATGCAGGGGTAGCCAGTCTAACCAACAATTCTAAAAAAAATCACGAAACCCTATGGAGTATCTGTTGATATAATTTGTTTTGTCATGTAAGTGAAGAGGGGCGGGAAAGAAGGGGAGGAAAAGGGGAAGGGGGTTGTTGGGAAATTTTCCTTTAGAGCTGTTCGTCAGAATATCATTCACTTGTCCCTGCCCACAAGCAGTTTTAAAAGACTGACAGACATTTGCAATAAAAGAGCAATTTCGCTTATATTTTTTGCTACTAGCAGAAATATTAAAATTTTACAACTACACGAAAAATATAAATTTTAATAACATACATATTATTATTTTGCAAAGAAAGTTAATATATGTTTAGAAAATGGAAATATTATTTTTGGATCTTAACCCAGATTTTCACGTTCTCTAATAAAGTGAAACGTGTAGCTGGCTCTGGAGTGAAAAACCTAGCAGACAAAAACAACGATTTTCACCTTAACTTTCTTACCCAATCCCCTCCCCTCCTACTGGCTGATCGAACTGACCAATAAACTAGGTTCATATTAGCAAGCTAAATTGACGACAAATTTCCCCCTGTCAATATATCCATTAAGATATATAAGTTTTCCGTAATTTTAAAGTTAGGGGGAGATTTGAAATCTGCATCAAATTTTGAGGATTTTTTATAAAATTCGTTTTTTCAATGACATAACCCTCCGGGGCCAACCAGTACCCAATATAACCTAACCTGACACAAAGTAATTAAGCAAAAACCTTATTTTTAGTTTGTTTGCACAATTAGGGGGTACTGGTAGGGGGTTTAGTGATCGACAATAAGCTATATAAGTTGGAAAGAATTTTATTGTATATAATAAATTTGAAATCTGCATAAAATTTTAAAGAATTTTTATAAAATTCGTTTTTTGTATAATTTTTTATCTAAAAGCGGAAATGCAATTTAAGTTAATTAATTTTGGCATCTGTGATTGGTGGATTTTAAAAATCTGCGCTCTGATTGGATGGCGTACATCATTCAACCAATTAGAGCGCAGGTAGTTTAAAATCCACCTATCCTGTTGGTCAAAATTAATTAACTTAAAATGCATTTCCGCTTTTAGATAAAGAATTATACAAAAAACGAATTTTATAAAAAATCCTTAAAAGGGGGGAGGCGGATGTGCCACTTTTTGAAACCAAAAGTGAAACGTGCATGATCTCAGCCCTTAAAAGAGTTACAGCTAAAAAATTTGGCACAGCAGTTGTTTTTGTGGGGAACAATATGGAACTGTGAAGAAACGGCGGCGGAACCACCGCTCCCGCCGAAAACATCATATAATGTGAAGTGTATGACACAACATATAATAAGTTAGTTATAAATAATTTAATTTCTTATAATAAAGTTATCTTTCTAAAAATTATATCATTGCAAAATTTAGTTGCAAATAATGTTGCCTATAGGGCTGTATTTCATATACAACAAAAAGTGAACAAAGGTTTCTTTTTAAGAAAAAAATGGGGTCAGATTGACCATCTATGTCTAATGTTTATACCCACATCAAATATTAAATTATAACAATGTACAGTAGAGTGGATCAATTTTGGACATTGAATTTGTAATCAACATCTACAGTTTAAACGTCATATAAGAAACCTAAATATAAAAAATTTATTTTGTCCTTGAGGGGAAATGGGGGGAAGGTGTTTCCATGCATTAAAAATTTTAGAAGTTTATTCTGGAGGTGCAACTTTTTTTCTTTCAAAGTATTGCTTTATGCATCTTTTTGAATTTGTCTTGTTGATTAATATAAGAATATCAAATTGGTTCTAAAAAATATTCACCCAAGCATGAAAAATCTTAAATTAAATGTAAAATCTCTTGGTTTTAAAATTTATTTATGGATTTTTCTTGCTAGGATCAATAGTTTTAAAAACAGATTTTTTATTGTTATTCTACTCTTCAAGACAAAATTGGGAAGGTGCATAAAGCTATACTTTGAAAGAAAAATAATTGCCCCCCCCCAAAAAAAAAAAAAAAAATTCTCCCCACAACACGCTTTTCCTCAACAGTTTAGCGGATTTAAAACCGACACGCAACAAGCGGCCAATGGATCCTATAAATATACACACTTTCTGAATCAAAACTGGTTTTACCAAAATTGTATCTGTTCCTTCTTCGCGATTATAGAATTTCAAAGATTTTAACAAAAAATGTGTGAAGATTTGACTTTAAAATGGCCTTTGATGTAAAATATAGACGCTGTATATTACCATTAACACATGAAAGCAGTAGTTGTTTTAAAAACCTTTTTTTGTAGAATAATTATAACTTATAAAATTGTCGACGGGGGTACCTTCTGACTTTAATTAATGCTTGTTTTTCTTCAAATTACCTTGAAATTTTAAACTTAGAAAGTAAAAACAGTATTAAAAAATAAACATATCATTTAACTAAAAATACTGGCACAATTGATTTACAACATATACTTTTTTTTAAAAATTGAAGCTTTTCTACAATTGGGGTCGGTTAGTCTGTCCGTCCGTTAGTAACAGTTGCAAGGTTATTCCTGTACTAATTAGGTACGGTTTAGAAAGCGTATCAATTCTATAATCATTACCAGAATGTCCATATGCCCATTTTTAATATGTTGATTTTAACTATTTTAACAACAAATTTTTATGTGTAAAAATTATCTAATTGATCTGATTTTTGGAATACTGATTCCTAGGACAACAAAGTTCAATGTTTAAAGCAAAGCATCTTTATAATCAAGTCCTAAAATGTAATTATGTCCGACTTTTATAACTTTATATTCTGATTATTCACTTCTTAAACTGCACAATGATAATGTCAGTTTGTCCTACGGTTTCATAACTTCGCTTTTATAGATGTTGTCATCCTTGTTTATATAGAAACAATTAGCATTGACACTCGAATTTTGTATGTAAAAAAGGCACGATTGTATAAAGTTATCAACCACATAAACAATAGATTGTTGAAGACATTAGGCCTTTAATTGATTATATCAAAGGACTGTTATTAATAAGTATACCTAGTCAAATTAGTTAACAACTTAATAGTTCATTATACATTAAATAACAAGGATGACAATTTCCATAAAAGTTAATCTTTGAATGGGTAGGACAAAAAAACATTAACAATTGTAGAGTGTCATAACTAAATAAGGAAATATATATGTATAAGTCTAAAAAAATGTAAGTAAATTTGTTGCAAAATATAGGATACTGTTTAAGGACATTCCAACATTTTTGATATGCTTTGTTTATAACATTCTACCTTTCTGTAAAAGGAATATAAAAAATGTTTCAAATCAACTTTTTGTAAATAGACAACGATTGTAGAATTGCTATGCTTTCTAAATCGTACCATACTACTACTACAGAAATAACCAACCATGCCAAGTATAAAATCAATAGGACAATTATAAAATGCCTAAATTAACGATAAGATATATCCTTTATGGACAGACTGACGAACAATAAATATAGAAAACCTTTACATCTCATTTCTGCTGCTTGATTTTAAAAGAAATTAAAATCAAGCTGCTTGATTTTAAAAGAAATTAAAATCAAGCAGCAGAAATGAGATGTAAAGGTTTCTAATCTAACCTAAAGACTAACCTTTATTAGTTTGTTAACGTAAAATCCTGCATTATTAAAGATACTTGTTGTATGTATATGCTTCTTTCCTTTATTCTTTATCTTGAAAGAGTCTTGTTTAAAAAAAAATATAATTATAGATCAACAAGGATTAAAATCTTTGACCTATTTAGATTATGATCACATTTTGAAAAAGGTTTTGCCATGTCTTAAATAAGATACAAAATTAAATAATAATTGTTTTCAATTGCTAAATAATCTTAAATACACAAGACAATAACTTGGTGTTTAATTAAGATATACTAGCTCAATATAAAAAATAGCGATTGTGCCTCTGCATCTAGTTGATCTGTTTTCTAAGGGGTAAGGCATAAGATCATTCAAAGACTTAAATCTAAAATTCAATAGCTTGAACCCATCCTGGGACCTATGTGAAGCTTTAATGAAGTGTAGAATTTAATCAGCTATCGAAATCTTAAGCTACAGACATATCAGTACATATCAGATGATCATTATAACATTTTTGCCAAATTTAATTCAATTTATATAAAATTTTAAAAGTTTAAAATTTAAGTATATTTTTTTAAATAATGTTTTTAAAGAAACCTTTTGCGTCATACAATAACCTACTTACTTTTTAAAAGCAAAGCTTTTCTATAATTATTAAATGCGTAGCTTTTCTAGATAGATAGTTTTTTTTCGTTAATTTAGGCATGTTAGAATTGTCCTATCGATTTCAAACTTTGCATGGTCATTCCTGTAGTAGTTTGGTAAGATTTAGAAATCGTAGCACTCTATAATCATTACCAGAATGGCCGTACGTTCATTTAAAACATGTTGATAACTTAACAACTTTTTTAACAACAAATTTTTATGTGATCTAATTATCCGTTTGATCTGATTATTGGTATATAGATTCCTGGGACAACAAAGTAGAATATTATAAGCAAAGCAACTCTATAATCAAGTCCTAAAAATGTAAGTATGTCCATAAACATTATCCTGTATCAAGCAGTTTTTTAACAAATTTACTTACAATTTTTCTTCGACTCTTGTACTTTTATATTCTGATTATTGAGTTCTGACACTATACAAGTGTTAATGTCCGTTTGTTCTACCATTTCATTGCTTCGCTTTTATGGATGTTGTCATCCTTGTTCATTATATCAATTATTTTATCCATATAAAATTCAAAATGGTTTAGATCAGAAATATTTACTTTTGTGTAATAAACGGCAAAGTATCCAAACAATTAGAATTAATATATGTATAAAAAGTACTTTTTATATGACTTTTTATATCACTAATAATGCATAAAATAACCATTGTTATAAATCCTAGATATGCAGTGTTGAATTGTCTATAGAAATATTGTTTTAAAACCTCAACAAATATGACAAACTTATATTAACAAGCCATGAACATTAAGATTAAATGCTATTTTAAAGTCAAATCATCGCACATTTTTGGTTAAAATCTTTGAAATTCTATATCCCTGAAGAAGGAACAGATACAATTTAGGTAAAACCAGTTTTGATTCAGCAAATATGTCTATTTATAGGATCAATTGACCGCTTGTTGCGTGTTGGTTTTAAATCCGCTAAACTGTTGAGGATAAGTGTGACAAGTGTCTTTCTAAAAGTTTACATGCATCAGCGAGCCTCCCCATTATTCAAAATATTTTCTTTTCATTTTTTGGTCTCTTATATGATGTTCAGACAGAAAGTGTATGTAGCACATTTAAAATTAGAAAATCATTGAAAATCAAGCCACTCTAATGTACAGCATTTATTTCTTCAATTCCACAGTACAAAATTATTCCTGTATTTAAATTTAACATATCATATAGGAAAAAATATTCTTGTATTTAAAATTAAAAATCATGTTGGAATTTTTTCACAATTTTTAAATTTTTTAATAATGTATAGCAAATTATTTCCTTTTTATCTCATGTTTTGAAATTTATAAGATAGTTAAATAAATTACAGAAATGATGAAAGATTTAAAGAAGAGAGCGTCAGGGGGGGGGGGTCGAGGGGGGTTTCCCCGTCAGGAGAGGGGGGGTTGAGGGGGGTCTCCCCCCTCAGAAAAAGCTTGGGCTTAAATCTTCAACAAATAAAGAAAACAAAATTATTTTAAAAATTTCTTTTTTATGTTAAATATTATTATTTTTGTGACACTTGATTTTGAATGACAAAAAATGTTGAAATAAATATTACCCACTGTTTGAAATGTTAAATTAGAAATCAATAATGATGTTGGAAAATTTATTCTCATTTTATACTCTGAAAAAAGGAATTGACAAAAAATAATAATTTTTATTCCAAACTTTTAAAACAGCATGCCTATTTCTTATTGGTTGACACTCGAATTAAAATAAAATAATGAATATTATTTCAAGACCAGAAATAAATTTGAAATAAATAATTTTCTTTCCCCTATATTTTTTATTCCAAAATGCCAAGAATTAATTTTGAAATAAAATAATTTTCTTTCCAATATTTTTATTCCTTTTTCTTATTGGACGTCATTTTGTGTCCAATGAGAGACTAGTGTTTAAATATTTTAAAGCTTATTACAGCATTTATTTTGAATATGATAATAGCAACATTCTCACATTAAATGTGATAAATAATATTATTGACATGTTTGAAAGTGTCACGTGAAAATATAAGGGAAATTTTTATGGGGAAAAAAGTTTATCTCAGATGATTGAGAACTGTCTAATTTGGCGAAAAAAGGTAAAAAAATTCGGCGGGAAACGGTAGTTTTCGGCGGGAGCGACGGTTCCACCACCGTTTCTTCACAGTTCCATATTGTTCTCCACAAAAACAACTACTGTGCCGAATTTTAGAGCTGTAACTCTTTTATGGTCTGAGCGCATGTGCGTTTTACTTTTGGTTTCAAAAAGTGGCACATCCGCCCCCTCCCTTTGATGCAGATTTCAAATCTCCCCCTAACATTAAAATTCCGGAAAACTTATATATCTTAATATCCATGTATATTCTATATTCATTGACCATCTATGTATGTATGTACCTGTACATTGTGAAATGAGTCCATCCAGCTGAAGTAGTGCAGCTGCGGCCATCTATCTATGTATGTACCTGTACATTGAGAAATAAGTCCATCCACCTGAAGTAGCGCAGCTGCGGCCATCTATCTATCTATTTATGTATGTACCTGTAAATTGAGAAATAAGTCCATCCAGCTGAAGTAGCGCAGCTGCGGCAATCTATCTATATATCTATGTACCTGTACATTGAGAAATAAGTCCATCCAGCTGAAGTAGCGCAGCTGCGGCAATCTATCCATCTATCTATGTACCTGTACATTGTGAAATAAGTCCATCCAGCTGAAGTAGCGCAGCTGCGGCAATCTATCTATGTACCTGTACATTGAGAAATAAGTCCATCCAGCTGAAGTAGCGCAGCCGCGGCTAAAACTGAAACTACTTGATGCGGTTCTATCGTTACATCATCCTTAATTTAAAAATATATCAACTTTAAATCTACAAATCTATCAACTTTATATTATCAATAGACTATCAGTCCATCAAACAATCAATCAATTAATCTATCAATCAATATACCAATCACTCTAACAGTATCTATCAATTAATGTATCAATCACTTTATCAATCAATCTAACAGTCAATCTAACCATCAATCTATCTATCAATCTATCTATCAATCTATCAATCTATCAATCTATCAATCTATCAATCTATCAATCTATCAATCTATCAATCTATCAATCTATCAATCTATCAATCTATCAATCTATCAATCTATCAATCTATCAATCTATCAATCTATCAATCTATCAATCTATCAATCTATCAATCTATCAATCTATCAATCAATCTATCAATCTATCAATATACCAATCTATCAATCAATCTATTAATCAATCTATCAATCAATTTATCAATCAATATATCAATCAATCTATCAATCAATCTATCTATCAATCAATCTGCCAATCAATTAATATATTAAACACTCTCTCAATCCGTTAATCTGACCATCAATCTATCTATCAATCAATCAATAATACCCTTACCCTATAGAAAGAGCCAAGTGTAACATGTAGAGAATGCCGCGTAATATTTGTATCATCAATGGTCAGGCTGATTTGATTCTTGTCCCCGTCACTCCATCTGAAAGTTAACAAGGATGATATAAACATCCATAATAGTTATTTATCGCATCATATTATAGACAGCTTTCCGTGGATATCAGATGAAAAATCATAAGAATTAAAAACAGTTGCGGCCTATCGGAGGCTAGGGCTAATATTATATATTTTAATTTTCGTGGAAAATTGTCTGTAATACGATACTATGTATGAAAAGCGGTTTGGAAGCTAAAAGTTCCACGAAAACAATCTTAAATAGCACAAAGACCAAAAAGCTGTCAATAATAGCTATTTTCGACTACCGAAAAACACCCCTTATAGACCCTTTTCAAAAATCATATTAGAGGGCTGTGACCCTGCGGGCCTCGGGGCCCTTCAAACTAACACTTAATTTTTTCTTAATTCTTTGAGTCAAGTATTTGATGTACAATAAGATGATAATTTCTTTTTATAAACAAGGATGACAACATCCATAAAAGCAAAGCTCTGAAATGGTAGGACAAACGAACATAAACATTTGTAGAGTGTCAGAACTGAAAAATCGGAACATAAATGTATAAATGTCGAATCAAAATTATAAGTGATTTTGTAAAAAAAACTGCTTAAATACAGGATATTGTGTAAGGACATACTTACGTTTTTAGATGCTTCTCTTATAACATATGATTTTACTTTCTTGTCCTAAGAATCAGTATTCCAAAAATCAGATCAATATGATAATTTTATCACATACAAATTAGTTGTTAAAAAGTTAATAATCAACATGATTAAAATGGATGTATGGACATTCTGGTAACGTTATAGAGTTGCTACGCTTTCTAACTCGTACCTAACTACTACAGGAAGCAAAGTTTGAAATCGATAGGATAATTCTAACATGCCTTAATTAACGAAAAAAGCTATCCGTTCCAGACGGACGTACGGACGGACCGACCCTAATTATAGAAAAGTTTCGCTTTTAAAAACAGACAACAAAAGTTACATACGAAGTAGAAATAAAAATAAAAAAGGTAATATTGTTATTTTTATTTTTATATTGTTATTTTTCTCCTTTTTAGATCAATATCAAAATGTATTATTGTAGTTTTTTTTATATTCATGATTCAGAATTAGAATTAATATATTGGCTAGGTATTCTATTTTGATAGGTAGGTTACATTCAAGAAGAAAGGAAAAATTTAACTAAAACTTATTCAAGTACTAAAATTTGATAAACACTTTTGGGGTCTAAAGGGATAAGATAATGGCTGATAAATTGATGTTCATCCCCATACACAAAATTACACCTTCTATAAGTTACAATTATGGTTGACAACTTAATGAACTAACCAAACAAAAGCCTATAAAAGTTCGTAAAGCCAATAAACAGGAAACATAAAAAAAAACTTTGAGGACCAGTGTAATGACAAGTCCCCTCCCTCCCTGACTATTACTCATCTGTGCTTTAAAACTTTGGGTACCTTTAAAATCTTGATTGGTTGTATAAAACTTGTTTGGTCCAAACTTTTTAACAAAACTTTTTTTTTACAAAAGTGGTAATTCTGTTTATCATCATTGGGGATGTACATCAATTTATCATCTATTGTCGTATCCCTCATGATCCCCAAATTAAAAAATTACAAGCAACGGTTAATTAATTTATTTATTTTAGTACAAAACTGTTTTTCTCAAAAACACATGTTAATTAGCGTGTTCTCAACCAAACAACAAGGATGACAACATCCATAATTAGTGAAGCACAAAAAACCTTGGACAAACAGAAGTGAGTTATAGAGATGTTAAATTATTATTACTTTTTAAAAGCGAAGCTTTTCTATAATTAGGGTCGGTCCGTCCGTCCGTACGTCTGAGATGAATAGCTTTTTTCATTAATTTAGGCATGTTAGAGTTGTACTAATTTTTGTGTGATCTAATTATCCGATTGTTTTGATTTTTGGTATACTGATTCCTATGACAACAAAGTACAATATTATAAGCAAAGCAACTCTATAATAAGTCCTCAAAATGTAAGTATGTCCATAAACATTATCCTGTATCAAGAAGTTTTTCAACAAATTTACTCACAATTTTGCTTAGACTCTTATTAATTTATATTCTGATTTTTCAGTTTCGACACTATACAAGTGTTAATGTCCGTTTGTCCTACCGTTTCAGGGCTTCGCTTTTTGGATGTTGTCATCCTTATTATTACAAGAATCCACGTGCAAAGTTTGATATAGATTGGGCGGTTCAAAACAAATAATAGTTTATCGCATCGTATTATAGACAGCTTTCCGTGAATATTAAAATGAAAAATAATAATATTAAAACTAGTTTTGTTAGACCCGAAGGCCGGGGATAACAAAACTGATATCAATATTATGATTTTTCATTTTAATATTAATAGAAAATTGTCTGAAATACGATGCTATAAATAATATTTCAGTATGGCTGAGAATCGGTTCTAATCCCGCGTATATTAATCGGTTTCGACGAAGCCATACACTGGACAATATGATATTACCTTCCAGAGAATAGCGCAGCAAAGTATGGACTTTGACAGAGGTATAGTCTGTGCAGCTTCCAAGAAATACCCAAAGCATGGATTGTTATATCACTGTCTTTTCCCTCCTAAAATTGGTAATAGTTATTGGTATTTATAATTGCATCGTATTACAGACAGCTTTCCGCGGATATAGAAATATGAGTGTATAAGATTTAAACCTTCTTCCCCTCGAGGCTACCAAAACTTATTATTTTAAGATTTTTATTTTAATATTCGTGGAAAATTGTCTGTAATACATTACAATGCTATATAACATGATTTTTCAGTATGGCAGAGTACCGGTTCTAATCCAGCAAATATTAATTGGTTAAAGGTTTCGATGCCACACTGAAAACAAATAAGAGGATTTTTTTTACAATTTTTTCCCTGATTTTTTAACATTTGATTTTATAATGAAAAAGTGAAACATTCCCAGGACCAGGCCTCAAAGTTTTATAATAAAGTTTTCTTATTCGTTGACTCAACAACTTTGAGGACTTTCATTGAATTTTGATTGGTTGAATCATTAGGATAATTGTCCAATTGCAGCCACTGATTGTAATCTACAGAAGGGGTAATTTGGTGTATCATCATTGGGGATTACAACAATTTATAGACCATTGTCTTATCCCTTTAAATCCCTGATAAAAACAAAACAAACCTTAAATAAATTATCATAAATATATTGTGAAGTTGTTTTCAAAACTTTCTTCTTTGGTGTGGACATTAGTTTTTCTTCAGATAAAAACTTCCATTAATATTTCAATTTGTGAATATATTTTACTTAGGTACCTAAATACAATCAAAATACTTAGCTTTAGGGTAAAAAAAAAACATTCCAATTCTATTTTAAATTAGCAAAAAAAAACATTTTACCTACCTTCCTAGATTATATCAAACAATATTGTTTTTAAGCAGGGTAAAAATCATCATGTTCTTTAAATGGACAAACGGAATTTCTGGTACTGATTTTAGAGTAGCTACGCATTCTAGAGTACATACTACTTTTAAAAGAATCAACAGGCAAAATTTAAAATTGAGAGAACAGTTTTAACATGCCTAAAATAACGATAATAGTAATATACATACAATACATACTATACATGTGGAAAAGCTTATCTTTTAAGATCTTAGATAGGTACCTACTAATCAACATAAATGGACATAAGGGGGGGGGGGTTAATGCAACCATCTCGTAACCAATGATTAAATGGCACTTAGAATTCGAATTTCGATCTGAAATTTTGCATGAATAATCCTTGGTAGTTCTATTTTCGAACAAAAAGTTGGAAAGTAACGGCTAACGGCTCAGTTGTTCGGCCATTTTTGGGCTTTCTTAAAAACCTTATCAAACGGTTCTAGCCGGTAGCTGTTGGTACTAGAAATTTTAAAAATGGTTATTGCTATCATTTAACAGAATTAAATCAAAATTATGTTTTAAAAAGTTGATTCCTATGTAATTAAAGATGAATTTGCCCTGAAAATAGGCAAAAAAAACGGCTAAACGACTGAACCGTCAGCCGTTACTTTTCCAACTTTTTGTTCGATTTAGGGAATTTAGACCTACCAAGGATTACTCATGAAAATTTTTAGATCGAAATTCGAATTCTAAGTGCCATTTAATCATTGATTACGAGATGGTTGCATTAAAAAAAAAACTTTTTTGGTCAGTTCGAAGTAGAATGGATGTGGTAAAGGATGTAGATGAGGGCATCGTTATCTTAGCCACATACAAATTTAACTTTATTACATGATAATCTGGTGTAAGATCCATGTAATAATAATATGTAATGATAATGGAAGCTTTGCCTAATTCATCCTTTTCTCTCTCAGAATTTGTTCGCCTTCTGCGTCCTGCAATCATCACGTTTAAACATACAAAGGAAAATGTTGAATTGTCCTAGTGATTTAAAACTTTTATAAAACTAGGTATGTAAATAAATGTTATGTAAAAATATATACTTATTTACAAAAATAGTTTAAAATTGATTTCTTAGTAGCGAACTAACACTATAATTAAACTTATTTTAAAGTTTCAACTGTCAATACGCCCATAACGCTATTGTGGAAATATAATTTTCTCAGCTGTTATTCAAGTTAGACAGCTTAGCTTACCTAACTTTTTTGGTGAAAATAAGTCCATCAAAGTGAATTATAAAATAGTGGTAGGTATATTTTTCTTTTATTTTAAATTCACTTCTTAAATCCTATTTTTAAGGCTTGATGCGCTTCTTATAAAGCGCAGCTACTATATAAAGATATGCCAGTACATACGTCCGTACCATACTTAAAAATGTCTAAACGTTCCTGTAGGAAAATCGTCTTGGCTCTCACTAGAACTTGACCTCTTTCTTTTTCTTCTTCGTTGTGATACTTTTTTCAATTACATTGATTAAACCCTCAACCCGCGTCATAACAAAAAACGCTAAAAATAACTCCTACAGAGTTGGGGGAATGCCTTAGCCCAAAACAGGAACAACTCATTGTCATGCACAGTTAAAACTTCCAAGACAAAAGTAGTAGAGGGAATTCCTTGACCCAAAACAGGCTCTAAGGGCTCTGTATTCAAAAGGGCAGAAAGGGACTAAAAAAGCTAAAAATTAGGACTTAATCTCAAAATTAAATAGCCTAGAATTTATCTCACTGGACCTATGTGAAGCTTACTTAAAATATGGAACCCAATTTGTTCAGTATATAATGAGATTGTATGCTTCAGAAAAAAAACTCATAGTACTTTATATAATAGTATGATATGATTTGTAAATGTTGCAGGGCAGGAAGGGAGGGGACAATGAACTGTTATTACACTAGTCCCCAAAGTGTTATAATGGCGTTTTCTTTTCGTTAGCTTAACAACTTTAGGGACTTTAGATTGGTTTTTGATCGGTGGGTTTATTTAGTTGAGTGTCCAAACGTTTCAACCATAATTTTAATCTATAGAAGGGGTAGTTTTTTGTTACATCATTGGGGCTGTACATCAATTTATCGGCCGTTGTCTTATCCCTTTAGATCCCTAGTTGCATGGTCACTTTTTAAAAATGTAATTCCTCTTATGTCTTGTGTTGGTGTTCTGAAATATAAAAATTAATATTATTTCCAGTATGGCTTCCAAAGCGATTAATATCCGCTGGATTAGAACCGGTTCTCAGCCATACTGAAAAATGATGTATAGCATCTTATTACAAACATGTTTCTACAAATATCAAAATGAAAATCCAAAAATCGAAATCACTATTGTTAGTCCAGGCCTTCGGCCCCTCGGGGCTAACGCAACTGGTTTAAATCTCAAGATTTTTCATTTTAATATCCGCGTAAAACTGTCTATAATATGATGCGATAAATAACTATTATGTGTTAGGTAGGTATTGAAAATTAGCTTTAGAAGCGCAACTTCTTAATAATTAGGGTCTGCTCTTCCCATAGGTCCATGAACTAGGTATTAAATTTAATAATAGTTCCCCTAAGTTTTAAAGCAAACGAATGAGAGGCAGTGTTTATAAAACTAGTATGATTAACTGTCCAATGTACCCTCTTCATATATTTTTGCATTCAAATTTAATTTTAATGTTTTCATTAGAGAAAAGCACCTTTTGGGGCCCCTTCGACCTTTTGACAAAACAACATTTAAGAGAAATTAACAATGTTTTTTTACTATTATTAAACTTTCTATTTTTTCAATTCTTTAGAAAAAATATAAATAATTATTTTTGTTTTTAATCAATAAATAAAAATATGTTTTGACAGCATTAAACTAAAATCAAATAGTCGATAATTAAATTTAATAAAAAATGTGCATATAAAAATCAAAATATTATTACAGCAAAAAAATATAGAATATACGTGGATAATGATATTATAACATGGGAATAATTGTCATCAATTTAGGTTGCTAACAGGGACCTCATTATTGGTCAATCCATTCATCCAGTAGGAGAGTAGGGAATAGGGTAAATAGGTTGATAGTTGTTTTAGTCAGCTACAAGTTTTACTTTATTAGAATACTTTTTTACCCATGAAAGCCTGGTGTAATATCCAAGTAATAATATATCCATAACTGTGTGCTATGGGTAGTGCCTATTCTTATTATTTACTCAACTTTTATAGGTAGGTAGGTATTTGTTGTTTTATTCTAACACGAAAATAATAAGAGAAATACAATGTTATATTCATCAATATTGATTAAAAATCTGTCGAATCAACTTTAATTATAACATTTATAGCAAAAATATTCATGAAGGGAGGGGACATTGTGTTTATCACACTAGTCATCAAAGTTGCATAATAACGTTTTCTTATGCATAGGCTTAAAAACTTTGGGGAATTTATTGAATTTTGATTGGATGGTGCATTAAGTTGAGTGTCCAAACGATTAAACGACTAAATGTAATACACCTAAGAGGGAATTTGTTTATCATCATTGGGGTTGTACAGGAATGTCTTATCCCTTTAGATCCTAGAAAAATATTGCTCTATTAAAATCTAAAGGGGGGGGGGGGGGGCGAAAGTGACACTTTTTGTAACCAAAACTAAAAGTCAACAAAGGAACTCAACTAAAAAAAGAGCTACATGTCTGAGATTTTGCATGGCAGTTGCTTTTTAGGGGTACAATATGGAACTGTGAAGAAACGGCGGCGCAACCGCCGAAAACCGCCGTTTCCCGCCGAAATTTTATTTGCCTTTTCTCGGCGGTTTTCGGCGGTTGCGCCGCCGTTTTTTCAGTTCCATATTGTACCCCTATAAAGCAACTGCCATGCAAAATGTCAGACCTGTAACTCTTTTTTTAGTTGAGTTCCTTTGACTTTTAGTTTTGGTTTCAAAAAGTGTCACTTTCGCCCCCCCCCCCCCCCCTTTTGCATGAACACAGCAAAATTCCTATTTAATTAATTAGTGCAGCTAAAATTCTATAAAAACATTCTCTAATTCGTTAGCTTAAACCTATGGACAACAATGTAAATAAATCTTTATTTGTTGGTAGCAACTTGTTCTGTCCAACCATTTTAACCTCTAATGTTAATTACAGAAGGGGTATTTTGTTTATCATCATTAACTACCCACTTTTGCTATGGTGACTTTTTTGCAATAACCTTGCGGGGCTACCCAAGTACCCTGTATAACCTAACCTGACAGAGTAACTATAAACAAAAAACTACCCTCCACCTTATTTTTAGTTTGTTTGCACAATTAGGGGGGTACTGGTAGGGGGTTTAGTGATCGACAATAAGCTATATAAGTTGGAAAGAATTTTAATGTATATAATAAATTTGAAATCTGCATAAAATTTTAAGGAATTTTTATAAAATTAGTTTTTTGTATAATTCTTTATCTAAAAGCGCAAATACAATTCAAGTTAATTAATTTTGACATCTGTGATTGGTGGGTTGAAAACAATCTGCGCTCTGATTGGAGAATCTTAAGTGTCGTACATCATTCAACCAATTAGAGCTCAGGTAGTTTCCAATCCACCTATCCTATTGGTCAAAATTAATTAACTTAAATTGTATTTACGCTTTTAAATAAAGAATTATATAAAAAACGATTTTTATAAAAATCCTTAAAATTTTATGCAGATTTCAAATCTATTATATTAATATACATTAAAATTCTTTCCAACTTATATAGCTTAATCAACAAGGCATTTAAAGGAAATTTGCCATCCCTTTTCTTATCCCTTAATATCCCTGACTACAATACCTTTGTTGTTCCGGGGCCAGACTTGCCGTCCGTGAGAATTTGGTGCCCATTCTTTTTTTAAAATCTGAAACAATTTTATGTAACTCGTAGATTTTTTTAGCATTTTTCTTTTATTTTTTATATGTCAATAATTTAATATTTTATAACTTGAGACCAAAAAGTGTTCACTTAATATTTAGAGTAACGTGAAAGTGTTTCTTTTTAAAATAGCCAAAATTGGGAATTTGCTTAAAGCTTAATTTTGGCCGTTTAAAAAATGGTGGGGTGATTATTGAAGATATCCCGTAAGTCAATGTTAACATATTAAATGAATTACGTGAAAATTTTTGACAGTCAAAAAGCATAAACAGATTTTCCAGTATGGCTTCGAAACCGATTAATTCCCGCTGGATCAGAATCAGTTTTCAGCCATACAGAAAAGCCATGTATAGCATCGTATTTTAGACAATTTTCCACAAATATTAAAATAAAAATCATAAGATAAATGCCAGTTTTGTTAGACCAAGCCTACGTCCGATCGAGGTTAGCAAAAATGGTTTTCATTTTACAATTTTTTATCTTAATAATCGCGGAAAGCTGTTTTTATTCTGTTCTTCAAACCTTGATTACGAATTATCCAAAATACAGTGTGTTTTTTTTTATGAGAACTTTTTTGAAAGCAATTTTACCCCACTTATAATTATCAGAATTTAATGATTAATGGCTTATTTTCTTCGTTTTTTAAGGGAAATTATGAAACAACAACAAAAATGACAGTTTTTGTTGAAAAAGTACAGTAAAGTTGAAAATTAAAAACTTAGGTGTCAACATATAAAAATGGTTTTAGCGCATTTTTCTTAAAAAATGGATTTTCTGTAGTCGACTTTGGGGGGCCAGTACTCCCTCCCTGGTTGAGATATGACCTTCAAACTTTGATATGTTCTAGTACATGTCCCTAATAGTATCTGTATACATTTTTAGCTCTATATCTCAACTTTGAAGTGTTTAGCAGCCATTCTTGCAAAAGGTTGATTATTTGAGCATAAGAAAAATGCGCTAAAACCATTTTTAGATGTTGACACCTAAGTTTTTAATTTTCAACTTTACTGTACTTTTTCAACAAAAACTGTAATTTTTTTTGTTGTTTCATAATTTCCCTTAAAAACGAAGAAAATAAGCCATTAATCATTAAATTCTGATAACTATAAGTGGGGTAAAATTGCTTTCAAAAAAGTTCTCATAAAAAAACACACACTGTATTTATCCCCTCCATGTATAATTTAAAGGTGATTTAAAAAGTTTACTATTATCATGTGAATTATGCATAATATTATAGAAAATTGAAAATATCACAATTAGCAAAAAAATATTTTAAACTAAATTGATTTTTTAAACAAGATAATAATATAATACATGCCTTAAAAATTAATAAAGATGGTTTTTCCCGCGTATTTAAGTAAAGTTGGGTGTTAGGTTGAAGTAAAATGATCTTATTAAGAGTTCTTAACTAAAAACAAATGTATAAATAAGAAATGGTTCATAGTTAAGAACAGTTTGACTTATAAATAAGAGCATGTGACTACAACCCAACACTCAACTTTCGCGAAATTTTACAAGAAAAAAATGACCCCCATATATTATTAGGTATATAAATAGTCTTATTATAATTTTTTTTAAAAGTTGTAAGGCATTATGAAAAGGTGTGTGTGTGTGTGTTTAAATTAAAGTAAAGTAACTAAGAATTTAATGAAACTTTTGTTTTTTTAGAAAAAGTGATAAAAGTCCAATAGTTTAAACCATTTTAATAATGTAAGATTTTAAGATGTAAGTGGAAAAATTCCCTTATTCTAAAAAAAAAGGGAAAGGCATTTCAAGGACGTCCGAGCATTTTACTTTTAAGAGGGGTATAATGAGGGGTTACAAAGGTTTGAGGGAAGTATTATAATGTGTTTTGATAGGTGTAAAATGTAAGGTTTCGAAGTTTACCCTACCCCTCTTCTAATTGGACGTATATAAGATTTTTTATTAAATAATTTTAAAGCATCTCTTTTGCCCTTAAAAACGTAAAGCAGCTACCAAAAGCTAAAATTGAAGTTTACACAATATTACAAAATTAAAATGGCTTAATTTAAATTCTAAATGATATTTTGAAATATTAAATGATAATTTATATTTCCTAAAATGACAAAATGAAACAATAAAAATAACTAAGATGAAAAAATACATTTCTTTTTTTATATACAGAAATTATTTACACAATTATACAAAATACAATAATTAAATAATGGTCAACTAAACTATTTTCAAAGATTTGTAAAATAAAATTACGTGGATTTTTTCTAGGGGTTAGCAGATTTTATTAGTTTTGGAAAGAATACGATCGTATTATAGACAGCATTCCGCGGATTTTAAAATAAAAAAATATAGTTTTAAAACCAGTTTTGTTAGCCCCGATGGACCGATTCTGTACAAATCTTTGAAAATAGTCTCATCCACCAAAACAATAAAACAATGCCCATTCGATGGTTTTTTCAAAAATTACAAAATTGAATATTATTTAGATATTATAATTATAAAAAGTAACAATTTAACAAGGGCAATTTTGTCTGTTCATAATTAGCGCAGCAATAATAAGGTAACGTAACAATGTTTATTTTAAAATTGAACAGTAGAATGTATACAGAGGACATATATAGAAATAATCTTAGATTCTGCATACGTTTAAGTAACAAAAATTAACGGACAAACGAACATATCCATATTATAAAGTAGCTATTTAATTAATTTATTAAAGCTTATAATGAAAATGAAATGATTCTATTATTCTGTAACGTTCAGAAAGATTACGTAGAAACAAATGAAATTCCAGTATGGCTTTGAGAACAGGTTCTCAGCCATGCTGTAAAATCATCTATAGCATCGTATTACAGACAATTTTCCACGACTTATGATTTAAAAATTATAAGATTAATCCAAGTATTGTTAACCAGGGCTTTAGACCACTCGAGTTTTTTTTTCCATTTTTATATCCACGGAAAGCTGTCTTTAATACGATGCGATAAATAAATGTTATGTGATTAAAACTAAAATTGATGAAATCATGATTGTTAAGAAACTAATTTTAAGGATTTTTAAATAATTTATTTTACATTATAACTAGCAAACACTTCACACCAGTGTTTTTGTACTTAGAAGAAATTAGGAGTAATTTAAATAAGCTCGTTTTATTGGGATCCAGTGCAGTTCACGCTAAAATGTTCCTGGTAATGATTATTCAAAAAACACTATGATCTTTAAAGAAAGATTGCTGCCAGCTGATGCTGATGCCCGCACATCGCTAAAAGCAGTATAAGAAAGCCTATAAACAATCTGAAATAGCCAAGATCCAATGATGCACAGGGAAAGCTTGACTGAAGTAAACACGCAAATAAGACTTTTTCGCGCATTTATTGGCGCTGAACGTTAACTGTGTACTATTGAGTAATGTCTATTCTAGATTATTTGTAGGCATTCTTTTGAAGGTAAAAAATGTGTAACACAATAAAAACATTCAAATGTTTGGCCGCTTGGTCCCTTAAGTTTTTTTTTTGAAATAATCGATCCCAAGAGCCTTAAAAGTTCATAGATTTTATTTGAGATAATTGATCCCAGGAACATTTAATAGTGAACTGCACCTGATCCAATTATTGTAAACAAAACTAGTCAAAATATTGATAATAAACTAAGTTAGAAAGATAGAGAATTGTTATTGGATAATCTTCAGAAAGAAAATTGTTTCATTAAAAAAAATATGCTATACTACAATAAAGCTAAATTAAAAACTAAGAATTTTGAATACACGAACAATTTTATTTTTTGACCATTTTTTAAGCTGATTTACAATCTATTGATATTATTATGGGTTTGGTTATTCTACAAAATCTCCAGTTTTTAGCCAGTTAGAAAAAACTAGTTAGACAAATTCATATTTTACAAGTGAAGCAAAAAACAACCCACCTCCCACATTAATTTAATTCTTACCTAACCTATCATTACAACTATGCTTCAACCAGGGTTTCGGATCCGGATCTGGATCCGGATCCGGATCCGCAAGGATCCGCATATTTTTGAGTCCAAGGATCCGGATCCGGATCCGGATCCTTAGACTCCAAATAATGCGGAAAAAATGGAAAAATCTACCTAAATTTATATAAAATCTCAGACATTCTCTTGATGAGAGCCAATCTTTAAGGTTTAGGTTCAGACTTGAAAATTAAAAGTATTTTTAACTTCGAATTAAAGAATAAAATTTTTTTGAAAAATTTGGTGATTTTATTTTTATTGTCAAAGATCCGCATCCGGATCCGCACTGACCAAGTTTTGAGGAACCGGATCCGGATCCGCATAAAATCAATGCGGATCCGAAACCCTGGTTTCAACCTTATAGCTCTAAATGGGGATATTCTACTATAACCTAACCTAATAAGGCATTGCAAATCAATTTAAAAAAAACAAGCTTTTAAGGAGGATGGTTATAGATGCTCCACTGAGAAAGGGACTATTCCTAAGATTTGTTAGATGAAAATATTCAAGTAATCGGATCTAGAACAATTTACGGTAAAATATTCCTGGTAACAATTATCTTTAAAAAATCTTTAAACTTTAAAGGCTGCTAACGACCAAACGGTGGAACGTATAGATTATAATTGCACAATATTTTAACAGGCACAAAAAGGCCTACATATAATCTGGAATAGGCATTGATCAATAGTGCACAATTATCTTGCAGTGCATATAAATGCGCGAAAAAAAGACTTATTTTACGCTCTTTTTCTTCAGTGGAGCCTTTCCTGTGTATCTTAACATGTTCGTTTAGCCGTTTGGTAGCTAGCAGTCTTTAAAAGTTCAACATTTTTTTAAAATAATCGTTACCAGGAATATTTTACCGTGAACTGTAGTAGATCCAAATATTCAACAATTCACAACAAAAGGTTCACAGGAAAAATTATTGAAAAATCTTGGAATGCAAAGATAGGACAATGAATGAAAAATTTAATTTTCTATTCAATAACTCATATACAATTCTTCAGGAAGGAAGGGGACAATGGGCTGTTTATTAGTAGTTTTATAATGACGTATACTTATTCGTTAGCTTAACAAATTTGGGGACTTTTAATTAATTATGATTGGTTGGTTTCATTTAATTTAATATCAATAAGTTTCATCCACTATTTGTAATTTACAGAAGGGTTAATTTTGTGTATCATCATGGCCATTGATGATACACATCAATGGCCATTGTCTTATCCCTTTAGATCCCTGCAATTCATTCTTTGGTAGATTTTTATACTGGTATGAGAAATTTTTGTTGATAAATGTAAGTTCATTGTCATTTCCCTACCTGGAAAATTTCAAATATTTGTTTTAAAGAAAAAGAATGAATTTGAAATCTTAAGACAAATCTATTCAGTGCTAAAAGAAACTTTAAAAAAATATATTTAAGTTAATCTACAACCTTTTCTTCTGCTAATATATACCCAGGCGCATTTTCCCACTGAAGAATAGAAAAGAATATATATATATCATCCATTGTCTTATCTCTGTATACCCTATCATATGATTATTTTCATTTTGTGTATTTTAGACTTGTACAAAGCATTTGACTAAGCCATAAAAAACTGAAGGTTATAGAAATGGATATAGAATATACGTGGATATTATGACAGGGGGAAAATTGTTGTCAATTTAGATTACTAACATGGAACTCATTTATTGATCAGTTCGTCCATCGAGTACAAGGGTAGTGGGTAAGTAAAAAAGAGTGCTGGGGTGTACCGTTATAATAGCCCAAGTGTAACATCCAAGTAATAATATATCCATTGTTATTTAAACCTTTTTAGTGACATGTTAATTTCTATTTAAAATCTTAAGATTACATGTTAAGCTTTTGAATATTATTTTACAAGTGATTAATGTTATCTATAATTTTCAACTATCATTTATGGCTATTTATTATGTACAAATCTGGGATTAATATTGCTTATTATTTGTATATTTTGTTTAAATATTATGCTATTTAATTCAGAAAAGGATGGAGCATATTTTCAGTAAGGCTTCGAAACCGATTGATAACCGCTGATTAGAACCAGTTCTCAGCCATACTGAAAAATCATGCAAAGCATCACATTACAGACAATTTTCCATAAATATTAAAAGGAAAATCACGAAATTAAAAACCATTTTTTTAAGCATGTGCCTTTGGAACCTCGGGTCCAACAAAACTGGTTGTAATCTTATATTGTTTTCATTTTAATATCCGCGAAAAGCTTTCTATAATAGGATGAGATAAATAATTAAACCTAGGTATACTAAATACTTTTCTAGAATTTCTTAAAAAATTATTAGGCCAAAAAAACTAAAATTAGAGCCTCAATAGTCAAAATAACAATTATGATTTATGATTTGATTATGCCATTGTGATAAATATAAAATTAACAATATTTCCTTATTGACAACAATTAAATCATGCAATTAAAACAAATATTATTAACAATGACTTCAACTTAATAATTTTTAAACATTCACTTTGAAAGGACAATGATAGGTTATCTGAAAACAAAAGATAGAATAATAAATTTTTGACCATTTATGTAAAAAGGTATCCTTTTTTTACTTTGCAGTTTTCAAACTGTATCTATAGTTTATTTTCAGTCAGTTATCCGCGAAGAAGTAATTAAAAAAACAACGGATTTTGTGAGCAATTTCTTTATAACTATTGAAGACATGTTTACATTTACAGTTCATAACCGGTTTGTTTACAGTGGAAATTTTGTTTTGCTATGTTGACTTAAAACTTAGTTTAATGAAATTTTCCTATAAAAACTTAGTTCTCATTAACTATCTAAATATCAAAGTTAACTAATATAGAGGGAGCATGAGCTATATGTAATTAAGCCCACAGGGTGGGAACATTTTTGTATTCCCGATTTTGTATTGGGTCTTTTAAATCATCTAATAGCGTTGGAAATATAAACATAGCCTAGTCCCTACAAGTAGAAAAGGGTCTCAACCACTTGGGCCAAGTCGTTGTTTGGATTCTACATCTATATTTATACATTAATAGTCTAAATAGGTAAATCACCAAGCTTAAATTTTATAGAAACTTATTTCTGTTCTAATTTTGTTCTCAAAAAACCTATAATCTTGTCTCAAAGTAAAATAAAACAAGAACAAATTATTACAACGTAGTGCAGCTACAATATGTGTGTGTGTGTGTGTGTGTGTTGAGTTGAGTATCATGATAATATTATTATTATTATGTTATTTCATTGTGTTGGTTTGCGTAGTTCAGAGTTCAGGGATAATTTCAGTTTTTTTTTGTTTTTCATAACATAGCTTCCTGAAAATAAATTATCATCCTTATAATAAAGTAACAGGATCTCTTTCTGTCTGTACCAAAGGTTCTCGCTAACCACTTAACGGATTGGGGATTAGGTTTAGGGAAGGTTTTTAACTAAATTTAGGGTGGGTATATCCACTCTACCAATAAAAATGACCCCCCCCCCCCAAAAAAAAAAAGTATTTTTTACTTTTTCTTTTTAAAACTGAAATTGAAAATGTGGGGGTGGGGTCGCCTTTTTCCCTCCCACATTAAGTGCCCCTAGAGGCTTCTAGGGGGCGTAGCCGCTAGTTATTATATATACGATTAAAGTAAAATAATAGAGGGGGCATGAGCTAAATGAAACTCTGCCAACACAGCCGAGTCCCTACAAAGGAACAAAAAATAATAAGGGATGATTTTTTTTTTATCGTGGTACATCAATTTATTATCCATTAAGATTCCGTTGGGCCGAACATAATTTAATTATTGAGTGTCTTAAGTTGAAGAGTAGACAATAGACTGCGTCATAATAAAGAGGTTAAATTGGTGTTATCACCTACCTATCTATTAAAAAAGGCCAAGGAGTCTGTTCTTTTCTTGTTGAGAACCGCAGCTAATGCGTTGTCCTAAATTAAAGAAAACTAAAAGATACTGTCTTATTTTTAAAAATTGTTTGGGGTAAGATTCATTTTGCGTTCGTCAATATGTAAATGTTTTAGTTATTTCCAAACGATTAGTATCCGCTGGACTATAAACGGTTCTAGAAGCTTCTAGGGCGCAGCCGCTAGTTCTTTATTACAGTAATAAATGTATCATCGTTTTAAAAACGTTGACATGTACAAATATAAATAAAAACTTATTTTTGGAAAAAGATTACATTATCTGGTATCTCTGTCAATTTTTTCTCTAGTTTAGAAACAATATCTGTCTTTCATTATCTATCGTTTTAATTATCCATCTGTCTAAAGTATGTTTTTAAATTAGTCCATCTTGATCCATACCTGGGGTTTCGGAGGGGTTTTCAGGACTCTTTCAATGGATTGAATCCAGTCTGACCGTTCTACATCTGTCTCAGATGAAAACTAAATAGATAAATAAATAGATGGATAGATAGATGGACAAGTAGATGGATAGTTGAAAGATAATATATGAATCATTGAATAGTTTAATCTTGTAATGAACTTAATCTTAGTCATGAAACTTCTATTAAATTAATCAACTTAATGTTAAATTGCAAAATAATTTAGGCCACAAAAACAAATTCGATGAAAAAAGTCAAAATTAGGGTTGGCTGAATCCTGAATCCGCCAAATTTTTGGCCAATTTTGGAAACCGAATCCGAATCCAGAATTCGTTTTTTAATAGCGGATTCGGATTCTTAATTGTTAGGCTTAAATTAGTATCTGGATTTTTTTGGTCCGAATATATATCTTAATTTTTAACAGTCATTTTGTCCGCTGTAGGGTCTAAAAATAGAAGAAAAGCTACTGTGAAAATATGAAAAAAAGCAGCTTTAGATTCTGCCCAGTACCCGGTAAAATTGATCACTTAATTTATTTTTTGAAAAAGTCTTTTAAAATATTGCTCGAGTTCGGAATCCGGATCCGGAATCCGTCAAAAATAAGAATCCGGAATCCGCGGAGATTCCGTTTTATTTTTGGACGGATTCTTGTAAGAATCCGAATCCAGTCAAAAAATTAGACGGATTGCTATCCCTAGTCAAATATATCTACCAATTTCTCCAATTTTTTATCTGAAACCGCCAAACAGACGGACAAACTCGAAGAGATCACCGTTAAAAGATAATACCTTATACGTTTTATTTGCAAAAGACTTTATTAAGAAATCAAACGATTTTAAATAATATAAATTAATCAGAATATGAAACTGCGTTGTAAAGTTGAATCAAAGCCATAGAGTTTAGGACAGAAGTTTATACAATTTTAATTGTATTGATCAATATTAAAATAAACCTTAATTCTAACGTAAAGAAGTCTTATTATTAAGTTCTATTGAATTAAACTATATTATGTTTACTTTTAAATTTGACAAAGATCTACTCATGAAAACTTTATGAACAACATTTTATGTATTGAAATAAACTATATAATGTTTACTTTTAAATTTGACAAAGATCTACTCATGAAAACTTTATGAACAACATTTTATGTATTGAAATAAACTATATAATGTTTACTTTTATATTTGACAAAGCTCTACTCATGAAAACTTTATGAACGAAAACATTTTATTTACAATGGCGCAACTCATATCCAAGACCTATGAGAAGCTAAATTTTAAAAGAAAACCATATCTGTTCACCGATTAAAAAGATCCTTTAGTACACACAGACAGACATACCAGGAATCTAAAGGGATAAGACAATGACTGATAAATTGAAGTACATCCCCAATGATAATTACCAAAATTAAACTTTCTGTACATTACAATAATGGTTAAACCAAAAATTTAATTAAATCCCTATGAGAAGCTACATTGTAAAGAAGAACCATATCGGTTCAGCGGCTAGAGAGATTCTTCGGTACAAACATAGAGACAGACATACACACTTTTCTATACGAATCTAGTATTAATAAAAGGAAAAGTAGGTTGCGGGTAAAATCCGTAAAGGTTGTGTGTTTTAAGTTATAAACAGTAGTAGAACGATAAAAAATTATGTTAACATGTTAACTTTTTAAAAAAATTTGTTGTCTATAGTTCGTTTCAATAAGAAATACACATATTTACTTAGTGAATATTATCGTTCTACTACTACTAACTACGGACAAAAGGACAAGCGTACAAACATACGCAATCCTTATAATAAAGTAACAGGATCTATGTGTGTGTGTGTGTGTGTATGTGTGGATCTCGCTAACCACTGAACCGATATACTTCTACTTTACACTGTAGCTTCATATAGTTCATCGGGTGGTTTATAACAATATTTCGAAGAGAGTAACACTACCCTCCCAATAGAAATCGCCCGTAGAAAAAAATGAAAAATTTGTTTTGACTTTTCCTTTAAAAACTAAAATTGAATGTAGCGGGGCAATTTCCCCAAGAGGCCTTTAGGGGTGCAGCGTTTAGTATTATAAAAGTAAAATATGTTTCAAAACGTGGATATTAAGCAACTTTTATTTTTGAAACATTATTTCTTTTGAATTGGAAACTTGAAATCATAAAAAATAAAAGAAACTAAAGCTTTTATGAAAACTGGAATGATTACATTAATAGAAGACTAGAAAATATAAAAAATTACAAAAGCACTGACTTTAAAATGAAAATAAGATAAGTAGGTAGTTTGTACAGGGATATATAGGGATAAGACACACGCCGATAAATTGCTGTACATCTCCAATGATGATACACACATTTACACTTCTGTAAATTGCAATTAGAGATTGAAACGTTAAGACACTCAACTTAATAAAACAAACCAGTCAAATTTCAAAAAAATCCTCAAAGTTGTTAACCGAATAAGAAACCGCTATCATCAAACATTGGGGACTAGCGTAATGAACAATTGAATGTCTCCTCCCTCCCTGGTTTAAAGTGCTATTCTTAAAAAATAATAATTATAAGTTTTAGATTCATGGGACAATTCTATCAATTAAAATAAAAAGAACAATTAACAATGCATAGACGTCCAAAGTGGGGGTGAGGGGAGAGGTGTTTGCACCCTCTCAAACTTTAAAACCCTTCATTCCCCCCCTCTCAAAACAAGGATGACAACATCCATAAAAGCGAAGCTCTGAAACGATATGACAGACCAACATTAACTTTTGTTGAGTGTCAGAACTGAATATACAAATTATGAAAATATAAGGCTTGACAAAAATATACGTAAATTTGTTGCAAAACTTCTTAAATATAGAATTCTGTTTAAGGACATACTGACATTTTTAATACTTGATTATAGAGATGCTTTGCTCATAATATTGTACCTTATTATAATAGGAATCAGTAATCAAAAAATCAGATCAATCAGATGTTTTTATCACATAAAAAATTGTTATTAAAAAAGTAAAAAATCAACATGTTTAAAATGGACGTACGGACATTTTAATAATGATTATAGAGTTGCTACGCTTTCTAAATAGTACCTAACTACTAAAGGAATCACCATGCAAAGTTTGAAATCGATAGGACAATTCTAACATGCCTAAATGAACGAAAAAAGTTATCCGTTACGGACAGACCGACCCTAATTGTAAAAAGCTTCACTTTAAAAAAAAAACTAGATTAAACCTTTAAAACAATGAGTGAACTCTTTAAAAGAAATATAAAACGATCAGATTTCTTTTTATCAAAAAGAAGCCTTAACAGTTTAAATCCACAAAAGATGATTATTGAGAAAAACATATTAAGAATAGATTATCAAGAATTAAATAAACAACACTTTCTTTGATAACAGTTTTTAATAATAAAGTTACATTTTAAACTAAAATCGATTCTTTAAAAGCGAAGCTATTCTACGACTTTCAATAAAAAATTATAAGATGTAGGAGACATTGGACTGTAAATTATACTGGTAACCAAAGTTTTTAAGCACTTATTTAATAACCAGCGTTGCGGAGCCGTTTGAATTTGGTGCGGCTCCGGCCCCGCGGAGCCGTCGGTGATGAAGGCGGCTCCGGCTCCAGCTCCGACCTAAAATCAAGAAAAACTCGACATATTTTTCCCCCCCATAAAAATAATTTTTTTATTATTGACTTTTGAAGATTTTAAAAGTTCAATTTTTGATAAAAATGGACTTGAAAAAGTTAAAAAGGGCATTTGCACATGACAAAACAGAGTTACCAAATTATAATTTTTAAAAAATCTCTTTATTTATCTAGTCCGGAGCCGGAGCCGTTTTTTAACGAAAATTACGGCTCCGGCTCCAGCAAAATATGGAGGCTCCACGGCTCCCGGCTCCGCAACACTGTTTATAACCAATAACTTTATTCTACTAACTTTGTTTATGTTCATTGGGGATGTATATCAATTTATTGTCCATTGACTTATCCCATTAATTTAACAGATTTTAAAAATGCTTCCAAAAAAGATTCTTTCATGTATGATTTCGCCTCTAAAAAATAACTCCCCCCCCCCCCACAAAAAAAATTGTTTCACCTTTCCTAATTAAAACCAAATTAAAAATGAGGGTGTGTGGGTGGTAGTCGATTCCCCTTAAAGTGCCCCTAGAGGCCACTAGAAGCGTATCTACTAGTCTAATATATAGTGCTTTGCTACATATGGACAAAACCATACCTACTTATTCCTTAATGAATAATGCAAAAATCATATTTAATCATTTTAATCTTGCAACGTTTGTGTGTATTTGTACCAGAGATCTTCAGGGACAAGACAATGTGAGGTAAATTCTTATTATAATGTAAAGGATGTTTTTCTGTCTGTCTGTCTGTCTTTACCGAAGGATCTCGCTAACCGCTGAACCGATCAGGTTCTTCTTAACAGGCTAGCTTCTCATAAGTCCCGGGAAGGTTTATGACTAATTTGGGGGACGGTAACACCACCTCCCAAGAGAAATCGCCCCTAGAAACCCCTCCCTCAATTTTAAAAAATTAAATTAAAAATTAAATTTTACTTTTAAATTCTAAAATAAGAAATTTGGTTATCCAATTCAACTTCCACTTCCTCAAGTGTCCCGAGAGGCCTCTAGGGGTGTAGCCCCGCTAGTAGATATATATTGTAAATGAGGATTAACAAAATTACCCCCTCTGTACTGTAAAATGTAATACAAGTACCAAAAGTTAAAAACTTTTGGCACCCTGAACAAACATACCTGATAAGCCCTATCTGGTGTATGAAGAGTAAAACCATATCCACTCTCTCGAAAACCTGAGAAAAAAAAATTATTCAATAAAAGCGAAGCTTTTCTATAATTAGGGTCAGTCCGTCCGTACGGTAGCTCTTATCGTTAATTTAAGCATTTTATAATTATCCTATCATTTTCAAACTTGAAATTATCCTATCAATTTGAAAATATGACATACTGGATGCACGAACTGACCATGTTAGCATTTTAAAATGACGAAAATTTTTCCTTGTCATAACATCTACGTATATTACATTTTCATTTATCTGTACCTCTGTCTGTCCCTCTTTCTGTCCCTCTGTCTGTTTATCAATATGCTAGAGGCCTCTAGAGACATGTAAAATTGTTTCTTTTGAATCTATTTTAAAATCAGCGATTTTCCAAAAATATTTTTTTTCACCGATCGATGGTGTTAGTTATGCTAATTGCAAAAAAGTCCGCAGGGCAGCATTTTTATTTTGTCGACTTCTCTGGGGAGGGTGGTGGTACCCTACCCCAAAATAAATATTAACCTTCCCAGGACCTATGAGAAGCTACCCTGTTAAGGAGAGCGAGATATTTTGGTACAGACAAACAAACAAACATCCTGTTACTTGTAAGGATTTATCTGTCTGCTTGTTTATCCCAGGTATACCTGGCACGAATCCCGGCACAACATTGAAGCCAGCACTGATGTGGCCAAGGAAAATTTCTCCTTTCGGATAGGCCGCCAAAACTTCGTCGTGGTACATCAATTTTCTACCCTGTAGGCTACACCACCGCTTCTTATATACATCCTATAAGAGATAGATAGATAGATTGATAGATAGATAGATAGATAGATAGATAGATAGATAGATAGATAGATAGATAGATAGATAGATAGATAGATAGATAGATAGATAGATAGATAGATAGATAGATAGATAGATAGATAGATAGATAGATAGATAGATAGATAGTTAGATAGACAGATAGATAGATGGGCATCACCATCTCTTAGTATAAAGTCAGGGATCAAGTAGGATAAGACAATGGCCGATAAATTGATGTACATCCCAAATGATAATGCACAAAACTAACCCTCCTGTAAATTACAATTCGTGGTTGAAACTTTTGGTCTGTCTGTCTGTCTATATATCTATCTATCTATCTATCTTACCTTTGGACTAGGCCCAGTCTTGTATAGAAATCCTTCTCTATCAAAATCTTGGGATAAGAATTCAATAAGCTCGGTATCTGTCGCCTAAATGTAAAAAAATTGTTATCTAAAATTTAAAAAAATAGTCGTCCCCTCTCAAGGAAACCAATTTACGGATCTTGGACAAAGTAGCCTCCGGACAAAGTAGCACCCGGACAAAGTAGCCTCGGGACATTTACTTAAGAAAAGTAGTCTCCACTGTATATAAAGGTCATGGCCGCAGCGCTCGGCCCCCTGGCCTGCCTAGCCGCGGGCGCTCCGCCCCCTAGCCAATAACCTAACCTAACCTATGTTTAAGAAAAATATCTTCAACTGTTAATACATAGATGGTTTAGAATTTCGTGGATTTTACAAAAAGTGGTTGGTAGATTTTTACAAGTTTTAATACCTTTTAAATTTTAGGTTGGGTTAGGTTAGGTTATAGGCAAGGGGGCCGAGCGCCCGCGGCTAGACAGGCCAGGGGGCCGAGAGCTGCGGCCATGACCTTTATTAACAGTGGAGGCTACTTTCATTAGGAGGCTACTTTGTCCGGGTGCTACTTTATCCGGAGACTACTTTGTCCGAAGCTACTTTGTCCAAGATCCCAATTTACCCCCCCCCCCTCACTTCCAAGTTTCAATTTTAGGGAGGGAAGAGTGTTCAAAAGGCACTTTATGTGAAATCACTTTTATGAAAGAAGAAGCCGAAATTAATCTAACATTAAAGAATTGCCTCGCAAAATTAAATTAGTTATTTAGTTAATTATCGCATCATCGTATTAAAGATAGCTTCCCGAAGATATCAAAATGAAAAATTTTAAGATTAAAAACAGTTTTATTAGCCCCGAGAGGCTGTAGGCTCGGTCTAACAAAACTGGTATTAATTCTATAAATATTATTTCAATATTCGTGGAAAAGTGGATATTAATTGGGTTCAAAGACATACTGGTCACTACTTAAAATGTTTTTACTTACACCAGGATAAGCTACTTGTAGGAGGTGGAGTTTACAACATCTGATTGCATGGTACCTAGATAGATAGATAGTTAGTTAGATAGATAGACATAAAGTTGGGTAAATAGATAGTTAGATAGATTTAAAGTTGGGTGGAGAGATAGTTAAATAGTTGGATAGATAGTTGATTGGATAATTTTATTTTAGGTTGGAGCCGGAGCAAATGTTTTCACAGGCTCTGCAGAGCCGGAGCCGCACTAAAATCAAACGGCTCCGCAACGCTGCGGCATACAGACGCTTTATTTTATACAGACTCGAAAAAAAAATTACATAATCGTAACTTTTACATAAAAAAAATGTAAAAAAAAACATTTCTTAAAAATTGCAAAATAAATTATTTTGCATTTCTTATTATTCTTTAGAATTTTTATATACCTAACAAGAATTATAACACCCATAAGTAACAAAGATTAAAAATATACTAAACCAGTCAAAGAGACAAAGAGCTTTTCTTTATTTATTAAGGTTCTTTTAACATGAAACTTGCGTCTGCAATTATAGAGTAACTTTGCTTCTAATAATGCAAATATGTAAAATACCCTGTTATTTAATGTTAAATAATTTTTGAAACAATAAAATATTTAATATTTTAACTTATATTAATCCTTAATTAGACAAAATATTTTTTTAACATCAAAATGACCGAGGGGAAATTTCCCAAATCGAATAATTTCCTGGTCCTTATATTTTAATAAACAAAAAAAAAACATTACTACTTTATATGATATTTATTATACTTGGAATTTTGCCCTTTCATTGTATTTTAAAGGATAGGGAACGGCAGAAAAATAGCTTAAATCCATTCCAAAACATAAGTAAAGCTTCCCTAACCGGTTTAGGAGTTAACGAAATCTTAAGCTACAGACAAAAATCCTTATTACATTATATAACCGGATATACATAGTTATGCATCCTACTACAATTATATCCTAATTAGCTAATTTCATAACTTGATTACGACATAATTTTAATTACTCTGAAAGACAATACTTAAATGTAATTATGAAAGAGGACTATCCACGAACGAGAGCACATGATTCTAAGTACCTTCCAGCATTGATCCTAAGTATTTTCTTTCAAAATATAATAGGTCATCATATAGTATTAATATACTGACGAGAAAATTTATGTTTCACAATGTTTTTTTTAGGTATTTTAATTGATTTTGAAAACTTTTATGAAGCTAATTCTTTTAATAAAATGAATATTTGATGATACATATGCGAATACTCGTGTTATATAGATTATAAATTAATCCATATTAGCATTAATTTAAACATACATATCAGATATAGTAAATGTGCTTTTGACTTTTTTTAATTTTTATCATTTGACAACATGGACAATTAAAGACACCCCGAACTCAACAAAACGTTTGATAGAATTTTAACGAAAAGTGGTGGACATTTTTTTACTTTTCTTCAACTTGAAGTGGTGAAACATAAATTTTCTCGTCAATATATTAATTATTGATAGTGACCTATTATATTCTAAAAGAAAATACTCAGGATCAATGCTGGAAGGTACTTAGAATCACGTGCTCTTGTTCGTGGATAGTCCTCTTTTGAGTACAAAAAGATTATGTCCCTAGTTTGTCACTAACCAAACCCCATTTAAAACAAGGATGACAACATCCATAAAAGCGAAGCTCTGAAACGATATGACAGACGAACATTTACTTTTGTTGAGTGTCAGAACTGAACATACAAAATATGAAAATATAAGGTTTGACAAAATTATACATAAATTTGTTGCAAAACTTTTTAAATACAGAATTCTGTTTAAGGACATACTGACATTTTAATACTTGATTATAGAGATGCTTCGCTCATAATATTGTACCTTATTGTAATAGGAATCAGTAATAAAAAAATCAGATCCATCGGATGATTTTATCACATAAAAAATTGTTATTAAAAAAGTAAAAAAATCAACAAGTTTAAAATGGACGTACGGACATTCTGGTAATGATTATAGAGTTGCTATGCTTTCTAAATCGTACCTAACTACTAAAGGAATCACCATGCAAAGTTTGAAATCGATAGGACAATTCTAATATGCCTAAATTATCGAAAAAAGCTATCCGAGAGAGGGTTGTTCTTTTCCCTATGCTTCGCTACTTATGGATGTTGACATCCTTGTTTAAACAAATACCAAAGATAATATCATCCATAAAAGAGAAGCTGACAAAAATACAATACAATATACAAAATACTGAATACAATGTTAAAGGTATTGAAGAAACCAGAGCTAAAATTCAAATTAAATATGTCTTAAATGCAGGATATTGATATCGATGTACAAAAGTTTTAAACTTGATTCTAGAAATGCAGCGACCAATCATCCCAGGAATCAAAATCCGGACTACTGCAGTTCACGGTAAAATATTGCTGGTAAGCAATATTTCCAAAAATCTATGAATTTTAAAGGCTGCTAGCTGCCAAACGGCTTAACGTACAGATCATACCAGCACACCATTTTGAGCGGCATAAGAATGCCCACAAATAATCTGTAATAGCCAAGATCCAATGATGCACAGGGAAAGCTTCACTAAAGAAAAACGCGTAAAATATGTCTTTTTCGCACATTTCTCTGCACTGCGAGATAATTATGCATTATTGATTTATGGCTATTCCAGATTATTTGAAGGCCTTCTAATGCGGCTTAAAACAGTGTGCGGGCATGATCTGTATGTTCAGCCGTTTGGCAGCTAGCAACCTTTAAAATTCATAGATTTTTGGAAATATTGCTTACCAGCAATATTTTACCGTGAACTGCAGTAGATCCAAAAATCCTAATAATAGAACAACTGCACGGATCAAAAAATATTTAAATTTTGTGAATGATATCTTCTTTTAGAGAAGATCTATATTACAATGAGCTATTACATATGATTCAAAGTCTTGGAATGGTTTAAGGCTTTATTTTTGCCCCCCAATCACTCTCCTTTCGAATAAAAAGCTCCTAATTTGCTAGGGATGGGTGCAGCTACTTACCAATTAACAACGGTTTGTGGGTCATCGTGGTATACATATATATGTCTGGTTGATCCATCCTAGATAGATAGATAGGTAGTTAGATAGATAGATAGATAGGTTTCTATAACATCGTGGTATACATATATATGTCTGGTTGATCCATCCTAGATAGATAGATAGATAGATAATTAGATAGATAGATAGGTTTCTATGACATCGTGGTATACATATATATGTCTGGTTGATCCATCCTAGATAGATAGATAGATAATTAGATAGATAGATAAGTTTCTTTAACATCGTGGTATACAAAAACAATTTAAGATATATAGATAGATAACTAGATAAAGAGATAGATGGATGATTTAGTTCATTAGGGTTCGGGCAAATCAAAATTGCCTATAATACTCTCTCGATCAATCCTTCCCATCTAAAGGCACTTCCAAACTAGACCCGTCATGTTACATAACATAGTTTTTCAGAATGGCTGAGAACCGGTACTAATCCAGCGGATATTAATCAGTTTTGAGGCCACACTGATACAAATAATAAATAATTACCTTAATATAATCTATTTGTAGAGAATTTGGGATAGAGTGTAACTCTTGAATTTTTTCCGGTGAAAATTCAACATTTATATCAGAAATCTTGATTATTGCCTAAAATAATAGATAGTTACTTCGCAGGAATCTTAAAAAATGAGACAACGGCCAATAAATTAATGTACATCCAAAATGATGATACACAAAGGGAAAAGTAGGTTGCGGGTAAAATCCGTATAAGTGTGTGTTTTAAGGCTTAAAAATAGTAGTAGAACGATAATATTCACTAAATATGTGTATTTCTTATTGAAAAGAACTATAGACAACAATTTTTTTTATAAAGTTAACATATCTATTTTTAACTTAAAACACACAACCTTTACGGATTTTACCCGCACCCTACCTTTCCCTTTGTCCCTTATAGATTACAATTACTGATTAAAACGTTTGAACACTCAACTTTATAACCAACCAATAAAAATTCAATAAAAGTCCCGAAATTTGGCTTCGTCCCTAGAGTCCTTTAACGACTTTAAAATGTTTTCTTTAGTCAAGTAAAGGCTTTGCGGCACAGAAAAAGATTTTATTTGTACCTAATATTTTTCTAGTGGCCATTTCTTTTAGGAGGGTGGTATTACCCTCCCCCAAATGGAATTATGAAAAGCATTTAAAGAAATAGGGGCATAAAAAAAACTTGTTTTCCTTTCCCATGAATAACGAAAAAACGGTTGCTTCCCTAGCATCCAGGGACTCTGTCTTTAAAGGTGTAAGTTAGGGGAAGAAAAATAGCCTAAAACCATTCCGGGACCTATGTAAAGCTTGCTAAAAAGACTCAATCAATTAAACAGTTATTTAAATCTTAAGCTTCAGACAAAAAAACTTACTGATTTATATAAAGGACTAGTGGCTATGCCTCTAGCATCCAGGAACTCTATCTTTAAAGGGGTAAGATATGGGGCAGAAAAATAGCCTAAAACCATTGAGGCTTAAATCAAAAAAATAAAATAGCCTAAAACCATCCCTGGATCTATGTAAATCCTTCTCCAAAAAAGAGAACTCAATCAGTTACCTACGCAGTTATTGAAATATTAAGCTTCAGACAAAAACCTTACTACTTCATATTAAAGGATTACCTTAGGGTCTTTTCTGTCTTTCACATAGTACTTCAAAGTATTTTCAATCTCACTAAAAAATACGTAAAATTAGAGGGATAGGTAAACTTTTTAATTGAGGTAGTGGGGTCTATTTAAGTGATAGGTATATGTTTTGTACATAAAGGATCATGGGCGTTTCAAACACTAATGGTTAATTTTGTGTATCATCATTGGGGTCGGAGATGTAAATCAATATCTGTCATTGTCTTATCCCTTTAGTTCCCTGACACATAGGAGTTTAGAATAATATATAGGGGGGGGGGGGGGGGGTTAATGCAACCATCTCGTAATCAATATATAAATGGTACTTAAAATTCGAATTTTGATCTGAAATTTTGCATGAGTAATCCTTGGTAGGTCTATTTTCCCTAAATCGAAAAAAAAGTTGAAAAAGTAACGGCTAACGGCTCAGCCGTTTAGCCGTTTTTTGGCTATTTTTAGGGCAAATCTGTCATAAATTACGTAGAAATCAACATTTTGAAACATATTTTTGCTTTAAATCATGTGAAATGATACAAAAAAAAACATTTTTTAGATTTCTAGTACCAGCAACTACCGGCTAGAACCGTTTGAAAACGTTTTGGATCGGAAAAGAGCATTATGTGGAGAGAGGTTTCGTGATGGATTTCGCTTGAAAATACCCAACCAATGGCTAAACGGATGAGCCGCCAGCCGTTAGCCGCTACTTTTCCAACTTTTTGTTCGATTTAGGGAAAATAGACCTACCAAGGATTACTCATGCAAAATTTCAAATCAAAATTCGAATTTTAAGTGCCATTTATACATTGATTACGAGATGGTTGCATTAACCCCCCCCCCCCTTTATTATCCAAAGACCTATCACTACGTATTTAACTTTTTTAATCCGTAAATAAATCAACTTTTTACTTTTAATATTTCAAATACAAAAAAAAATAATTTTAATAATAAATTTCAATATAAAAATTAATTAAAGGGGGGGGGGGGGGGGAATGTGGTGACTCGTGCCACGACATACCAGCAATTTTATTTTGGGTGCTACTCCCTTAGTTTTAGAGATAATTGGGTGAAATCTTTTGGGCTGGGTCACTAATTACCCCAACTAGAGGTATCTTTCAAAAAAAACGGCGGCGGGTCCGCTGCTCCCGCCGTTCGCCGCCATTTTCCGCCGCCGCCAAAAAAAATTTTTTTATTGCATTTCTCGCCGAATTAGGCAATTTGGAATCATTTGAGACCATGTTATTTTTTTCAAAAATTTTTCCCCTTATAACCAACCCTGCGGGGGGACTTAGTCATTTTTTTCAAATTCTCGTTTATGAAGGTATATCTTAAATACAGTATGCTACTCTCTTAGTTTTAAAGATAATTGGATGAAATCTTTTTGATTGTGTCACTAATTACCCCAAGTTTTGGTATCTTTAAAAAAAAACGGCCGCCGTTTTCCGCCGCCACCAAAAAAGAAATTTTTTATTGCATGTTATTTTTTCAAATTTTTGAAAAAATAACATGGTCTCAAATGATTCCAAATTGCCTAATTCGGCGAGAAATGCAATAAAAAATTTCTTTTTTGGTGGCGGCGGAAAACGGCGGCGGACGGCGGGAGCGGCGGTCCCGCCGCCGTTTTTTTTTAAAGATACCAAAATTTGGGGTAATTAGTGAAACAATCAAAAAGATTTCATCCAATTATCATTTTTTTCAAATTCTCGTTTATCAAGGTATATCTTAAATTCAGTGCCTCTCCTAAGCTTTTAAAGATATTGAGACAAAACCTTTTGAGGTAGATCAGTAAAAAATATTTTGTTCTATCTTGAATTTTCAATTTTTACCTGTCCAGAATCCACCTGGAGGCCTGGAGTACCGGAACCTGGAGGCCGAATCCAAAAATTTCTTCAAATTAGTTCATACCATTCATAAAGTACCAACTTTTGTAAAATAAGTTTTGTTCTAACTTTAAAATTAAAAATTTTCAATTTTTACCTGTCCAGGATCCACCTGAAGGCCTGCAGTACCAGAACCTGTAGCCCAATTTTAAAAATTTCTTCAAATTAGTTCATACCATCCATAAAGTACCAACTTTTGTTAAATAAGTTTTGTTCTATCTTGAATTTTCAATTTTTACCTGTCCAGAATCCACCTGGAGGCCTGGAGTACCGGAACCTGGAGGCCGAATCCAAAATTTTTTTGAAAATAGGAAAACTACATTCCAAAAGGAAACTTTTTTGCCAAATAACCTATCCATTATCTCTAAAGACAAAGCCTATAATCACTGTTTACGCAAAAGTGTCAGAACTTCCCCCCCCCCCCCTTAGTGACCCAGCCCAAAAGATTTCACCCAATTATCTCTAAAACTAAGGGAGTAGCACCCAAAATAAAATTGCTGGTATGTCGTGGCACGAGTCACCACATTTCCCCCCCCCCCCCCTTACAGTACGGAGGTTTAAATCCTAAATTAATACATGTGGAAAGTAATTATTAAAATCATTAGAGGATTTATAAAAAAAATTACCTACCAAGAAATTATTTAAATGAATTTATTTCTCAATTAAATAAAACATTAGAGAATCCGCTTATATGCAGGAATCTTAAGGGATAAGACAATGGAGGAAAAATTTAAATACATCTCTAATGATGATAAACAAAATATCCCTTCTGTAGACCTAAATTAAGGACTCAAAGTTTTTAATCTATTGAAAAAACTTTGGGTTTAAGTTAAATGTAAAAATAAGGAGGGTTCAGTGTAGGGTTATAATGAAATTAGTTTAGCTAATAAAACAGTAATTTCCCTTAGAGCGCGGAATTTTACATAATTTTGTTTATATCTGGGATTTATGAACATCAATTTATTTTTCATTGTCTTATCCCTTAAGATCCCTGTGTGTAATATAATACAGAGGTAGATATTCTGCACAAGATTTATTTTTTCCCCCGCAACAAATTTTTTTATCCCCCCCCTCCCATAGTTTTTCCCACTATACTTTATTCATTTTATCCCCCCCTCCCACATAGCTTTTTAGTTTTTCCACTAATGATGGTGGGAAAATGGAAAAAAATGTTTTCAGTTCTCTTAATTTATACATTTTTTCCCCCAACCACATACTTTTTATCCCCCACCCCCCCCCCCACCTCCATCCATTTAGCAGAGTCAATTACGCAGAATATACATCCCTGATATAATATGAATCCAGGGGTGTATATTTTTTAATTTGACCCAGCTGAGGGTAAAAAAAACTAAAAAATATATGGAAGGGGGCATAACATGAATAAAAAAAAGAGTTCTGAAAATATTTTTCCATTATATCCCTTCCTTGCTGGAAAAAACTAGGAGGGAGAAAAAAAATAAAAAATTTGCAGCAGGGGAAAAAATGAATCTTGTGCAGAATATACACCCCTGTATGAATCTTACCTTAATACAAACTTTCTGGGTAAAAATTGATTATTTTCTCTTCCTTTCTTCATCAAGTAACCCTCCATAAAACCTTAAAAACAAATTAAATTACGTCAGAGAAGAAGGGGACATTAAGCTGTTTGTTACTCTAGCCCCCAAAGTTTTATAATAATTTTTCTTATTAATTTGCTCAACAACCATAATGACTTTTATTGAATTTCGGTTGGTTGGTTAATTTAGTCAAGTGTCCAAACGTTTTGACCACTAAAAAACCCATGACCACTTTATTATGCAATCTACATTTTCCTGGATATTTTGTCTATGGTAGTCCATAAGTGTACAGATTTACACAGTGCATTGTTTCTGTTTATTAAAGCAACACATATGATTAAGGAAAAAAATTCTTTTTAGAGTAAAATACTGATATATTAATCAAAAACTATCTATAATACAAAGTAGAACGATGTCTGTCTGTCTGTCTGTCTGTCTGTCTGTCCGTCTGTCCGTCTGTCTGTCCGTCTGAAGCTTAAGATCTCAGTAACCACTGAACCGATTGGGCTCTACTCTTCAGGGAATATACCTACTGGTCATGTGATGGTTTTAAGCTATTTTCTTGGGGGGTGGGAAACCCCTAACCCCCCCAAAAAATGAAAAATACCCCCTCCCCCCCAAAAAATTTTTTTTACTTTTTCTTTTTAAATCGAAAATACAAAAAATTAGGTTGATCAAACCTCTTGTGACAAAGCCCCTAGAGGCTAGGGGCGAAGCCGCTAGTATTTTTATATTTGATTTTATCCAATTAAGACAGTGTTTCTATTATCTGATATACGCAGTTAAAACAATAGCGAATTGTCTAATTAGATCCTATATGAGCAACATATGCATATATGTGAATATGATTTTTTTTTTTTGGGGGGGGGGTGGATAGAAAGTAGCCTAAAACCTGTCTATAAATTGAACACTATATTATCACATAAGTAGAACTATCGTCAATCTTCGTGTATAAATAATAGCAAGCCTTAGGCATTAAGTATTGATAGACAAAAGTTATGCACGGTTGGACCCTCAGATGTAAAAACTTTATTTTAGTGTTTGGCCAAAATGACTTAGCAATTGTATCTGTAAGTACGTCTAATAACACCCTTTGCTATTTTTAAAATCCTAGAAAAATTTTTTTGCAAGAAAATTGCATAAATTCGCAACCTTTTTTAGAACCACTACATAACTCGAGTTTTAAAACTTTTTAGGGTCAAGCGGGGCATTAACCGGTAAGGGGCATTACCGGTAATTTTTTACCCACCTTCAGAAAATGACATTTTGCTCCATGTTCTAATCGATTGACAGAAAAAAACATAAAAGCAAATTTGTTCCTTATTAGATTGCCTACAAAAAAGTATGAAATGAAATTTTTGTGAGATGAATTTTAAGGGTACTTTTTGGGTCTCAAAGTCGGACGAAAATTTTTTTTCTTCAAAATGTTTTTCACCTAGGTGTATAAAGATCGACCTACACAAAAATTGGTAAGACCTAGAACTGATCCGTAAAAACCTTTTGAACTAAGAATTGTCCGCTCTTTCCCAATCCGTTGAGAGCTTAAATGTAGAGTTAATATTTTTTTCAAAAATGACCAAAGTTCGCGCGGGGTATTTTTCGGTAACGTCTAAAAAAAATTCAAATTCGATTTTTAGGATCAATTTTCAGGTTTTCTTTGGTAAAGTCTAATATTCAATATGGGCTTTTTAAGAATTAGGCCAAAAAGTGAATAGAACAGGTTTTTTATATAAAAAAATTTAAATTTTATTTTTTAAGAAAATTTTTGTGAAAAAAAAAATCGAAATTTCTCGTCTTTTAAAAGAAATGATTTTTGACATAGAAGGAATAGTCCGATCTTTATGAAAATTTTTGTGGATAATCCCTATAACCTATACTTATTATGATTATTTATGTTTGACTGGCCGTTTGGCCGTTTTTCATCGATTTTTTTTAGGTTGAAAAGACGTTACCCACAATGCCCCACCGTGGGGCATTTATCGGTAATTTCTTTGAGTCCAATTATGACAAACTTCTAAAAGTCCTAGGATAACGTCCTATTAGGACCTGATAGTCCTTTCCGTAAGCTTTCTAATGGTCTTGGTCCCATTTAAAAATATTAATATTTACCCCATTTTTTTTTCAAAAAACCAAAAAATTACCGGTAATGCCCCGCCTCACCCTATATAAAATCCTTTTTACAAAAAATATCAATAATTACTTAAAATTAAACCTGAAAGAAAAAAAATCTCATTACACGTGTTAATTTGCATGTTTTAGGTCTTTTTTTGAGGAAAGTATAACTTCCACATTTTTGACAATAATATATTTTTTTAACATTTCAAAGTAAAATATAATAAAACTTAAACGATTTTTCTTGAATTATCAGTTGAAAATTTCATCAAACATGCAATTTAAGTGATGAAAATTTAATAAAATCTTTTTTGAATGTTTAGAATTACCAATTTTCTACATTTAAAACAAAATGTTAACAAAATTTAAAAACATTTTAACATATAACTTCAATAATCAATAACATTTTATAAAAAGATGTTTCAAAAAATAAATCATTAAAAGGTATTAAAATGCATTTGAAATTACTTAAAATTAAAACGAGAACATCTTTTTACACTGTATTCTGTGTAATAGAGTTTAAATGACATGATTAGTGAATGAAATATTTCCTAAACTCATTAAGCCTTTTTGTGACTATATTAAAAATAATTTATTTTGTTTTATATTGTTTTTTATTCAAATATTTGAATTATCATACACATTAAAATGTAAAGTATAAGCTAGAATAGCACTTTTTTCAACGAATATTTTAATGACATTATATCAAAATAATTCCTCTTAAATATCACACAACATATGATTGGGAAGTATAGGCATTTCTTGGAGGTATAATATTTACAAAAATACCATTAATTCTGTTTTTATCATAAGTTAAAAAAATTGAACAATTCTAAAACAATGGTTGGCTGTCTACTGTCTAGATATTGAGTACACTAAGACTACGGCTCTGTTCTATTGAAATAACATTGCAAAAAGAGGGGTTCTGAAAGTAATCTACCTAATTTTTTTTAAAGAACCAACAAGTACTGTCAGTATCTTTTTTCTTGTAATCTAGCAGACAATCAAATCATAACACAATTTTCATGATAAAATATTCAGGTTTCTACTTCACATTTTAAAAAATATACTGATCAATAAAATGTTCAAAATTTTACTTTGCACTAATTAAAAAAATATGTTGTAATTCTTATTTTAAAGTTACATTTTTATCCCTGACAAAATCATAGACGACTTTTAAAGGCATCTTATCTAAACTTTTTGAAGAAAAACTTAAAAACGTTAATTAAGTATGAAAACTATTTTCTTCGATTTTTCTGAAGTTATTATCGCATTCTATGGGTTTTTTATTATCATTTACTTATATCGAAAGTGCCAAACATTGTACCCTAACTTATTCATTTAATAAAAAACCAACCGTGTATGGGCAGTTCTAATATTAAAATACTAGAAGCTACGCCAACTAGAGGCCTCGAGGGGCCTTTGAGGCTGTGGGAAAGTCGACCCCCATCCCAACTTTCAATTGAAAGTTTTAAAAAAATAAAAAAAAATTTACAGGGGGTAATTTTTCCTAGGGGCGATTTCTCGTGGGAGGGTGGTGGTACCCTCCCCCAAAATAGTTAAATACCTTCCCTGGACCTATAAGTTTCTTCATTGTAAAGAAGAATCATATCGGTTCAGCGGTTAGCGAGATCCTTCGCTACAGACAAAAAAGCTTACTACTTTATATAATATCCATAGACACAGTGTTTCGCCCTTTTATGGCTCATCAGAATTGCTTAATTCATCAGAGTTAATTTTGTTTTTTTTTGTAATGGGCAGGGTTTTGGCTATTTACCTGAAGTGTAGCTTTGTCGTTCAGGATGGATGAATTCTTGTCGCTTATACTTGGAAAATATAAACTGTTCTACTAACACCTAAAATAAATAAATATATAGATATGTTTATATATATAATTTAGGGTTGGCAATCCGTCTAATTCTTGGACCGGATTCAGATTCTTACGAATCCGTCCAAAAATAAAACGGATTCTCCGCGGATTCCGGATTCTTATTTTTTTGACGGATTACGGATTCTGGATTCTAGCAATATTATTTTAAAAGGCTTTTTAAAAAATAAATTAAGGGATTAAATTTTACCGGGTACTGGGAAGAATCTAAAGCTGCGTTTTTCATATTTTTAAAGTAGCTTTTCTCCTATTTCTTGGTAGTGTAGGTAGGGAGAGATGAGGGGGGGGGTGATCTTTCCTTCAAAGAAGGGGGGGGGGGGGAGGAGTTGAAAGAAAAAGCTTAAGACCCTATATTAGCCTAAAAATTAAGAATCTGATTTGGATTGCCAACCCTAGTTAACATGTAAAAATGTGAGCAAGCTTCCAGTCAAATGCGATTATTAATTCTAACTGTTCTTAAACGCATATTAAAAACAGTTTGACCTAATAAGCGCATTTGGCTGGGATCTTACTCACAACTTTACGCAATATTACAGAAGCTACTATTCTCTTAATAAACTTATGCTTAAACAGGGATGACAACATAAAAGTTAAAAATAACATACTTACATATTTATGACTTGATTATAGAAATGCTTAGGTTAAAATATTGTACCTTGTTGTGATAAGTATCATTATTATAATATATCTAATAATTTTTTGGTCAAAAAGGTTATAAATCAACATGTTTTAAATTGACGTATGGACTTTCTTGTGACTATAATAGATTTGCAATACTTTCTAAATCGTACCTAACTGTTATAGGAATAATCATGCAAAGCTAGACACAAATAGGACAATTCTAATATATCTAAAGGGGGGGGGGGGGGGGGGTTTAATGCAACCATCTCGTAATCAATGTATAAATGGCACTTAGAATTCGAATTTCGATCTAAAATTCTGCATGAGTAATCCTTGGTAGGTCTATTTTCCCTAAATCGAACAAAAAAGTTGAAAAAGTAACGGCTAACGGCTCAGCCATTTAGCCGTTTTTTGGCTATTTTTAGGACAAATCTGTCATAAATTACGTAGGAATCAACTTTTTGAAACATATTTTTGCTTTAAATCATGTGAAATGATACAAAAACAACATTTTTAGATTTATTACTAGCAACTACCGGCTATAACCGTTTGAAAACATTTTGGAGCAGAAAATAGTATTATGTGGAGATAGGTTTCGTGATGATTTGCATTGAAAATAGCCAAAAAAAATGCCTAAACTGCTGAGCCGCCAGTTGCTAGCCGTTATTTTTCCAACTTTTTGTTCTATTTAGGGAAAATAGACCTACCAAGGATTACTCATGCAAAATTTCAGATCGAAATTCGAATTCTAAGTGCCATTTATACATTGATTACGAGATGGTTGCATTAACCCCCCCCCCCCCCCCCTTAATTCTAAAAGCTAAAAGTTAATTCGATTTTGAAATAAATAAATTCTTTTCAATTATATTTTAAAAATCTGCTAAAATCTAGATAAATAAATAGGTTACCAAGAATGACAAGATACATCAGTAGCGAAGCACAAAAATCAGGGATGAGAAATGGACAAAGTGAGTTATGGAGCAAATGATAAGTGTCTTAAAAAGAAAGAATATCTAATATATTACAGGAGTAAACTATAAACACATGACTTTTGCAGCATGACGTTTTTAGGACTTGATTTGAACATTCAAAAATTAGTTGTCAAAAAAGTAAATAAATCAGCTTGTTTTGAATGGACGTACGGACTTGCTGGTAACGATTAATGAGTTGCTGCGCTGCCTAAGTCGTTCCTAACTGTTAAAGGAATCAGCATGCAAAGTTTGAAAACGATAGGACAATTCTAACTTGTTTAAATTAACGAAAAGAGCGAACAGTAACGGACAAACGGACCGACCCTAAATATGGAAAAGCTTCGCTTTTTAAAAAGATTCATTTTTAAAACCCTCAAAACAATAACTAAAGAATTTGAATGTATAAGATTGACCATTTCAAAATGCCTTTTTATTGTTTAAACACAATGAATTTTTAAAAGTATCAAAATTTGAACAAAAGGAAAAAATTATCTTTTCATTCAACAAAATAATTTCAAAATTTTTTGACGTAAATTAAAATTAAAATATTCCTATAGGAAAACAGTGGAGGAACAATCCGGCCAAATTGTAGGATAGAAAGTCAAAGATTTTGGTAGGAAAGGGTGATTTTTTTTTCTAGCGGGAGGGGATACATTATAAATAATTTGATACAATAAAAGCTTTTTTGAATAGGTTGGTATTTAAACGTAGAAGATGGATAGTACGAAATAAAAAATGAAATAAAAGTTAAATAATTTAATATTAATAAACCGGTTATCATTCTTTTGTGAATTTTTGTAATAAAATACTTACTGGTAAATAAGCTTAATAATAATGCTTTAATAAGAGTTAAAAAAATTATAAAAAATAATAATAGGTATGAGACAATAAAATCATTTTTTTAATAGGTAGGTACCTATTTGAAACGCAAAAGATGGATTCCGCGGATATTAAAATGAACAATTTTAAGATTAAAACAAGTTTTGTTAGACCCAAGGAACGCGTCAGGGAGGGAGGGAACAATGCATTGGGCTGTTTATTTCACTAGTCCCCAAAGTTTTGTAATAAAGTTTGGGGGCTTTTAATGAGGTTTGTGTCCAAATGTAATCGAAATCTACAGAAAGAATCCCTTCTAGGTTGTCAAGAGAAAGATAGATACTAACCTGGGGGGTAGATTCTGAAACTTTTCTGTAAGACGGAGGCACCCAACGTTCGTACTTTAATTTTGACTTCATATTCCCAACTTCTTTCATTCGGGCAACCTAAAGTTATTCTTTTTTTAATAGTTACTAGTTGTTACGCCCCTAAAGGCCTCTAGTGGCCCTTGACAAGACAAGTAACAAGATGTGTGTGTGTCTGTCTGTGTGTTCCGAAGATTTTCGCTAACCTTCATGTTTCTCCTTTACAGTGTAGCTTCTCAAAGGTCCTGGGAAGGTTTGTAACTTAAATTTTTTTTTTTTTTTTTTTTTTTTTGGGTGGGGGGGGTACTACCTTACTACCCTCAAGAGAAATCGTCCCTAGAAAAAAAGCCCCCTCCCCCCGAATTTCTTTGCTTTTTCTCTTTAAAATTAATATGGGTTGAGGTCAACTTCCCCTCTCCCCCCACCAAAAGAACCCCTAAAAGATACTTGGACCGTAGTTGTTAGTCCAATATAAAGTAACTAGCGGCTTCGCCCCTAGCCTCTAGGTGCTTTCCCCCTGAGTTGATCCAAAAAAAGGCGAAATTCGTAAAAGGACCAAGGAAATCTTCAGCAAAAAAAGTGGGGGAGATTTTTTTTTTTGGGGGGGGGGTGTCCCATCCCCCAAGAAATAGCCTAAAACCACCACAGGATCAGTAGGTATATTCCCTGAAGAGTAGAATCCGATCGGTTCAGTGGTTACCGAGATCTTAAGGGACAGACGGACGGACGGACGGACAGACAGACAGACGGACAGAAATCATTTTACTTTGTATTATAGATGTATTTTAATTTGTCTATTATGATCTTGATAATCACCGACTCAAATGTAATATGATAAAGGATTAACACTTCATATAAATGGTTTTAAACAAATTAATCCTTAGGTAAATTAAAAAATCTTTTTAATTCACTTTAAAACATTGAGCCATATAAAGGATCTAAAGGGATAAGGCAATAGCTGATAAATTAATGTACATACCCAATGATACACAAAATGATACCTTTGGACACCCAATTTAATGAACCAAGCAATCAAAATTAAATATAAAAAAATTCCTTAAGTTGTTAAGATAACAATTAAAAAAACGTTATTATAATTCTTTGGGGACTAGTGTAATAAACAGCCCAATGTCCCGACCCTCCCTGAATCCGTGTAGTAACAACGTCAACATGTACTTTAATAAGAAATGTTCCAAACTGAACAGGATTGAACTACTTTTACATAAGATTCCATATAAAATAGTATTAAAATCAAATTAAACATAGTGACGTTTAGATAGTTTTAGAAGTTAATACATCTATTAATGATAGAGGGGTGTATTCATTAAAACTTGATTGGTTGGTTCAAACTAGCAGTGTCTAAATCAAGAATTGTAATCTACAGAAGGAGTTATGGTGTTTATCTTTGGGTGTACATCAATTTATCGTCCATTGTCATATCCCTAATAAAGAAGGGAACATTGAATTGCAAATTACACTGGTACCCATAGTTTTAATATATGTTGCCTCATTCATAGTTTAAACTTTTACTAAATACTGATTGGTTGGTCCAACTAGGAGTGTTTATGCTAATAATTTCAATCTATTTAAGGCATTATGGTGTTTATCTTTGAGTGTACATCAAGAGGGGGGGGGGGTAAGTTTTGACACATTTGAGTAAACAGTGAGTATAGACCTTATCTTTGGGCTGAGAGGATAGGTTATTAGGGATAAAATCATTCATTCCAGGTACAAGAGCTGCAGGCCTCCAGTAGGTCTCTGGACAGGTAAAACTTATTAGCAAAACATGCATCTTTTTACTTCAAATATGTAAATAACATTTAAAAACATGCATATTTTGTTATATAAAATGACCTCTAACTTTTCAACAACAAAAAATTAATTTTGATTTTTCCATAGACCACCTGGAGGCTTGCAACTCCTGAACCTGGAGGCCTATCCAAAAAATCTTAAAACTTGGAAAAATTTATCGTATATGAATGATTTTATCCCTAATAACCTATCCTCTCAGTGCAAAGATAATGCCTATACTCACTGTTTACGCAAATATGTCAAAACTTCCCCCCCCTCTTTATTGTCCATTGTCTTTTCCCCAGGGAACCTTGGACTGTAAATTACACTGGTACCCAAAGTTTTAGAAACACGTTCTCTCATTTTTAATCGAAATTGTCTTGTCCCTTAAGATCCCTGTAATTAATGGAAGTGCAGTTTAACATGGAGGGAGGGGATATTCGGCTGTTTATTACACTAGTCCCCAAAGTATTATTTGTTGACTTTACAACTTTGGGGACTTTAATTGAATAATGATTGGTTAACTCATTAAGTTGAGTGTCCAAACGTTTCAACCAATAATTCTACAGAAGAGGTAATTTTGTGTATCATCACTGGGGATAAACATCAATTGATCTGCCATTGTCTTATCCCTTTAGATCCCTGAGTCAATACAATATAGATAAATTGTCCCTCTAACTCTTATATATTTAACAGATACGGAAAACTGAGAAACCAATCAAATGAAAGACAAAATTCTTTCCTTTCATCACCAAGGATGTGTTGAAAAGGAATCTCCCGATTTTGCGTCAAATTCGTGCATTTTTTATACCTATTTTTTTTTATTTTTTAGGTTTTACTTAAAATTGGTAAGATTTTATCTCGTATTCATTCGAATCCGGTGGATAGAAACCGGTTCTTATCCACACGAAAAAACTATGTCTAGCATCATATTATATCCAGCTTTCTACGAATATAAAAATGTACAATCATAAGATTAAAACCGTAGGCACTGGCTAAAAAAACTGGTTTTAATCTTGTATTTGTACATTCTATATCCGCGGAAAGCTGTTTATAATACGATGCGAGAAATAACTATTGTTTTAGATGTAAAAAAAAACAGAAATCTTATCGTTGTTGCGCAACTAATATAAAACTGGATGTTTTCGCTCAAAGTGTATAGTCGAGCACGAGTAAGTCCCGCAGGGTTAGGGCACCAGAGAAATAGTCCCCGCTGGGGTAACTAACATGAAAAAGATGAAAAAAGGGGTTTTGTGCTTAGTCCAAAAAAGTGTCCTTCTCATACAAACATTGATGGATGGGAGAATTTCTTAACATAGGCCATGAATTAAAAATTTTGTTATTGGTTATTTATCCCATAGTATTAAAGACAGCTTTCCAAAGATATCTAAACGAAACCGGTTTTAATCCAGCAGATATTAATCGGTTTCGAATCCAAACCAAATCTAGAGTGTATTAAAGTAATGGAATATACTTTGAAGATTACAGAAATATTCAATCTTTTAGTTTAAATAGACAAATATTTACTTTCTCTAACTCGGTAACAAAGCAGCAGTACGATTTGGCTGAAACAGCAAATTTATGTTATTTTGGGGTACCAATACTCTTGGAAGGATGGGTATACCCTCCCACAAAATAGTTAAGACCCTTCTCTTAAACTAAAAGTAGTTTCGGTACTATGACAAACGCATGAGTCCCAAACGGGTGACCCAAATTTCAGACCTTAGATTTGGCGATTTGAGAAAAATTTATCTTTATATTATAGCGAATTAGATAATCTAGCAAGCATCGCTTTTATCTTATAGAGAAAAATAGTAAATCAAACGGCGAAAACTGAGATCTGAAATTTGCATCACCCTGCCAATATGACGCAAGACGCATGACCGCTACGACCGTGGTATTATTTTAAACCAAATCGCTTTTTGGTGGGGGAGGGGGGAGGGAGGGGGGAGTGTATTCAATTGTTTTGACTCAATGGTTAAAAGGTGAGGGAAAATATCCTAAAACCTTTTAAATACTTGATTTTAGAATAGCTTAAAACCATCCCATACGTACTTATATAATATCATTAGAAAAATATATTATTGTTTGTACAAAAAACAAAATAAAAGTATACACGTAATAATTTGAATTTTAGATATGAAGAAAAAATGCGATGAAATTATTAAAATTTCATAATTGATAGGTATAAAAATGAATAAAATGAATGAATCGTATTTATTTTAATTTGTATAACAATGCAGTGAAAGGTCACTAAAAGATAATTATATTTTTTATCACATCGTATTAAAGACAGGTTTCCGCTAATTTTAAAATGGAGATCATAAGATTAAAACCTGTTTTGTCAGCCTTGAGGGACCGTAGGCCCAAAATAACAAAACTGGTATTAGTATTGTGTTTTTCACTTTTATATTCGTGGAAAATTGTCAGTAATACGATGCTATACATAATTTTTACAGAATTGCTGAGCACCAGCCCTAATCCAGCGGATATTAATCGGTTTGGAAGCCATACTGGAAACCGAATTAATATCTAAACCTGTGCATCTGTATTTGAATGCAGTGAAAGGCAAATAAAAGATAATAAAACAATACCTGAGCATCTTCCCAAGTGTCCATTTTCAAATATAATATAACAATACCTGAGCATCTTCCCAAGTGTCCATTTTCAAGTGTTTTATCTTACTCACTTGGGCACCCATATGTCTAAATAGATAAATAGATTAGATAGATATAAAGATAGATATATAGATAAATAGATTGGATAGACAGATAGATAGGATAGGTTTATAGATTGGATTGATAAATAGATTGGATAGATAAAAAGATCAGATAGATAAATAGATAGATAGCTGGATTGATGTAAAGATAGATAGATGGATATATGGATAGATAAATAGATTGGATAGATAGATGGGGGGTATCGTTATATTAGCCAGCTGCAAGTTTCACTTTATTAGAGAATTGAAAATTTGGGTGTAAGATCCAGGTAAAATATATCTTTTTCAAATGTTTGCCTCTAACTTTTGTATTAGTATGTTTATACAACTTTGGTAACCAATATAAATTTCAATCCAATGTCCCCTCCTTTCCTGATGATTACAGGTTATCTCAAAAATCGCCTACCTCAAAAAACGCCTTTAATTATAAATCTTTTGATGGCCCAAAATACAATGTAGTAGGTATTTTTAAGATAAACGTTGGGGTGCTGCCACTTTTACCACTAGCAAAAATACAACCACTGTTCTTTTGACAAAAAGTGGGTGTGTTTTTGTCAATTTCGTTTTTAGCTGTATTTTTTTGCAATATTATTTTATCCACTGTCAAAATTACAACTTTACTACTGTCATAAACACAGTTTTACTGTCATTTTCACACCCATGAAATTCTATGAGCCTGTCAAATTTACAGTTTTGATGACAAAAATACACCTAAATATTTTTACATTAATATAAGTATTTTAACCAAGTTGCAATAGCTATTAATGCTTATAGTTTTTTGAGATAGGTGTTATTACTATTACCTAGTGATGACACGTGATCATCAGGGAATGAGGGGACATTGGACTATAATTTATATTGGTACCCAAAGTTGTATAAACATGATTTACCTGTGACAAGTAGCACAACGCGTGCACAGGAATATTCCCAGATTGTAGGATGCATATTCGGGGCCCAGCTTTCCACAGTCGGCGCATTCTGAGTTTCCTAAAAAGATAGACAAATAGACATATTATCACTTGGATCTTACACCAGATTATCATGTACTCTAAAAAAGTGAAACTTGTAGCGGGCTAAAAAAAACGATCCACCCCTTTACGCATCCCCTCCATTCCAACTGGATGAGCTTACTGACCAATAAGTGATGTCAATGGTAGAAACCTAAATTGACGACAATTTTTCCTCTGTCATAATATCCATGAATATTCTATATCCAATCCATTGAGGTTGGATAAATAGAAAGTGGATATTGCGACAGGGTAAATTTCGTCGTCAATTTAGGTTGCTAATATAGTCCTCAGATAATTGGTCAATACGATCCGCCATAGTCAATGGAGGGGATGGGGTAAAGTCATAATGGAGGGGATGGAGGTATCATAACATAAGCCAGCTACGTAATATTTACGTATTACATTTTTATTGTTGGATTTATTCTATATTTATTGTTGGATAATACAACATACAAAGAAAAAAAAATATTTTGCTTTCAACATTTTAAACATGTTGATTTTTTACTTTTTTATGTGATCAAATTATCCGAATTTTCTGATTTTTGGTATACTGATTCTTGGGACAACAAAGTACAATATTACAAGCAAAGCAACTCTATAATCAAGTCCTAAAAATGTAAGTATGTCTATAAACATTATCCTGTGTCAAGAAGTTTTTCAACACATTTACTCACAATTTATATTCTGATTATTCAGTTCTAATACTTTACAAGTGTTAATGTCAGTTTGTCCTACCGTTTTAATGCAGGGACGTCCAAGCTTTGTTATTTGGGGGAAGGGGGGGGGGTAAATGGCGCGCAAAGCGAGCCGCAAATTTATTATACCCCCCCCCCCAAAAAAAATTACCCCGGGGGTAAAATTTGCTTGGAGGGGGGGGGGGTTAATTACCCCTCGTGAAATCTGTTGGCAGGGGTAAATTTTTTTTATCCCCTCCCAAAAATTTACCCCCGGGGTAAAATTTTTTTGGGGGGGGTAATGTTAATGTCAGTTTGTCCTACCGTTTTAATGCAGGGACGTCCAAGCTTTGTTATTTGGGGGAAGGGGGGGGGGTAAATGGCGCGCAAAGCGAGCCGCAAATTTATTATACCCCCCCCCCCAAAAAAAATTACCCCGGGGGTAAAATTTGCTTGGAGGGGGGGGGGGGTTAATTACCCCTCGTGAAATCTGTTGGCAGGGGTAAATTTTTTTTATCCCCTCCCAAAAATTTACCCCCGGGGTAAAATTTTTTTGGGGGGGGTAATTTAGCGGGCCAAAATTATTTTTTGTTAGGGATTTTTTATTTTGGAAGGGGGGGGTATTTCACCCCTAAAATTGTTTGGGGGTGCCTACGGCACCCCCAAGATAGGGGTAAATTTTAAATGGGAGGGGTAAAATGAAAAATATTTTTGGTGGGGTAATCACCCCTTTTACCCTCCCCCTGGACGTCTATGTTTCAGTGCTTCGCTGTTATGGATGTTTTCATCCTTGTTAAAACTATAACTAAAAAGTACCCCAAGGGGCCTCTAAAAATACTTTTAAGATTTCTTTTCTTTAATTTTACATTAAATATGATTGAATAAAAAGACTAGGTAGGTATATTGATTCGCAATTAATAAATACGTTGTTACTTTTTCGAAGCAAAGCTTCTCTATAATTAATTTTAAAAGTGGTAAGAATTAAACTTGGTTTCTCATGGAGATTAAGCTTCTACTATATAATATACTTTATTCGTTTGTTCTTTTATTATATATAGGGATAAGACAATGGCTGATAAATTGATTTACTTCCCCAATAATGATAACACAAAATTATTCCCTCTATAGATCTCAATAAGTGGTAGAAACGTTTGGACACTTGACTTAATAAACCAACCAATCAAAGTTCAAGAAGGTCCCCAAATTTGTTCAGGCAACGAATAAGAAAAAGGAGGATGTGCTTAAGGACCATTTGGGCAGGGGGGGGGGGTTTACTCGAGAACCCTTAGAGCTAGAGGGAGCTAATTTTGGATTTAAGCTTCTATGGGGCCAAAGTTACTTTTAAAATTATCGTCGACCCCCCACCCCCCCCCAAAAATTTTTTTTTTGGGGAGGGTAAAAATTTTTTTTATTGCATTTCTCGCCGAATTAGGCAATTTGGAATCATTTGAGACTATGTTATTTTTTTCAAAAATTTTTCGCCTTACAAGCAACCCTGCAGGGGTACTTAGTCATTTTTTTTCAAATTTTCGTTTATGAAGGTATATCTTAAATACAGTATGCTACTCTCTTAGTTTTAAAGATAATTGGATGAAATCTTTTTGATTGTGTCACTAATTACCCCAAGTTTTGGTATCTTTAAAAAAAAACGGCGGCGGGACCACCGCTCCCGCCGTCCGCCGCCGTTTTCCGCCGCCACCAAAAAAGAAATTTTTTATTGCATTTCTCGCCGAATTAGGCAATTTGAAATCATTTGAGACCATGTTATTTTTTCAAAAATTTTTCCCTTAACAAGCAACCCTGCGTGGGGGACTTAGTCATTTTTTTCAAATTCTCGTTTATGAAGGTATATCTTAAATACAGTATGCTACTCTCTTAGTTTTAAAGATAATTGGATGAAATCTTTTTGATTGTGTCACTAATTACCCCAAGTTTTGGTATCTTTAAAAAAAAACGGCCGCCGTTTTCCGCCGCCACCAAAAAAGAAATTTTTTATTGCATGTTATTTTTTCAAATTTTTGAAAAAATAACATGGTCTCAAATGATTCCAAATTGCCTAATTCGGCGAGAAATGCAATAAAAAATTTCTTTTTTGGTGGCGGCGGAAAACGGCGGCGGACGGCGGGAGCGGCGGTCCCGCCGCCGTTTTTTTTTAAAGATACCAAAATTTGGGGTAATTAGTGAAACAATCAAAAAGATTTCATCCAATTATCTTTAAAACTAAGAGAGTAGCATACTGTATTTAAGATATACCTTCATAAACGAGAATTTGAAAAAAATGACTAAGTCCCCCCGCAGGGTTGCTTGTAAGGCGAAAAATTTTTGAAAAAAATAACATGGTCTCAAATGATTCCAAATTGCCTAATTCGGCGAGAAATGCAATAAAAAAATTTTTTACCCCTTCCCCCCCAAAAAAAAACATTTTTTTTTGGGGGGGGGGTGGGGGGTCGACGATAATTTTAAAAGTAACTTTGGCCCCATAGAAGCTTAAATCCATAATTAGCTCCCTCTAGCTCTAAGGGTTCTCGAGTAAACCCCCCCCCCCCCCTGCCCAAATGGTCCTTAAGCACATCCTCCTTTATTTCTTGTGAAGATTTAATTTTACGCAATAACTCATATTTTATCTACCTTAATATTTCTATTCTAAGGATGTAGTCATCCTTGTTAAACTTATTATTAAGAATTTAAAATATATAATATAATCATCGATTATTCATTTTTATTTCTAATTGTTTTTGCGTTGCTTTTTATACAATTATCAATTATAAAATTACATTTATTGATTTATAATTAAATTAATACGCTTTAATTTAAGTACAAACCGAATAGATGTATAATAAATTAGCGGCTACATCCCTAGAGGCATCTAGAAGCACACATTTTTTTTAGGGAGGGGGGGGGGGTTTAAAGACGACCCTCCCCCTCTCGATTATAGATATTATAAGAGTAACAAGGATGACAACATCCATAAGTAGCGAAGCACAAAAAATCGTAGATGGGAATACGTACAAGTATATTTAAAAGGTTTTTACTAAAATCAAGAATAGATTTATTGGATAAAATAAACATGAAACCTTGTTTTATTTTGTATGATGACGATGGTCAAAGTAAATTATATTAAAGATGCTCATAACAATGGGAAAAATTATTTTGATACTGATATCCCATGAAAGATTGAAAATTGGATCAAAATAAACAAAGATATGGGGAAATATGTAAAACATATAAAAATAGCGAAAAACCTGATAAAAGGCAGTCTGGCCGCCATGGTTGTTTTCTTAAAACGAAAAAAATTTAATTTTTAAATCCTTAACTTAAAAAATTTGGAAAATCGGACCATATACACTGAAGATATGAAGAAAAGTGTTAAATCTATAAAAATAGCCTAAAACCTGCCAAAAAAAGCAGTCTGGCCGTCATGGTTTTTTTCTTTTAAAGACGGGAAATTTAATTTTGATATCTATAACTAAAAAAAATTGAAAATCGGACTATAAACACTGAAGATATGGAGAAAAATGTTAAAAATATATAAAATAACAGCCTAAAACCTGCTTAAAAGGCAGTCTGGCCGTCATAGTTGTTTTTTTTAAAGACGGGAAATTTAATTTTGATAGGGTAGGTAAGGGGGGGGGGGGGAATTTCGGTATTTTTTCGTTTTTTTTTGAAAAAAAATGGGGTAAATATTAATATTTTCAAATGAAACCAAGACCGGTAGAAAGCTTATGGAAAGGACTATCAGGTCCTAAAAGAACGTTATCCTAGGACATTTAGAAGTTTGCCGAAATTGACCCCAAAAAAGTTACCGAAAATTCCCCACCAGCGGGGGAATTTTCGGTAATTTTTTTCAACCTAAAAAAATCGATGAAAAACGGCCAAACGGCCAGTCGAACATAAATAATCATAATTAGTATAGGTTATATCGGACTATTCCTTCTATGTTAAAAATTAATTTTTTTGAAAGACGCAAATTTTCGAAATTTTTTTTTTTTAAACTTAAAATTAATATAAGAAAAAAACGTATTTTATTACTTTTTAGGCCTGATCCTAAAAAAGCTCACATTGAACTATAGATTTAGACCAAAAAACATTAAAATTGATTAAAAATTGACCTCAATAATCGAATTTGAAGCAAAAGTGTCATCTTTGCAAAAAATCTTGACTACATTTTAACCTTAAAAAAATCGATGAAAAAAGGCCAAACGACCAAACAAGCGTAATAAATCATAATTAGTATAGGTTATTGGGATTAACCACAAAAAAATTCATAAAGATTGGACTATTCCTCCTATGTCAAAAATATTTTTTTTCAAAGGACCAGAAATTTTGATTTTTTCCTCGCAAAAATTTGCTTCAAAAAATAAAATTAATTTCTTTTTTGTTTTTTATCTGTTCTATTCATTTTTAGGCCTAATTCTTAAAAAGTCCATATGGAATAATAGATTTGACAAAAGAAAACATGAAAACATGACCTTAAAAGTTGAATTTTAATTTCTGTTGAAATTACCGAAATTTCCCCCAAGGCCAACTTTGGTCATTTTTGAAAAAAATATTACCCCGATTTTAAAGCTCTCAACAGATTTGGAAAGAGCGGGCAATTCTTAGTTCAAAAGGTTTTAACGGATCAGCTCTAGGTCTTACCAATTTTTGTGTACGTCGATCTTTACACACCTACTAAAAAATTTTTGAAAAAAAAAAATTGTCGTCCGACTTTGAGACCCAATAAGTACACTTAATATTCATCTCACAAAAAATACTTTTTTGTAGGCAATTTAATAAGGAACAAATTTGCTTTTATGTTTTATTCTGTCATTTGAAAGGAACATGGAGAAAAAGGTCATTTAATGAAGGTAGGTCGAAATTACCGAAAATAGCCCCTTACCGAAACTTCCCCCACCTTACCCTATCTATAACTGAAAAAATTTTGAAAATCGGACCATAAACACTGAAGATATGGAGAAAAATGTGAAAAATATAAAAAATAGCCTAAAACCTGCAAAAAAGGCAGTCTGGCCTTCATGGTTGTATCTTTAAACGACGGGAAATTTAATTTTGATATCTGTAACTGAAAAAAATTTGAAAATCGGACCATAAACACTGAAGATATGGAGAAAAATGTGAAAAATATAAAAATAGCCTAAAACCTGCTAAAAATCGATCCGACCGCCAATGATGTTTTATAGTCAACTGTGCTCCTTAATAATGGGAATGTTGTCAAAAAATTTCAGCATTCTATCTTTTATAGGAGCTGAGTAAATCCCATTTCCCCCATAGCGTTACGGACTGACGGACGGACAAAGTGAATTATAGAGTAGCTTCGCTACTAAAAATCTAACTTAGGGGTAATGCTACCCAAAATAGCTATAAACATGTCCAGGACCTATGAGAAGCTACAGTGTAAAGGAGAACCATATTGGCTTCCTGTTACCTTTAGAAACCGTCATTTACCCAGACTCCACACCCCCCTTAAATAAAGCTTTGACGTCCTTGTGGTAAGTTATTAGACTCTACCTAAAACACATACCTATAGGATGAGACAATAGACGAGCTACATCCACAATGATGAAGAACAAAATAAGGGGGGGGGGGGTTAATGCACCCATCTCGTAATCAATGTATAAATGTATAAAATAGTAATCCTTGGTACTTTTTCCAACTTTTTATTCGATTTAGGGACAATAGACCTACCAAGGATTACTCATGCAAAATTTCAGATGGAAATTCGAATTCTAAGTGCTATTTATACATTGATTACGAGATGGTTGCATTAACCCCCCCCCCCCCTTATGTAGGCTATATTGCAGTCAATAGTTTAAAAGTGTGGAGTTATAGTTTAAGCAAACCAATCAATGTATGATAAGAAAACCTAATGTTTAGGAACCATTTCATAAAACATTGGGTACCAGTACAAATTACAGTCTAATAACCCCTACCTCCCTGTATAGGTATTTCGCCAATGTCTTTTTAAGTTTGTAAAAGTTGTAGTTATATCAATGGGAGAGGAGTTGGACTTTAAATTGCAGTACCCAAAGTCTAGTTGCATTTATTGAAACAAAAATTTTAAGTACTATTTTATTGAATTTTAACTGATTGGTTCCAAACTTTTGAACCAATAACTTCAATATACAGCATTTTTAGTAATTTTGTTTATAATCTAAGAGTATTTACACCAATTTATCATCCATTGTCTTATCCCATAAGATCGCTGGGAACTATTGACTATTTATAACCCTATTTGATTTCAATCAGATTAAATAAAACTGTTTATACCAGTTAACATGTACATTACCCCGTCCCGGATTTGAAAAATTTTGTTAAAATTTTTGCCCCCAGCCAAAATATGGTTGATTTATGCATAAAAATGACCCATGCAAAATATTTTTTCTGTAGTGCAAAAATCGCGACGGTACAAGCACTGCAAAGTTTTTAAAATCTGCAAAAAACCCTGTTTTTATGGCTTTTTTGGGGCTTTTGTACCATCCCAATTTTAAAGATTTTTACAAAATTTCAATTCAAGTGTGTTGATATATACCTGAAATTTACCAAAAAAAATGGGGGCAGTCTCAATTATAACATATGAAGGTGTAGCAAGTAATCTTCCCAATACAAAATTGTCAAATTGCATACATATATAATAGGGTTGGGCCAGATACTTTTTTGGATGGATACTGGATATCTGGCTGATTTATAATGCCGGATATCCGGCATCTGGCCAGATATCTAGCAAATATCCGGTAATTTGGCCGGATATCTGGTTATTCGGCCGGATATCCGGTATCCAACCAAAAAAGTATCCCGCCAAAAAAGTATCCGGCCTACCTCTATTATATAAGTATGAAATTTGTTTGATACACAAAACTATCCCTTCTGTAGATTAAACTTAGTGGTTGAAACGTTTATAAACTTAACTTAATAAACCAACCAATCAAAATTCAATAAAATTCGCAAAAGTTGTTAACCTGATGAATTAGAAACACAATTATAAAACTTTGGGGACAAGTGAAATAAACAATCCAATTTCCCCTCCCTCTCTGAATTATACCAGAGTGTACCAAAAGTCTAATAATAACTAGGGAGGCAGAGCACAATGGGCTGTTAATTACACTAGTCCCCGAAGTTTAAAAAACTTTTTCATTTGTTTGCTCAACAACTTTTTAGATTGTTTGAAATTTTAATTGGTTTAATAAGACGGTCTAACCACTTATTGTAATCAACAGAAAGGGTAAGTTTGTGTATTATCATGGGGTATTTATCAGCCATTGCCTTCTCTATCTAGATCCCTGTACCCAAAGTTATTCAAAGTTATTCAAGAATCTAAAGGGATAAGACAATGTCTAATAAATTGATATACATCCCCAATAATGATGCAAAAAATTATCCCTTCTGTAGATCAAAACTAGAAGTTGAAACTTTTAAACACTCAACTTAATAAATCAACCAAATAAAATTTACTGAATTTCTCCAATGTTTTAACCCAAATGTAAGAAAACACCGTTATATCACTTTGGGGACTAATTTAATAAACACCTCAATGTCCCCTCCCTCCCTGAACTATACAAGAGTGTATCACAAGTCTAATAATAACTAGGGAGGGAGGGGACATTGGGCTGTTTAATACACTAGTCCCGGAAGATTTATAATAACATTTTTTTTATTTTTTGGCTCAACAACTTTGGAGACTTTTATTGAATTTTAATTGGTTGGTTCATTAGGTTTAGTGATCAAACGTTTCAACCACTATGTAATCAACAAAAAAGGGTCAGATTGAGTATCATCATGGGATATACAAATAAATTTATCAGCCATTGTCTTATCCCTCTAGATCCCCGTACCCAAAGTCTTATAATAACTGAAACACTTTTATTTTTATTACATAACAAGAAATAACATGTTACTGAGGGATCTAAGGGATGAGACTATGGCTAATGAATGGATGTACATCCCCATTAATAATACACAAAACTAACCCTTCTGTAGATTAGAATTAGTGGTAGAAACGATTGAACACTCAAATTAATAAACCAATCCATCAAAATTTATTGAAAGTCCCTAAAGTTATTAAGTCAACGAATAAGAAAAGGTTATTTTCAAACTTTTGGGCCTAGTGTATTAAACGGCCTATTTTGTCCCATCAATTTCTGATACTTATTAAATGCAAATCTTTTCTATAATATGAGTCTGAACGAACTCCGTAAAGGTTAGCTCTTTTATTTAATCTAAGCAAGTTGAAATTTTTTGATTGAAAACTTTGGTTGATGATTCCTGTAACAATAAGGGTTTAGAAAGTGTAGCAACTCTGCAATCGGTACTTCTGCTCTATAGCTTTCGTTTTTGATATATTGAAGACGTAAGTTTAATTGAAATTATTGCCAGTTTCCCAAGTGCCAAGTCGAGCACATACCCTCCTCCTCCCCATCTCCCGACCTTGAAAAAAGGAAGGGATACTTTCTAGTTTTTTTTTTTTAATTATATAGGGTCTGGTTTGGATAGTTTATATTGGGTACCAGGGACCCTTGCAAGTTAATATAAGGAGGGAGCGGTTATCAGGGATCAAAAGACACTTTGAGGGAAAGCACCGAACATCTTTTATAATCTAAGACAGTTCTTTCCATTAGGTCAGTACAAAATTAACAGAGATAAACAATGAATAATGACACATAAAAAGATAATGTTAAAAATTATCTAATTTTCACAAGAAGAGCTTCTCTATAGTACTTTCTAGCGGTAACACTTCTAAAGGACTCTTGGGCACCTTAGAGAAGGGTCGATCCTCTAATTTTATCTAAGTGGTAATAACTGAAACATTCCCTGGATCTATCAGAAACTTTACTGTAAAGAAGAAACAATTGCATACATATATAATAGGGTTGGGCCGATACTTTTTTGGCTGGATACCGGATATCCGGTTGATTTCTAATGACAGATAATCGTTAAATGGCAAATTACCGGATATCTGGCCGAATAAAAGAACATCGGCCGAATAACCGGATAACTGGCCGGATTACCGGATATCCAGCTAAATAACCGGATATCCGGCCAAATAACCGAATATCCTGCCAAATAACATATATTTGCCGGATATCCAGCATTGTAAATCAGCCAGATATCCAGTATCTGTCAAAAAAAGTATTCGGCCCAATCCTATTATATATGTATGCAATTTGACAATTTTGTATTTGGAATATTACTTGCTACACCTTCATATGTTATAATTGAGACTGCCCCCATTTTTTTTGGTAAATTTCAGGTATATATCAACACACTTGAATTGAAATTTTGTAAAAATCTTTAAAATTGGGATGGTACAAAAGCCCCAAAAAAGCCATAAAAACAGGGTTTTTTGCAGATTTCAAAAACTTTGCAGTGCTTGTACCGTCGCAATTTTTGCATTACAGAAAAAATATTTTGCATGGGTCATTTCTATGCATAAATCAACCATATTTTGGCTGGGGGCAAAAATTTTAACAACATTTTTCAAATCCGGGACGGGGTAATGTACATTGTACATATGTAACAATTAAACCTAGAGCAAAATAGATTAATTGGAGAAAAATATATCCTACCTACCAAATTTCAAAACATATTCTAGTGAAAAGCAGAATATAAAAGCTGGGAAATACGATTGTAATCCATGATCTCTCATTCGATGGCTTAAATACTTTTGGCATTCTAATTAAATATTGATTGGTTGCTTCAAATTAGCAGTGTCTATATGTTACTTTTCAACCAACAATTTTAATCTAAAAAGCAAAAGGGCTAATTTTGTTTATCATAATCAATTTGACGTCCATTGTCTAATCCCTTAAGATTCCTGATAAAACTAGAATAAAAGGCTGTAGTACAGTGGTGTATTTAAATCTTCTAATAAAAGTAACAGGATCTTTGTGTGTGTCTGTTTGATCTGAAGGATCTTGCTAACCGCTGAACCGATATGGTTCTCCTAAACAGTGTACCTTGGCATATGTCCAGGAGAGGTAAATGAATATTTGGGGGGAGGGTGCGACCCACCACCCTCAAGAAAAATCGCCACAAAATAAAATACCAAAAATTTTTTTGTATGACTTACTGGACTTCCCATCATACAAGGATACAAAAACTTTCATTTGAAAGTGAGGGGAGGGGGCCGACTCCCGCCCCCCCTCTCATCTCATGGGCTCTTGGAGAGATCTAAGGGCGTAGTTGCTAATAGCAAATATTAAAACATCAATATGTTTGATTAAATAGGTAGGTAGGTTTGCTGTGAACATAAAAAAAATAATAATTTCAAAGGAAAATAATGATTTATTTTTTCCTCCAAACTGTCACACAACACAAACCACGTGACATTTGTTAATTGGAATATTGGTTAACATTCAAATCAGATAATTAAATAGAAAATATTTTCTCGTATTCATTTGAATCCGGTGGATAGGAACCGGTTCTCATGAATACGAAAAAACTATGTCTAGCATCGTATTATATCCAGTTTTCTACGAATATAGAAATGTACAATCAAAAGATTAAAACTACTTAGTTTTTTTAGCCGGTGCCTTCGGCACCACGGGGCTAAAAAAACTAGTTTTAATCTTATAATTGTACATTCTATATCCGCGGAAAGCCGTTTATAATACGATACGAGAAATAACTATTCTCGTATTTATTCGAATCCGGTGGATAAGAACCGGTTCTCATCCATATGAAAAAACTATGTCTATAAAAAACTGGTTTTAATCTTATAATTGTACATTCTATATCCGCGGAAGACTGTTTATAATACGATGCGAAAAATAACTATTCCAGTATTGCTTTGAATTCGATTAATATCCGCTGGATTAGAACCGGTTTTGAGCCATTATGGAAAATCATGTATCATATGGTGTTTTAGAACATAATCTAGGATCTAAAGGGATAAGATAAATCAATGTACATCCCACAATGATTATACACAAAATTATCCCTTCATTAGATTACAATAAGAAGTTAAAACGATAGGATACTCAACTTAATGAAGCAACCAATCAAAATTCAATATCGAAGACCCCTATGTTGTTAGTCAAACGAATATCATTACTTTTGTGCCTGCCCTAGTGAAATGAACAGCCCATTGTCCACTCCCTCCCTGGAACATATTAGTCATTATATATTAGGAATCAAACCATTTTTTATTTTTTTAGTAGCGAAGCTACTCTATAATTAACTTTGTCTGTCAGACCGTTCGTAACGCTATGAGGGAAACGTGATTTTCTCGGCTCCTATTCAAGATAGACAGCTGAAATTTCTAGTGAAGATTCCTCTGACATATGCCCATCTAATCTTCTATACATTGTTTTGTCCATTTGTCTGTTATTTGGGGTGCTCGATCGATTCCTTCGCTACTTATGGATGTTGTCATCCTTGTTAAATTCTGCTTCAATATATAAACATAAAAATCTTAATGCTAAACAAAAACTAAAATACAAACATTCCATTGTAATTTACGTAATCTTCTTTATGCTTAATTAATTTGAACTGTTAAATAACGGTAAATAGGATTATTATCCTATTTTATTAAAAACAATAAACAATAACTTATAGAAGCGAACATTTGTAGTTGCTTTTAAATTGTGAATTAAATCTAATTTTCCCTACAATGCACACTGGTCTGAAAACGCAGTTTTGGGTCAACAATTCGTTTTCAGCCGTCTTTTGGCCGATTTTGATGCCCAATACGGCAAATTGGGGGTTTTAAGGGTCAAGGAGTCCATTTATGAGAAAAAAAATACATGACCTCGAAGGTCAAAGACCTTTAAAATGACCTTTAAAGTCTGATTTTCGCCGTTACCGAGGTTTTATTGGACATTTAGGGGGGGGGGGGGGGGGAGGGGCTGTACAATCAAGACGACTATGAAATACATTTTTAAAGACAATTGTATTGGCTAAATTTCATGTAAAGTAAAATTTAAATATTTGCGCAATTTTAATTTTTTAATATCTTGATTATTTGATCTATATTGTCTTGATTTAATCCATTTAAAAATTATTTTAATCCATTGTTATTCCTGCATTAAAAGCTAATAAATAAAATGATGGCATATTTTTAGCGCGCCAATGAATGCGTTTGTTAATTGTTTATGTTTTGAATTCGTGTATGTATTCTCGGTTATTACTATGTATTGTATAACCTCAGTCTACGTACTAGCTTGGTAGGCGTAGCGTAGCAGACAGACATACACATTTCATTTTCTGAAAGTATATACTTTCTTGAATTCAATCTTTACGAGGAAGGTATTTTTGGAAAGGGGAAAATGTGTAGAAAACACCCATGTAAATTAGAAAATCCGCAGAAATCATTTTTAAAAGTTATTTACCTACAAAATTTTGCAATGCTAATTTGCAAAATTAATTTCATGCCTTTAATGACATATTTTTAAATAAATCTTTTTATAAAAGTTTTGCATTTATAAGGTAAGAGCATGCATAAGAAAAAAAAAATATCTTTAGTGTCAGTTTTTCGCCTTATATATGAAAAAAGGCAATTATTACATTTCATTATAAAAAAATGCATATAAACAGAAATTATGATTTTAATTAATTGATATAAGATCTATCATTTTAAATGTGTAAGTCAGATAAAGAATCCTTTTTAGAGCAAATATAGTGCAAAAAGTAACCAAGGCGTTTTAGCAAAGTATAAAATATCTAAAGAAATTATTACTTTTTAATTTTGATATACAAATCAGATGAAAGTATATAAAAAAAGAGATCAAAAACTATAAAACAAGGTATATTTTTTTTTCTCTCTATCACTGACTAAAGAGCACTTTTAGGTTTGATTATAACCAAGGCAGCATATAAACACTCATTTTTTAAGGTAATTAAACAAAATGAATGCAATTATACAATTAAGCCAGTTTTATAATGCAGTAAGCCTTTTTGTGGCTATTTTTTTGGTCGAAATTATTCTTTATTTCTATAATTAACTTGCTTAAAATCTAATGATTTAAAAATTCGTGATTAAGAACTTCATATTTACTATGTTTAGACATATAAATTTCAAAGTAAAAGATTAAATCCTTTAAGTTTGAATAATACTTGGCGTTTTCCTGTTAGGAAATTTTTTTCAATTTTGAATCTTTTTTAGCTAGATGGCATTTGTCTGGTTAAAATTGAATAAAAAAATCTTAGGTTTGTGTTTTTTATAAGTGTGCATACGAAGACACATAAAGAGTAGGCTGAAAGAATAATATCAATTATATGAATATAAAACAATTAAATTGACATTTAAAAATTTATTTTCAATAATCTATATAAAATATAAGAGATTTTTATACTTTTTAGCAATTTCATATGTTTTCATTTTGTTTATCAGATATTACTCCGCAAAAATAGATCCTTCCCTGCTCTCCGTGTCGGAATAATTTTAAATTACAACGTCGATGAAATTCAATTGATCTATTAGTTTTTAAGATAATATTCATTTGGGATTATTTTGAAACCTAAATTTTTTTTGTAGAGATAGCCAGATTAAAGAAGACAAAATTCCCTTTAATAAATAAGTGCTAGTTCCATGTTCCCAAGAAGGGTTGGTAAGAAGGTTGTATTAAAATATTGATATTTTACGACATATATTTTATTTTTTTTATCTAACGTGCGTTTGGGATTATTTCGGATTCTGGATTTTTATGTTACATATAACAAATTAAAATGCAAACAAATTCTCTTTAATAAATAACCGCTAATATCATGTTCCCCTCATTAGGAATATTTTTCTAAACTTAACCTATTTGAAAAACTGATAAAAAAAAACCACATTTTTGCATTTTGTACCTAACATTTTTTGTGTTATAAATAATTTTTGAACTTATATAGGACTTATTTTATTTGGATAATTTCCAACATACAGATATTTAATTTTATTAAATTTAAGCAAGTATAGCCAATTTATCAATGTCAACAATACCTTATTAGATTTCAGGGTACTTCAACTTTGGCCCCAAATTATTTCAAAAAACATATTATCAACATGGGTTGATATTTAAAATAAAGGTGGCCCAGGATGTCTTGGAAGACTGGCAGGTCAACTTTTGTCTAAATTGATGGGTAGGAAAAATTGAATTGTTGACCCCTCCAGACCAGTGTGCAATGTGTCTCAAACAATACATTTCATAAGTATCCTTATAATAAAGTAACAGACTTTTGTATATCTGTCTGTCTGTGTATCGAAGGATATCGCAAACCTTTACAACTATTATTCTCAAAAGTTAAGAAGTAGCTTCGCTATTAAAAAAAATCTTTATGAATAATAGGTAACTTTTTGTATACCTATCATTCCTCACCTCATTGAAGCTTTTAAAGATTACAATCTATTGTTTATTTAAATAATAGCTTCATTGAATAAATTTCTATAGTTAGATCTATTATTTTCAAACTGGAAAATTTTAGATTATTTATAAGTAGGTAGCAATTAATGAAGCAATTAGAAAAAGTACATTATATCAATGATGTCATTGTGTTATTATCAGCTATTTTACTTACTAATGTCCGTCTGTCAGTCTGTAATGATCCACTATGTTAAGAAATGAAGACATTTTATGCATACTCTCTTTAAAGTAGACTCCCATCCTTCACAGGGAGGCAGGGGACATTCGGATATTTTATGAGTTTTTCGAAAGTTTTATAATAACGTTTCCTTATTCGCATGCTTAACAACTTTCAGGACTTAATTCTTTAGGATGAGTGTCCAAACATTTCAACTACTAATTGTATCTACAGAATGGGTAATTTTGTGTATCATTATTGGGAATGTAAATCAATTTACTGGCCATAGTCTTATCCATTTAGATCCCTGATTCTTGCATAAATTATCTACCTGTTAAAGAACCCAATCATAAGTATGTGCGCCTTTTATTAGTTTTAGTCTTTTAAGGGATCTAAAGGGATAAGACAATGGCCGAAAAATGATGTACATCACCAATGATGATACACAAAATTAACCCTTCTATAGATTTCAATTAGTAGTTAGGTAGGTAAAATGTTTGCTCACTCAAATTAATGAACCAACCAATCCAAATTCAATTATAGCCCCCAAAGTTGTTAACCTAACGAATAAGAAAATATTATTATAAAATTTGGGGACTAGTGTAATAAACAGCCCAATGTCCCTCCTTACCCTACCTGATATTACCTACATACCTGTTAAAGAACACAATTATAAGCCTTAGCGCCGATTTAATTTTAGTCACTCTGGAGTCTGTATGTCTATTTATCTACCTTCTAAACAAAATTGGTGTACCTGTCAGTTTTAGTAAGTCCATTAATATTCTTCCGTTATTGTCCGCCATTTTGTTTTCTAAACAAATAAAGTATTCATTAGTTATTGTAACGGTATTTTAGAGATGATTAATTTTTTAAATAGTGCCTAATAGCCCTAGAATTCCCCATTTTAAAAGTTAAAATAGACAAACGGACATTTTGGTTAATATTAGAGAGTTTGAACGCTTTCTAAATTGTACCTTACTGTTTTAGGATTAATTCTGCATATTTTGAAATCGATAGGACCATTCTAACATGCTATCTGTCACGGACAGACCAGCATGTAATGTAGAATAGTAGGTATTATAAGGCTTGCTGGCCCTAAACTCTAAAGCCCTAGCCAACTCGTATTAATTTTATAATTTTTATATTATCATTCGTGGAAATTGTCTATAATACGATACGATCCATGATTTTACAGCATGGATCAGAACCAGTCCTAATCCAGCGTTTATTAACCGGTCTCGAAGCCATAGGTACTGGAAAAGATATTATAACTAATAATTATACTTACTTTTTTAAAGTTTCTATTATCTAATATCAATTTTCATTTTAAAAATCTGAAATATTATTATTTATTTAAAGTCACAGGTTTTTTTCACATTCTTTTAAGCATGGGTATTAAACTATAAGATAAGTATTGTAACTGTTCGAAACTGATTTTTATCCAGTGTATTATAACCGGTTCTCAGCCATACTACAAAATCATGTATGGCATCGTATTACAGACAATTTTCTACGAATAATAAAATAAAAATCATAAAATTAATACCAGTTTTGATAGCAAGGGCCTTCTGCCTCTCTGGTCCAACAAAACTATAATTTATCTTATAATTTAGCATTTTAATATCCGCGGAGAGCTGTCTATAAAACGATGCGATACATAACTAATCTTGGATGTTTTGATACCCATACTTAAAAAATGTATATAGTATTGTTTATATGGTCGGTTGTCAAGCTGAAATATTATGTAATACAGAAAGGGAAGTGTATTCTTATACATAACAGACAATGATTTAATAATAAGGTATCTTAAGGGATAAGACAATAGACGATAAATTGATGACCCCCATTCCCAATTACGATATACAAAATAACCTCACCTGAACAGTATGTCCTATGTACCCTTCCCTCCTTAATAAAAACTCTTACAAAATATATTTTGAAATCATTGTCTTTCTACTAATGTGTTACAGAATACAAGTTCGCTTCCCTGAAAAATGCATTCGTGAAGATTCATACATACAGAGGTGTTTAATTTATACAATAATACAAATTAAAAATATGTTTTTAGAACCCGCAAAATGGACAGAATTCCAAGAAGTAAGGGACTGTTGTGTAATCAGGGCTTTTTTCGATAACGGGCCGCCCGATTGCCCGGAAGGGTTTATGGCGCCCAAAAGGGGTTTTGGGCACCCTTTTGGACAATTGTCGTAAAAAGCATATAAAAAGGATATAAAATAGCCTAAAACCATACCGAGACTTATTATTAGAAATAAAATAGCCTAAATCCATCTCAGGACCTATAAAAGCTCCACTGGAAAGGAGAACCATATCGGTTCAGCGGTTAGCGAAATCCTTCTCTAGATACAAAAAAAAGCTTACTAATTTATATAATAGTTAATATCTCCCAAAAAAATAGGCCCCCCCCCTCTTTTTTCACCCTCCAAACCTGGGGGTTCCCAAATCTGCCCAAAAGGACCGATAAAGGGCGGCCCAAAACCGCCAGCCCGATATGCCTACCTTGGTGTGTTTTTTATTTTCAAAGTTAGGCTAAAAAATAAGATAGATGCTTATAAAATGGCTATGTATAAGAATTGAGGAAAAGATGTTTTCATTTCAATTATATATCCCTATTAAAAATGTTAGGTTATATTGAAAACAGACATATGCTCAAAAAGGTTATAGCCCCCCGTAGGGATTAATGAAAGGCATAAATGAAAAAACTCCCCACACCCCTTTATTTTCAATTTATTTTACAAAATAAAAATGAGTGGATTTTTCTGAGCTCGTTAAACACTTTGGGGAAAAGCACCATTTTGGCTTTTTACTAAAAAATATAATTTGTATTATTGTATAAGTCACCAGAGAAATACATAATGGCGAAGAAATTTCAGATAATGTACAATTTTTGTCTATGTTCTAATAAAAACAGGAAACTTGACTGATTTTGGCCTTTTTTGCACTCAAAAAAAATGTTCATCCTACTTTTCAACCTTTTTTATAAGAATACCATTGAGTAGGGAAGGAGAGGACAATGGCAAAAATTCATAAAGCCAAAAAAGCCTATAACTTGAAAATCTTCCAAAATATGCAACAAAAAAAAAAGCAAAAATCCGCAAGCTTCCCTGTAAAATACATATTCAAACATATAATAAGTTTAATTTACAATAAGTTAAAAACATCACATCACATTAATTATTAATTTATAATTTAGTGTACCTACACTGTTAAAAATATATTCCATTATACCGATTAATATCCTTTGGATTAGAACCGGGTCCCGTTCCCAGCCATACTGAAAACTCATGTATAGCATCCTATCGCAGTATATTTTCCACGAACTTTAAAATAACAACACTGGTTTTAATACCAATTTTTTTCATTTTAATATCCGCGGAAAGCTGTCTATAATACGATGAGATAAATAACTACATATATTTAACAGTGCATATTAACATTAATTTACATGTGCTATGAAAACTAAATTTATCCGAGTAAAAACCAAATTCATATCAAAGACTTCTTATGAAAAGATTCTTAGTTTGCATATTCTAAAAAAAAGTGCTTTTTGAACAATGGTCAGCTTGCACTTTGAAGAAAACTGCCAGTAAAACTAAACAAATCAATTTCATGAAAAAAAATCCTTCCAATATTTTCAACTATTTTATGTAGTATAATTGTTAAATATTATTATTGAAATATCACAAAAAGAGCAGAACAAACAAGTTTAAGATAGATGATCACATTTTTAGGTGCTGATAAGGGGAGCAGTTTATAGATCCTAATAAAAAATTAAGTCGTACAATACAAATGACCAATGAAAGGCCAGTATACATTGTAATTGACCAATATATACTAGCCTATCATTGGTCATTTGTGTTGTATGACGTCATTTATTATTATGTACTATAAGCTGCTTGCTTCCTGATAAGGTGGACGTGGTAACTTTAGAGGTTTAACTAATTTACCTAAGTGTATAGTAGCGCATCTACTCTATCATTAGGACATGTACGAATGTACTAATGAAAGTGCAAATCTATTAACCTTATTGGGATTTAATACTCAAGATTTTTAACTGATAAGACAATGGACAATATATTACATCCCCAAATGCAATAAATAAAATTGCTATTTGTTTAGATTAATATCATTGGTGGAAAAGTTTGGACACTGCTGGTTTGTATAACCCAATCAAGATTGTAAAAGCTTTTTATTGCTGCGCTAACTAATATTGCCAAAAAATACTTATTTTGCATTAAAGATTAAAGAAATCTATTAACAATTAACAAACATTTGATGAAAACTTTTTAAAACAAAGTAAAACATACCAGGAATCGAACAAATGACCGATAAATTGATTTAAATCCCTAATGATGATACACAATGTTTACCCATTTATAAATTACAATTAGTGGTTGAAACGTTTGGACACTTAACTAAATGAACTAACCAATCAAAATTCAATAAAAGTCTCCAAAGTTGATAAGCCAAGTATTAAGATTAGATTATTATAAATCTTTGGAGACTAGTGTAGTTAACAGCCCAATGTCCCCTTCAACCCTGACTGGCTGACCATTTTATTTGTCCCGAAATAATAAATTAAAGACTTTATAAATAAATTGGAGAGTAAACACATTATATAATAGTACCTACCTACTAAAAAAGACAACACAAAAAGTTGTTTACATTTAAATAGAATATAATTGGTAGTTTTATTTTCAAATCCAATTTCGAATGAAAGTAAATAAATAAAATGGTTGCTAGGCAGTTTGGACAATGAATTATGTGTAGGAATTCCAGAGATATTAAGAGATAAGACAAAAAATTATATACAACCCCAACGAGAATAAACAAGATTAACCCTATTATAAATCTAAATTATTGGTTGAAACGTTTGGACATTTTGAACCAATCAAAATTCAATAAAAGTACCCAAAGTTTTTGATTCAACGAATAAGATAATATAACATGGTTATAAAAATTTGGGTACCTGTGTAATAAACAGTTTATTTTTCATTGGCCTATCCCTGTATCAATTTAAATGTGCAAGACAAACAAGTGGAAAAAAACAAGACAATACCTAGACAAACAATCAGATAAAAAATAGAAGAAAAAAAAACAAATGATTATTTCATAAGAAAAATCAAAAGAAAAAACAGAGAGGTAAAGGACAGTTAGATTAATCTACAATTCTTTCTCATCCCAAAATTTTTCCATTAAAACAGAATTTTAAATATAATATGGGAGATGGAGGGTGCTGTCATACAATTAGCCTGGCAAGCACTGACAAACCCAAATCCTATTTTTACAAAAAATACAAATAAAGAGGGAGAGGTTTTGTTTATTACTTTAGCTCAGGTTAGATTAAGTTAGCCCAACAGGGGTTAGACATAGCAGTAAAAAACTAACCACCCCTTTATTTCAATTTATTTAAAAATAATGTAAGGGAGGGAGGGGGGGGGGGTATGTCAGTCTCAACCAGCAATTTCCCGTACCCATAATAGAAACCTACAATACTTTTTATCCAAGAAAAAATTAACAAGCTAAAAATCCTACTAATGATATTTGGAAATTATAATTAAGAATACTTTTTTAGCCTGGATGGGTTAAATATTATATTCTGGTTAATAAAGTACCTAAATTCCTAATTTTTCCATTAGGATAGGAAAAAAGAAATTAATAAGAAATTTATAGAAATAAGGTAAAATATTCACATATCTAATGATTTAAATATAAATAAATAAGAAAGAAATTCCGTATGGCTTAGAACCTGTTCTAAGCCATGCTGAAAAATCATGTGTAGCATCGTATTACAGATTTTTTTATAAATATCAAAATAAAAATTTTAAAATTTTCTTATAATTTTTCATTTTAATATCCGCTGTATATAATACAATGCGATTAATAACTATTTTATTTTTATAAGATTTCTAATTCTAGTCAAAGAAAAGTAAAATGCAAAGTGCTTTATTATTTTCAATTTTTCATGAAGAAAACTATGATGTATATTGGAGTTTTCTGAAATGATCATTTAGTTAATAAAAATACCAATAGACGGCGTTATACCTAGAAAAACTTTAAATATGATAAAGTCATTATGAGCGTATGAAAAGATACTTTAATAGATATAGTTCATTAAAGCAATACTAGAAAATGTCTTGAGACATTTCTACTATTTAATAAAACATTGGTAAAATAAAGTAATTATAGGCTAATGGAAATTGGAAAAAATTTCAACTAATGTTAAAAAAAATATGTTCAAATTTAGAGATGGTCACTATAGTTTATAATTTCAACAATAGATGGCGTTAATTTCACTTTTTAATGTCAACAGAAGATGGTTAAATTTAACTAAATGAATTTAGGTTCATAAATTCTTCAACAGATGGCGTTTATAACCCCAGGAAACTGCAGAGAGTGAAGGTGAAAACAAGGACAGCTGTAATGAGAAGCATGGCCCAGAAGGATGATATAGTCTTCATTCTTGGTACATGATGGATACACACCTTAATAGATAGATACATTAGTAATATATTAGCATGGTACAGAAATATAATATTATCTTTAGTCTTGGTACATGATAGATACACACCTTAATAGATAGATACATTAGTAATATATTAGCATGGTACAGAAATATAATATTGTCTTTATTCTTGGTACATGATGGATACACACCTTAATAGATAGATACATTAGTAATATATTAGCATGGTACAGAAATATAATATTATCTAATATCTTTAGTCTTGGTACATGATGAATACACACCTTAATAGATAGATACATTAGTAATATATTAGCATGGCACAGAATTATTATATTATCTTTATTCTTGGTACATGATAGATACACATCTTAATAGATAGATATATTAGTAATATATTAGCATGGTACAGAAATATGATATTATCTTTAGTCTTGGTACATGATGAATACACACCTTAATATATTAGCATGGTACAGAAATATAATATTTTCTTTATTCTTGGTACATGATAGATACACACCTTAATAGATAGATACATTAGTAATATATTAGCATGGTACAGAAATATAATATTATCTTTAGTCTTGGTACATGATGAATACACACCTTAATATATTAGCATGGTACAGAAATATAATATTGTCTTTATTCTTGGTACATGATGGATACACACCTTAATAGATAGATACATTAGTAATATATTAGCATGGTACAGAAATATAATATTATCTTTAGTCTTGGTACATGATGGATACACACCTTAATAGATATATATATTAGTAATATATTAGCATGGTACAGAAATATAATATTGTCTTTATTCCTGGTACATGATGGATACACACCTTAATAGATAGATACATTAATAATATATTAGCATGGTACAGAAATATAATATTATCTTTAGTCTTGGTACATGATGAATACACACCTTAATAGATAGATACATTAGTAATATATTAGCATGGCACAGAAATATGATATTTTCTTTATTCTTGGTACATGATGTATATACACCTTAATAGATAGATACATTAGTAATATATTAGCATGGTACAGAAATATGATATTTTCTTTATTCTTGGTACATGATGTATATACACCTTAATAGACAGATACATTAGTAATATATTAGCATATAATATTATTATAATAAAAAATATATTTAGATATTAGGTAGGTTACAATATTCTTATTTTCAGGAAAAGTTACTAATATAAGATTTATAAAAATCAATATTAAAAATATAATCTATATCAACTAGTCCAAATACGTTTCAAATACTAAAAATATCTTTTTAGCAAATAATCTATTCCTAGAACATTTAATCTTTATGTTTTTCAGATTTGTTTTGATTCTCCATATATAGGTGTGTACTACTTTTCATATATTTTTGAAAAATTATACGTATGTGTTTTTAATATTTTGAAAATAAATATCTAAAAATTATAGGAAAAAATATTTAAATTCTCTGAAGAAATAAAAAAACAAGTTTGAACTGGCAAAACAAAATAAAAAGTATTTTAATCTTTTAAGGATGTTTGCAATATATCAAAACAAGATTTTTCTGAGTAAACCTTTTGTTCAGAGTTTTTAAAAGGAAGTTAAAAAAGAATTTGTCCCAATCCTGTTTATTGCCAAGATCCTTAAAAGATTATAATGTTTATACAATAACAAGGACGCCAACATCATTAAAAGTACAGGTTTACAAGACAGTTGCAGGCATAAATAAAGAAAAAACAATTCTTTTAATAAATAATATTGATTAGCAGCTGCTAGGGGCAGATTCTTTACTAGTTGGTATACATAGTACCCCCCCCCCCCCCCATATAAAAAATATGAAATAGTACCCAACCTGATGATCAACAGAGATACTAACAACACTAGCATCTGTGAAACCCCTGCTAGGGGCAGATTCTTTACTAGTTGATATACATTAGTACACCCCCCCCCCCCCAACCCAAACATAAAAATATAAAATAGTAGCCAACCTGATGATCAACAGAGATACTAACAACACTAGCATCTGTGAAACCCCTGCTAGGGGCAGATTCTTCACTAGTTGGCATAAATTCTAGGCCTTTTTTAGATCAAAATGTTAACAATAAGTAATGAAGAAATTAACTTAGGTATAATTACTAATAGAATGTTATTAAAATCTCTTAAAAAACTGAAAAAATCTTTTCATTTATCATGGTATCATGGTACTTATTTAAAGGGGTAGTTTCACGAAATGCATTTGAACTTAATTTAGTGAACCGCATATTTTTTGCTAGTAAATGGGTTAAACTATATTTAAATGGCATATATTTGAAAGAATTTCAATTTTCTACCACGTAGTTTTGAAAATATCAAGACTTGAAAATCGTCTTTTTGTGATATATGCAATTTAAAAAGACGATTTTCAAGTCTTGATATTTTAAAAACTACGTGGTAGAAAATTGAAATTCTTTCAAATATATGCCATATAAATGTAGTTTAACCAATTAACCAGGAAAAAATATGCGGTTCACTAAATAAAGTTCAAATGCCTTTCGTGAAACTACCCCTTTAGTATTCAGGGAGCAAAATGGATAAGACAATAGCCAGTAAATTGTTGCACAATTATATCCCCAATGATGATAAACAAATGTAGAAACGTTTGGACATTCAAATTAATGAACACACAATCATTCAAAAGTCCCCAGTAGTTGAGTAATAAAATGTTATTATAAAACTTGGGGACTAGTGTAATAAACAGCGCAATGTCACCTTCCTCCCTGCTAAGTATAGGGCAGATAAGCTTCTCTATTATTAAACATTTTGTTCCTGTGATAAATGTGGAGTGAGAGTTAGCTACTCGTTTTAATACACTTAAGTTAAATGCAGCGTAAATTTCTACAATCCCCTAAAAAAGAAAATAAATATCATCATCTATAATACAAAGTATAACAATGTCTGTCTGTTTGTAGCGAAGGATCTCGCTAACCGCTGAACCGATCGGGTTCTCCTTTACAGGGTAGCTTCTCATAGGTTCCGGGAAGGTTTATAACTATTTTCTTGGAGGTGGGACACCCCCAACCCCCCAAAAATGAAAAATACCCCCCAAAAAAATTTTTTCTTATAAAAACTAAAATTAAAATTGTGGGGTCGACTACCTCCCCCCCCATTTTTTTTTATTCAAATGACAGACAGACATATGACAGAGAGGCAAATATTTTCTTGCTTCTGATATAGAACCTGTTCCAACAAAATTACCATTGTCTGATACAGTCAATATAAACTTATAGACAGTCATACTTGCCGATACAGACAGACAGACATTTGACATAGATCCTGTTGCCATTGTCTGTTACTGCCAATATGAACCTACAGACAGACAGACACACAGATAGACAGACAAACAGACAAATGACAGACATTTGCTTACCTCTGACATAGAACCTGTAGCCACAAAATTGCCATTGTCTGATACAGCCAAAGCAGAAAGTGTTAAACCAGATTGACTAAAATAAAAAAACTAAAAAATTAAAGATGAAAATATGAAATCAAAGATTCATGGTTAATGATATTTAGTCATCATGACTTAATATCAATTTACTAGCGGATGCGTCCCTAGCATCTTGGGGCAGGCTCTGAATTAAAAGGCCTATCTAAAAATAATACCTAGCCTAAAACCATCACTGTGCCTATGTGAAGCTTCCTTAAAAGGAAAATTCAATCAGTTCAGTAGTTATTGAAATCTTAAGCTTTAGACAAAAAACAACTTACTACTTTTATACATTACTATCCGCTGCGTTCCTAAAATTTAGGGGCTCTGTATTCGAAGAAAAATAGCCTAAAACCATCCTAGGTCTTAAATCTAAGAACAAAAAAGCCTTAAACCTTTCCGGGAACTAAAATAAAGAACCCAATCAGTTAGTTATTGGAATCTCAAGCTTAAGACAAAATAACTTAATTCCAAACATATATCTATAAGAATATCCTAAAAGTTAAAGTATAAAAATTGTACCTTGTGACAAATTTTTCAACAGTATATGACTGACTATTCCACTTGTGTAGATATGCCTTGGCCTTACTCGAGCCAATAGGGTTGGAAATTGTGTACACTAAATAGAAAATAATATAGTTGAAATCTGGGTAGGTTCCAGTTTCTGAAATTAAAAAAAATGGTCTTTTTTATATTTCTTTAGATATCGAGAATGTTTCTCAGGGATCTAAAGGGATAAGAAAATGGCCGATGTACATGATGTACATCCTTAATAATGAATCACAAATTAACCTTCTGTAGGTTACAATTACTGGTTGAAACGTTTAGAGACACTCAACTGAATGAGCCAACAAATAAGACAACGTTATTATGAAACTTTGGGGGCTAGATTAATAAACAAACTAATGTCCACTCTCTCCCTAGATGTTTCTAAATATACTAAACACTTTTTTTACGAGAATGTGTCCCAATTAAATCATCCTGATTCTTGTTCTGTAAATGTGATTTTTCTCATAAAAAATTTATATTTTTGGACGTAAAACAATCAAACTTTGATAAAAGAACATTGTTTCTGACATTATTTCTGATATCTATAGAATAGTTCAAAATTTCCCTTTGTTAAAAAGTGTAAGGAATGTCAATTGTTACATTATTACATGGATGTTGCACCAGATTTTCATGTACTCTATCTCTAATTGTGTAATACTACTAGCTGGCTAAAATAACGATACCCCCCCCCCCCAAGAAAAGAAAAATAAAACAATGTTATTGATCTCTTTATAATTCAAACATTTACGCCATAGGATTTTGTAAACGTTCAAGCTTAAAAATTATATATTTCAAATTACATTTACATTCCTTGAGGGAGGGAAACGGGGAAAGTCTCTTTTTAACAAAACTGTTATTTATTTTTCAGATTTTTATTCTAATATTCGTGGAAAATTGTCTTTAATACTATGCTTTACATAATTTTTCAATATTGCTTAGAACCGGTTCTAATCCATCGGATATTAATCAGTTACAAAGCCATGCTGGAAAGTATTATTACCTTTATATTTCTTAGCATCTCCCTCGACACAGCCAAACTTAATTCTCTTGTACATGTACTTCAGGTTATTACTTGGCTCCCACCCTAGCTCTGCATGCTTCTTTCCTTTCTTTATATCCCAGATTATACCTCTCCTAGATAGATAGATAGATAGATAGATAGATATACAGATAGATAGATATTGGCTCCCACTCTAGCTCTGCATGCTTCTGTGATATAAAGTACATTTCTCTCTGCCTTGAGAGAAGTATATGTACTTGACAAATATAGCTTTAGTCTTGTGTTGTCTTTCTTGGAGCAAGGTTATTTGCTCTGCGATCTGACACAGACCTAAAGTGATTAAAGTGTTGTAATTCATTATACCTTATTTTATATAATTATATGTAATTGGATTAATACACATTATTAGAAGATTAACTGTTTGTTCTATTATACTACACGTCATTTTTGGCGCAGTTTAGTACGAACTTACGGCTCAAATTTTCTTTTACTTGTATTATTTCTTTTCTTTTTAGTTTTGTTCAGGCAATTTTGAGGTGGAACGATGAGCTTGGACATTGCTGAGTGGAGGAAGATGTCTCAGGAGGAGAAGGATGTGTATATGGTTAATTTCATGGCTTCGGTCAAGAATGAGATTCATGCTCTTGGGACTAGAATTGATAATGTGGTGGCGGAGATGGGTGGGCGTATATCGCCGCTGGAGAAGCAAGTTCAGGAGTTGACGGATAATGTTGAAACCAGCAGTGCCGCGGTTACAGGATTAGCTACTCGAATGGACGATTTCGATGAACGAATTGCTAAAGAAAAAGTATTTGTGGCTGCGTCTGATGTTGAAGGTAACATCAAGGACGAGAATGTGACGGTTGCCGATGGTTTTCCGCCTGGATTTATGCCTGGACAGCAACGGATTTTGGATCGAATTGCGCAGCAAAATAGTAATTTGAATAGCTCTATGCCTTGGCAGAGGACTGCAGGAGGATCTGTGCCAGAGGATAAACCTGGATTGTTTGTCAGCGGTTCTCGAACTATTTATGGAGGGATGCAAGATCAGGATGATAAGATAATAAAGCTATGGGAGCTTTCTAGAGTTGATGCTGAGGATAGCATTTTTAATGGAGTTCTCATGTGGTGGCCTGCTATATCTGAGGTCAAAGCGGAGGAGTTTAATACGGTCAACTTTTTCGAGGCTAGACTGAGTGCAATGCAGGTTAGTTGGTATAAATCTCTTGTTTATGTGCCTGATAGATCTTTGTATATATCGCAGGGGGAGGATAATGCCCATAGGTACAATGAGACGTGTGCTAAACTTGATGATCAGTTTAGGAAGCATGCACCGGAATTTTTAGCGGACGATAATGTGATTTTTTTCGATGAATATTTGGAGAGATTTTGGATGACTATTCGCGGTTATCATATGACTAATCATCAGGTGTGTAAAGAAATACTGTTCGAGAAGTGTGTGGGAGTGAGATCAGCTTGTGGTTATACACTTAAACCAGCAGATATTGAAAATAGATGATTAACCTTGAAAGGATATTTGTGTAAGATGCGTGAGACGTTTTTACCACCTGATATGAAAAATGTGTGTAAAGATGCGTATTTGTGTGTCAAACAACATGAAACTGATAAGATTGATGCCTTTTTTGATAAGATATTATCATTCTGGAAACCCGCTTATCCGAATCCAACTGAGGACATGTTTATGGATTTTTATTCTCAAGTATGTAATGTGGTTTTGTATCCAATGTTGGCTAATCAAATGCGTCAATTTTCATTGGATTTGGAGCATGACAGACAAGTGCGAATGATAACTAAGTTTCGAACTGAGTTAATAGTTAAAGCACAGCTGATTGTTAAAGGTTTACAGTTTAATCAAATTTCAGGATCAATGGCTAGAGGTTGCACAACAAATCAAATGGCATTAGCTAGAACGATGGTTGGTGGAGTTGGTTCTAAAACAAATCCTGTGACTATCGATCAGGTTAGTGATGAAGACAGATTATCATATGAGATAAATCAATGTGAGATTGAACTGACGAATTTGAAGGACCGGCTGAACTTATTCCTTTGATTGGCGCAATTCAAGGTGGTTTTACTTGTTTTTATTGCAATCGAAAGGGACATATAATGAGAGAATGTTTTGATATTAGGGATAAAAAGTTGCCTAATCCTAAGGGAAAGTACTATTTGAGGTATGGAAATAAGACGGGGCAAAAGAGTTTTAAGAAGGTAATGAAAATGGTACTGATAAAAAGAAGTTGGTCGGTGAAGTTGAGGGAGGGGCAAAGGATGATACGAAGGAAGTGTCATATGTAGATGGCATAGGAATATCTGATTATGAAGATGATCTTGTAGCAGAGGTTAATGCGTGGAATAGTTCAATTATAGATGAGATTTTATGGTATTAATATTTTGAATATATTAAGACCAACAAACCTTATTCCGTCTTCTGAATTTTACGCGGCATTGTTTGGGTTAATGCGCATTGTAAATAAACAAAACAAAATTAATAAAAAAGGAGTAAACAAAGCAACTCTAAAATTGTGATAGACATATTTTGAGGTTTTATTTGAATTCTGGATATATAACATTTTGTTAACTATTGAATACGGGTTTATGAGATTATGTTATTATGAAAATCAAGATATATGAATTTAGTTTTTTGTTTTGTTACACTAGAATTGGATATATTTATTTTTGTTTCAGACTATTGAGGTGTCTGACAGGGATAAGAATAATAAAGATTGAAGATGGTTTAATTTCAACGACAATAGGAATACAATTTTGTAAAATTGTTAAAAAAGTTGAATTTATTAATATTAATATTGCGATTTGATGAAGTAATTGGATAAAATTTGAAATTAGATATTTTAAAAAGAAATGGAATTTTGATGAAAAGCTGTAAATTGTTTAAATTTTGAGTCAGATATTATTGTTTTAAATATTTAGTTTAAAAACAATTATATTGCGATTTAGTGATGTCGATTCAGCAGAAAATTTTATGAAGCTTAAAATTTCATGAAGCAAAATTGTTATGATGCATTAGATATTTGTGTGGAGCTGTCTCTCTTCGTGGCAGTGAGGAGAAGGGGGGTGAGCCAAAGGCGCTGGTTTGCAAAAATTTGCAAGGAAAGTTTTGCGCTGTCTTTCGGAGTTGGTATGCGCAAGAAAGGTTTGCGCAGGGAGGTGGCTGCAGCGATGAGTGGGAGTTGGGCGTTGCATGCGCAAAAATACAGAGAAGTTGAGCTGCGCAAGAAAGTGCTCTCAGGTATGAAGAAAAATAGTTAGTTGTGTTTCAACTTTCAAGACTCTAATATATAATTCAAAAATAGCTGTGGATGCTATAAGTTATTATTCTGTAGAATAATTAGGTAAAATGATTATTGCATTAAACTGATTTATTGTATTAAGAATTATTTTTATTTTTATGTTGCTCGATATCTGATATATATTTGATTAATATTATATTTCTTAATACATATCATCTCCGATACATTGAAGAATTTATTTGTTTAAGTGTAAAACATTTATAATTAAGTTTTGGCATCTAAAATAATTGTATTGTATTTTAGATTGGTCGAGAAGAGGGGGTAGTTTGTGGTGGCTGAAATACAGTTCTAAACTTGGTCATTGTGGTGTGTTGGATATTGATATTGTCAGCTGGTGAGTTTTTTTTTAATTCTACTTTTGTGATATAGATTTATAAAATAGTTAGATTATCGTAGAGAATTAGATAGTTACAACCTCATAACTGTTGGTCTTTGGTTAGATAGCTATTTTTAATTTTCATGAAGAATCTGAGATGGCAGCTGAAGTTTACGTTCCAACGAGGATTGGTGACATGGAGATACTGGCCTTGGTGGACAGTGGGAATTCCCATGGCTGTCTTATATCTCAAGTGTTAGCTCGAAAGCTCGAATTTCCGATTGAGAAGACTGATTCAAAAGCATCCGGAGTCCAGGGCACCAGTATAAAGATTGATGGCGTTGCTCGGAATGTTGAATTTTGTATTGGAGGCCAAAGTTTCAGTGAAGATTGCTACGTGATTTCTGGCATGACTGTACCTATGAATCTAGGTAGTCATTGGCTTAATAGAAATCACGTAAAGACGATATTTGATAAAAGTGGAAACAAGATTGAGATGCATGGTGTCAGTGTGAATCTGGTGGCTAAACGGAATATTGTTGTGAAGAATTTAGTTCATACTGTTTTGGAGAAGGTTGAGAAAGCAAGAACTAAGAAACCTGAAGTTAATGTGGCTGAATTACAAGAACAAAAATGGATTAGTGCATTGAAAGAGCGAGTAGAAATTCCAGCATTGAGCACGGTTGCGGTGGAAGTTCTAATCAAAGGAAGTATGCCTGCAGGACAATTGTGTTACATAGCTCCTAGACAAGGTTATTGTAGCCGAAACAATCTTTTAATTAATGAAGGAATTACTGAAGTTGGAAAGAACGGTAGAATTATGAGTAAAATTACGAATTTTGAGACTGTTAAAAAATCTATTCCTGCTGGAACTTTGGTGGGAAACTTGTTTTTGGCGGAGAAGATAGCGATGCTGCAAGAGAATCGAGTTAAAGAAGATGTGTCAACTACGTTGAAGAAAATTCGTTTTATCAAGGATAAATTAAAATTGGATGAAGTTCCGTTTTTAAAGGATAATGTTTCTTTAAGAGAAAGAATAGTTGGATAGTTTTTGAAGAATTTTAAGGCATTATCAGTGGAGCCTACTGATATTGGATCTTGTACTTTAGAGGAATATGACATTCAGCTGGTTCCTGGGGCTCAACCTTTCAAGAATAGAATGATTAGACTTAATCCTCACCATGCAGAGAAACTTAAAGAACAGATTGATTTATGGTTGGAGACTGATGTTATAGAAGAATGTAATTCACCTTATAATTCTGGAATCTTTGCTGTTAAGAAGAAGGTGGGGAACACTAACGAGGTAAAGGTGAGATTTGTGCTGGACTATCGCTCATTGAATGCGATAACTGAGAAGATATGCTATCCTTTGCCCAACATTGGAGAGTTATTTGACAAACTGGGAGGAAAGAAGATTTTTACGTCTATTGATCTAACTTCAGCGTATAATTCGATGCATCTGAAGAAATCTGCCCGGAAATATACTGCATTTTGTTCCAACGGGCGGCAGTACTGCTTTAAGAGGCTGCCGTTCGGTTTAACCAACGCTCCAAGTGCGTTTGTTAAATTGATGGATAGAGTGATGGATCTGAGTCCTGAATTAAGGGCATTTTGTCTCATCTATTTAGACGATGTCCTGGTGTATAGCATGAATGTTGAGGAGCATCTGGAGCATCTAAATATATTGTTACGAACTTTTTGTGAAGAAGGACTCAAGATTAACCTTGGAAAATGTGCGCTGTTTGCAGAGGAAGTCAAATTTCTGGGGCATATCATAAATGCAGAGGGCATTTTCATGGACCAGGCATACATTGAGAAGATTAGAAGCTGGCCAGTACCTGAAACAGGCAAAGATATTCAAAGATTTACTGGTTTCATAAACTATTATGGTTCATATTTCAAGAATTTTTCTGATATTACGGCACCATTGAACAAATTTAGAAACAGTAGTACAATAGAATGGGACGAAAAAAGTATGGAATCTTTTATGAAGACTAGAGAATTGTTTTGTAACGAAATCAGTAAATCATTCCCAGATTGGTGGATGGAGGTAGAGCCGTTTATATTAGATACAGACTGGTCAGCTACAGCTATGTCCGCAGTATTAAGTCAGAGACAAAATGGTCAAGAATGGATGATCTCGTGTTGGTCACGAGTTTGTTCAACTCATGAAGCCAACTATGCAGCTCATAAAGGAGAATTATGTGCCTTAGTAAATGCTGTTGAGAGATTTGAGTGTTATTTAAGACACAAAAAATTTATTGTTAGAACTGATTCAGCTGCACTGAAACATCTATCTACCTGGAGACAAAATGGGTATTTGGTTGGTCTCACCATACGGTGGATCAACTTTTTCTCCACCTTCAGTTATGAGGTTGTACATAGGCAGGGCACCAAGCATACTAATGTTGATATATTATCACGTACTACGTTAGTGGATAGTAATAGTAAAATATCTAACTTATCGACGGACGAACAAGGAGACTTAATATTAGACACTGTGTATCAACTAGAAGATCCTAAATTATGTCTTATTGCAGGAATTGGTTCGGAGACAGCCAGTAAGATTGCGGCTCGCCTGAAGGCACGGGAGTTTGCACGCAGTCTGGAGAAGGACCAGGTGCTTCTAGAGGTAAGAAATTTTATTGTAAATATTGTTAAACCGACGTCCAGGGAATTGTCTCAAATGCCTTACCGTGGTAAACAAATATTGAAGTTCTATGAACACTTGACATTTCGTAATGGGTTAATTATATTCACTTCACCAATGAGGCTTCAGAAAGAGTTTCAATTTGTAGAAAGGGTATTAGTACCTATTGGAATGTATAATAAAGTTTTTATGTTGGCTCATGCAGATGTTACAGCGGGTCATAGGGGTTACCTGGAGACCTTAAGTAAGATAAACAGACATTTTATTTTTCCCTATGCGTCCAAATATGTAGCTGCGGCGGTTGCAAATTGTGTTATTTGTTTCAATAGACGTAAAAAACCAAGACATAATCACACGATTGAATTTTCACCTTTGGCGGGGGAGGCTATGGCAGAATTAGCGATAGATGCGATAGGACCATTAAATGAATGTGAATAAAATGGTGTTCTTTGTAAGCATATTTTGATAGTTGTTGATAGTTGTACTAGATATGTGTGGTTGTTTGCGATTGAGGATGTTAAGGCTGAAACAATTATTGAATGTTTGAAGCATAACTTATTTTCGGTGTGGGGTTTGTGTGAACGAATTAGGACTGACAATGCTCAAAGTTTTAAATCGAAAGTTTTCAGGGAGGTTTGTTTAAGATTGGGTATCGAACAAATTTTTATTCCCCCCTGTTCAGCACAGTCAAATTTTAGTGAAAGATATAACCAATCTGTATATTCGTTTCTAAAGACTGATATGCGTTTTCAAGATGGAGACTGGGCTCATAAACTCAAAGCTACGCAATTTTGTATGAACACTTCTTTCAATCGGAGGCTGGGATGTTCCCCTTATTTCAAGTTTTTCTTACGCAACCCCAAGCTTCCGTTGGACGCCTTTGACCCTCTCACACGTACCAAGATTAAACATATGAATTTTTCAGAGGTTTTGGACTGCCTTGAAAAGAACTGGCGAACAGGACAGGAGAGAACTGAGAAGTATTTACAGGTAGAGAATACAGAGAGGATAGGTAGACCGATTACTATGAATTCTTATTGTTATATTTTCTATGATGTTACTCAGATTGGTGTGGCTCGTAAACTCTGTTCTTTATGGGTAGGTCCATGTTTAGTGACAAAGGTGATTTCGGATAGTTTGTTTGAGGTTCAACCTTTAGAGCAGTGTAGACTTAAAGATAAGGGAGTTAGAATTGTGCCAAGAGATAAAATATATGTTATAGAGAGTACGATAGATTTGACTCCAGACGAAAAGATTGACATAGTTGTTACCGACAAGTTTTTTTCTGTGGACAACGATTTGAAGGTTAATTTTGATTTTCCTAATACTTTAAGAAATTTATCTTGTTCAGGCGTCACAGAGGAAGAAAGTAGTTGTTGCTCGAGTCCAGAAGTGGTTAGAAAATGGAAGGATGGACAACAGGTAACACAATCATCTTTTGAAGATTCTTTCTTGGGTGTGGGTTTATCGCAGCAAGAATCAAACGCAAATTTATCCAAAAGTAAAGAATGTTTGGATGATTTAGTTGAGGATCTTAGTAATACATTAGAAAGTACTCATATTTCTGAACAAGATAGCTTAGATAGTGGAGATAAAACTTAGTTAAATTCTACATATTCAACTATTAGTAAGGATAGTGTTTTTAATGGAAATTATTCGAATGATAATAGTTTGACAGACAATAGTTTGGGTGTAGAGGATATTAACATGGAATCGGCTAGAGAATTAGAGTCTCAAATGAGTATTTCAGAAGATACTTACTCAAAAGTTCAAGATAAAATTGTAGATTTGGAACAAAGGAGGGGAAGTGTTAAACGGGGAAGGGATGTTGAGGAGGATGATTTGGATAGATCATTAGATGATATTAAAACACAAAAAATGTCTGAAACTATTCCTGTGAAGGGGCGTCCAAAGGGTTCTACGAATGAAGTACAATTACAAAAATTGGATGAGGATAGACAGAGTAGGGATAAGGATAGATTGGAACGTTATTCTGTGGCGGATGTTGTAACTAGAAATCTTGCAAAATTAATTAAGAAATAATAATTGTAATAATTTGTATAATATTTGCAGGAGAAGATATGACCATGATCGTCAGGACCGTAACGGCAGACGTGGAGGTGGTGGAGGTGACAGGCATGATAAAAATAGAAGAGAAGCAAGTGACCGAGGGATGAGAAAATGGTCGCCTGATGCTAGTAGCTTGAAAAGTAGTCGTTTTGGACCTGTACCTGTAAAGAAACCAAAGGAGGACAGAGGTGGTGTCAGGTACTTGAATATTCTTTTCTTTGTTCTTGTGATGCAATCATATTGTTTTGTAATTGTTGGTTGTCTATATGCGTCACAGGATCCACGGTTGGCTGCTTATGATTGTTCTCAGATAAGTGCTGTTGAGTTGAGGTCAGCTGCTTGTTTACATGATAGGATGGAACTGGTTAGAACTGTTGAGTTACTTGGGTTGGCTGAAACTGATTTTATTTTGTCAGAAGCGATAAGTTGTGAGGTCAGATTAAAGTTGGAGCGTTGGTATTGCGGCACTGCAAGTCATGTGCATGTGTTGGACGTGCCACATGAAACACAGGTTGAGTTAAGTATGGATGAATGTAGAAGGGTTTTCCATTCTGGCAAGTATCAGTATGATGGTATCAGTTTTAAAGTGAATGTGGATTTGCCAACAGTTCATAGTTTTGTAGTAAATGGAACCTTGTCACCTTATAATGATGTTGGTGGAGAAAATATTCAATGCAAGACTCTGGGAGTATATGCACATAATAAGTGGTTTGACTTAGGTTTCGCTATTGGGACTTTGCATATTTTGGTAAAAAATACTCCTGTTTTAATTAAAGAAAAGGTTGTTATGGATTATGACAAAAAGATGATTGTGGCGAATTTTGAAGAGAATCATCTGTGGGCAACATCAACTTCACGTTTTTATCCATATGTAGTACGAAAACCAGCCAGTAATTTTAAAGTAGTTTTTCAAGACACATTCAATTTAACTACGTGGAATGATCAACTCTTTGTTTCTAATTTGGAGAGGAATATTTTAGTTAAAGTCATGGAAACGGAGAAATTTGTTTTGCAGCATTTGGATTTTAAGATTTTTGTAACAGAATTGGAAGGAATTAAGTTTTTAGAGGAACCGAAGGCGGCAGTTAGGAATTATTTTGGAGATATTTTGAAGCAAGAAGCCAGGTTTGATTTGAATGCTATGTTTTTGGCTAGTAGAGAAAGAAATGAAAGAATGATGGAACTGCTTAGTATATCTAAATGTGCTCAAACGGAGGTTAGGTCAAATATACAATTGCACCATGGGTTTAGGATTGTATACCTGGGAGAAATTGCTAAGTATAAAAATGTACGGCAGTTGAGATTCCTGTGAAATTAGGTGAGGATTATGGCTGTGCTGTAGGACATTTGTTAGTAGAGTATAAAGGTGAAACAGTTGGGATACAGGAATATAGTAGGATGGTAGTTACAGCAGCAGAGATAAATATGTTGAATTGTTCTCAAAGTCCGGTATTTTTGAAAATGACAGCTAATTTGTTTCTTGGTAATCAGTGACAGGGACTCGAGATTCTTCATATTAAGAATGAGAGATCTGAACATGTGGGGCAAAAGATTTTCTTGAACGATGAAAAAGTGTTTATCACTGATTTTAATAAGACCATTAAATATCAGGGACTGGAAGATTTTGAGGATTTTAATGGACAGGCATCTAAATTGGATTTTGTTGATCATAAACTGTCATTTTTCGATTAAGTTACAGGTTCCTGGTTTGGTCTACAACATTTGTTCAAAGATATACTACCATTGTTTGCCAAGTTTGTGTTGATTACTTTAATGTTGTTGTTAGTAATAATACCTATGCTGATAGTTTTGTATTGTTGCTGTTCTTGGTGTTATAAAAAGAGATTTACCGAAGAAGAATTAAATGCTAGGTTTAGACATTAAATTCATTATGTGATAAATCTAATTGTTTTATTTTTTGTAGGTTGGTCATGGCGGCAACAATGAATCAGCAGTTATTGAGTTCCGAAGAAAACGGCCGCAACAAACAACCTCAAGATGAGAGAAACCAAGTCAAACCTGGACTACCTGTTCGTGCATTGGTCAGTAATTCCGCGTCCAGGCTGGTGCTGATAATGTCACGTGTTGATTTACCTACGTTGAGTGTGGGACAAGCGTCGAACAATGTTTTTCTCAACAGTGAAGATATGCCACTCAAGGACTTGGTTCGACTTATTGATAATGAACCGAGGTTCAAGTTAAACCTCATTAATATGCTGTCACTACAGCTTGAGTTTGGTCGTACCATAAACTCACTAGAATGGACTATGGACAGGATTCCTATCTATACCAGCCAGAATTCACGACTCTTGAACTTATTGGCGGCGGATGAACACTCCAAAGCCATAAACCGCAAATTATTCTGGAATGAGATGAATAACCTCAACAGGTTAAGTGCTACCATATTTCTATCAAAGCTTGTTTGCGAAATGTTGCCTAGTCTGGTGCTTGTAGCAAAGATTGAGTTCCAGGATGGAGATGAAAGAAAAAGCTGCCAGACTTTGGGAGAATTGCTGCCTATAATCAAGCACATGGGGGAGCTGGATGACTGGCTCCAGCTGTCCAAAGTTTCTGTAATACCTGCGGATGGACGTATGAGCCTACAGTCTGTGCTGCGACAAGTAGATAATAGTATTGATGCTCGTTTGAAGACACAGGTTGTATCAGCTATTCGGCTTCTGGCGCATTGGCGTTGTTAATAAGATATCCTTTATCTTAAAACAGATGCCGTCTACAACTTTATCCGAGTTACAGAAGGAGTGGCTTGAGGGTAAGAATGAGCAGGATTTGACCGCTAAAGCTTTCATTGACGCTATTCATGTGAATGAATATGCATACCTGTCTGTATATATACCGCGAATTTTCAACGTAAATTCAGTGAGCTTGATTACCAGTGGTGAGATGCCAGCTGAGATATGCTATGTTCGAATGAATGCACAAAGAGCAATAATTGAGAAGCTTGTAAGTTCGACGTATGCAGGTGGTTTAGTCAACAGTGGAGTTGATGGGAGTCTGTTTGCATGGGAGATGCAAATGAGGATGAAACGTTTGCGTCCCACTCTTGCTAAACAGACGCTGCTTTGTGAGCCAGATACTACCCTAGAGGACGTGAAAAAGGAGCTCAGTTTGGAGTTAGATGGAAAGTTATATACAAGTTTGTTGTTTACAAATCTCGAATGGAAATTTAATCCTGAACACAGAGTGAATGATTTGTTCGATGGCGATTTTAAGTTGATCTCTCGGTTTGGGTTTCCTGTTTGTGCTCAGCAAGAACGTCCTCTGGATCAGAATATTCCTGTTTGCTTAGATCTTGAGTTATCAGGCCAACAATGAAAAGTTGATGAACATGCGTTGGAGGAAAAGAGGATGGAAGAAACGCCTGGGATATTAACGATGATTCGAAAATTCGAGGAGGAGGTGAGTCATAAGAATCAGAAGATTTTGGATAGCTTGGAGGAAGCTGACAACACGTCGACCTCGAACATGATATCGATAAATAATGGCTTTGATAGATGTCTAGTTATGCTTGGAGATCCGATGGCAAAGCTACCACAAGATGGCCTTTGTGATGAGACGGCTCAACTTGGAATCGATAATGAGGCTAACGTTCCTATGGATACTAATGAAGATTCTGGCAAGAAGGGAAGTAAAGCTGGCAACAGAAAATGAATATTATAGTTTTTTTTTATGTGTGTTAATTCATAGTTATTTATGTGTATTATGTGTTAATTTTTAAGTTTATTTGTAATGTTATTTGTCGAGGCATTAGTAGTCTCTGCTGACTCTATGTTGGTTAGAGATTTACGTTTTAATTTTATTTGTCAATGTTTTTATTTGTCAATGTATGAAAAAATTAAAAAATATATAAAAAAAACATAAAGAATAAAAAGAAAAAAAAAAAACATAAAGAGTTGAAAAAAAAAAAAAAAAAAATCAATATGACATACAGGTGTCATACAGATCTGAACAATAAAAAAAAAAAAATTATTATGACAGGTGTCATACAGATCAATCATTATTTAGTTGATAAGCATTCAATGCTACATATAAAATATTTTGTGAAATAAAATGTAATAACATATTTGTTTATATTCAATATGTAATGTTACAATTTCGAAATTTATGTTTTATTATTAAGTCGGGGAGAAATGTAATATAAAGTACATTTCTCTCTGCCTTGAGAGAAGTATATGTACTTGACAAATATAGCTTTAGTCTTGTGTTGTCTTTCTTGGAGCAAGGTTATTTGCTCTGCGATCTGACACAGACCTAAAGTGATTAAAGTGTTGTAATTTATTATACCTTATTTTATATAATTATATGTAATTGGATTAATACACATTATTAGAAGATTAACTGTTTGTTCTATTATACTACACGTCACTTCTTTCCTTTCTTTATATCCCAGATTATACCTCTCCTAGATAGATAGATAGATATACAGATAGATAGATATACAGATAGATAGATAAACAAATAGATAGATAGATAGATATAGGCTCCCACCCTAGCTCTGCATGCTTCTTTCCTTTCTTTATATCCCAGATTATACCTCTTCTAGATAGATAGATAGATATACAGATAGATAGATATCATGAAATAAATAAATAAAAAATTTTGCAGCAGGGGAAAAAAATTAATCCTGTGCAGAATATACACCTCTGAAATACTATAAGTACTAAAGTCAATACATAGATAGATACCTGTCTTTACTAATACTGGCTAGCTTCATACTATCCAGGGAGGAAGGGAGGGGACAATGGATCGAATATTCAATTTTTATGAGTCTCAGACTTTGGGGACTGGCTTAAAGGGAATGTGCAAGAATTTAGCAGTTTCTGACTGAGTTTGGGGACTTGCGCATAGAATGCCGCTACTCGTTATGTATGTTTTGAATATTGCAGACGGGGAGAAGGGATAAGGGAAGTGGGGGAAAGGGAAATAAACACTCGTTGTGTTAGTTTGGAATGTAGCAGACGGGGAGAAAGGAGAAGGGAGGTGGGGGCAAGGGGCAAGGGAAATAAACAGAATAAAAAGGGGCAGTCATATTCTTGCTAGCAGCTGGCCGGGTCCAATAATCTTTTAATATAAAAATCACACCAAAAAACCTCAATATATTTCATCAAAAACAAGTTGTGATTTCACTTTACATGACGCTATGGAAATCTATTATTCAATTAACAATCCCTTTATAATTTCCTACAAATCTATATGATTGAACTGGATTTCATGCCCTTTCTTTGATAACTCTTATATTGAATTAATTGCCCATTGTCCCCTCCCTTACTCCCTGATACTATCAGTACCAGAGTCAATACAAAGATAGATATAAATATAAATAGATAGATACCTGTCTTTACTAATACTGGCTAGCTTCATACTATCAGTACTATAGTCAATACAAAGATAGATATAAATATAAATAGATAGATACCTATCTTTACTAATACTGGCTAGCTTCATACTATCAGTACTATAGTCAATACAAAGATAGATATTAATATAAATAGATAGATACCTATCTTTACTAATACTGGCTAGCTTCATACGATCAGTACTATAGTCAATACAAAGATAGATATTAATATAAATAGATAGATACCTATCTTTACTAATACTGGCTAGCTTCATACTATCAGTACTAGAGTCAATACAAAGATAGATATAAATATAAATAGATAGATACCTGTCTTTACTAATACTGGCTAGCTTCATACTATCAGTACTATAGTCAATACAAAGATAGATATTAATATAAATAGATAGATACCTATCTTTACTAATACTGGCTAGATTCATACTATCAGTACTAGAGTCAATACAAAGATAGATATAAATATAAATAGATAGATACCTGTCTTTACTAATACTGGCTAGCTTCATACTATCAGTACTATAGTCAATACAAAGATAGATATTAATATAAATAGATACCTGTCTTTACTAATACTGGCTAGCTTCATACTATCAGGGCTGAAGTCAATATCATCAATTTCTTTGTCGTGTGTTGTAAATTCATGAACTTTGGATAACTCTGGGAAGGACCACACCCTGAAAAATAATATTAGGTCTATCTATTTTTTCATACTTTTAAAAATATTAGAGGCTACCCTTGTATTTGAGTAAAACACTAGAAGGGGAAGGGGTTAAATAACTGGATCTCACCGTCACAGTGTCCTTGTGTCGACTCTCAATTGGGTAATTGAAAATCAACCAATGGTGTCGATTATATTAACACAGCCAAGTAACAGAAAACAATTTGGTAGCAGAAAAAAAGGTCATTGAAAAAGTGAGGTAGGTAGTTATCTGTATATACATAAGATCTATACAATGAATTGTTTACCCCTATGATCAAGGATAATGGATTTATTATTACTTGGATGTTACATCAGATTTTCATCTTCTTTAATAAAGTATCAACCCCCTGTCCCAAAATTAAGGGTGGTGGATAAGATAAACCCTTGATAATGATCTACATCCCCCCCCCCCCCTCCCCTCCTGATCAAATACAGCCAAGAGAGGTGTCTGGGTAACAAAAGAGATATTTTTAAAATAATTTCCTGACACTAAAACTAAACCCCCTCAAATATGATAAATGTTCTCAAATTCGTTGGCTTGAAATTTTTTGGACTTTCATTTAATCTTGAAAGTAAAACTTTTCCACAAATACCTTTATCTACAGAAGGGTTAATTTTGTTTATATTCAGTGGCTGTGATTCAACAAATTAATTCAATTTGAAATTGCTGAAAACTGGCGTAAATTTTTTCTGTAACAAAAGGGAAGTGGGTAAGAAGGAGGGGGAAAAAGGTAGTGGGTTGTCGAGAAATTTAGAATTGTTTGTCAGAATCCTGGTCTCTTGTCCCTGGTTGATATAAGTACGTGGTGTACTTAAACCTATTGTCCATTGTCCTATCCCTTAAGATCCATGGAACCTACCTGACATTTCCGTCGTCTCCACCACTAGCCAATAGTTTACTGTTATAGCTTATTCTTACTACTTTACCATACGGTTCCTAAATAGATAGATAGATAGTTAGATGTTGTTGTTTTGGCTGCTCATGGTCAGTTTCCGGTCCGGGTAGTCATCAGTGGGGTGAGGGGGGGGGGGCGTGGGCTTATGGTGGGGGCTCTGGAGGGGGGCGTTGGAGGGGAGGAAGGCTGGTGAAACTTGGATGGGAGGAGAGGAAGGCAGCTACATGGGTGGGATTTTGCCAGAGGTCCATAGGAGTAAGATTTGTAGGATTATTTGGGCATGAAAAGAGGTGCTGGACTGTTTCTGGGGTAGGATTAACAGGACAGGATGGGCAGTTGGGGGTAAGAGAAGCGTTGATGGAATGGAGGTAGCTTTGGAGTTTAGGACAATAGTTGGATCTTAATTAAGAGAGGATGGTTCTGTAGTGCCTGGGGAGTTGGATTTCGGAGGGGTTGATGTCAGGGGGAGCTTGATTAAGGACAGGATTAGGGGGGTAAGAATTTATGGCTTGGGTGACAGCTGAGGTGTGGAGTCTGGAGATTGTGGATTTGTAGTTTGTGGGAAGGAGGGTGTTGATAGATAGATAGATATATTAACATAATGTTTACTGTTATAGCTTATTCTTACTACTTTACCATACGGTTCCTAAAAAAATAGATAGATAGATAGTTAGATAGAAATATAGATAGATAAATAGATGGATAGAAAGAAAGATAGATAGATATATTAACATAATGTCTACTGTAAAAGCTTATTCTCACTACTTTACCATAAGGTTCCTAAAAAAATAGATAGATAGATAGTTAGATAGAAATATAGATAGATATATAGATGGATAGAAAGATAGATAGATAGATTTATTAACATAATGTCTACTGTAAAAGCTTATTCTTACTACTTTACCATATGGTTCCTAAAATAGATAGATAGATAGTTAGATAGAAATATAGATAGATAGATGGATAGAAAGATAGATATATTATCATAATGTTTACTGTAAAAGCTTATTCTCACTACTTTACCATACGGTTCCTAAAATAGATAGATAGATAATTAGATAGAAATATAGATAGATAGATGGATAGAAAGATAGATATATTATCATAATGTTTACTGTTATAGCTTATTCTTACTACTTTACCATACGGTTCCTAAAATAGATAGATAGATAGTTAGATAGAAATATAGATAGATATAAAGATGGATAGAAAGATAGATATATTAACATAATGTCTACTGTTATAGCTTATTCTTACTACTTTACCATATGGTTCCTAAAATAGATAGATAGATAGTTAGATAGAAATATAGATAGATAAATATGTACAAAGATAAAAAAAATGTTAAGTTGTGTTCTTTTGTCCATTTGTAATGGTAAGTTCTGTATGTCATCTTATTCTAGACAGCTTTCTGCGGATATTAAAAGAGATAATTATAATATCCAACAAAACTGGCATACGATGCTATACATGAGTTTTCAGTATGGCTGAGAAATGGTTATAATCGATTATCGATTATAATCGGATATCGATTAGTTTGGAGCCATACTATAATGATATAAAATTCTCACTTATGCACTTAATGTTAAATACGAAGAAAAAAAACACCCATCCAAAAACACATTGACTGTATTTTGCTTGTTTAATAATAATAACAGCAACAACTTAAGGGTTACATTTTTGTATCCGCGGTCAACTCATAAAAAATATCAGGGATCTAGAGGGATAAGTCAATGGCACATACATTGATATACATCCCATTCCCCAGTGATGATACACAAAATAACCCCTTCAGTAGATTATAACTAGTGATTGAAACGTTTGGACACTCAACTTAATTAACCAAACAAACAAAAGGGGGGGGGGTTAATGCAACCATCTCGTAATCAATGTTTAAATGGCACTTTCCATCTGAAATCTTGCATGAGTAATCCTTGGTAGGTCTATTTTCCCTAAATCAAACAAAAAGTTGAAAAAGTAACGGCTGACGGCTCAGCCGTTTTTTTGGCTATTTTTAGGGCAAATCTGTCATAAATTACGTAGGAATCAACTTTTGAAACATATTTTTGCTTTAAATCATGTGAAATGATACAAAAAAAAATCATTTTTTAGATTTCTAGTACCAGCAACTACCGGCTAGAACCGTTTGAAAACGTTTTAGAGCGGGAAAGAGTATTATGTGGAGATAGGTTTCGTGATGGATTTACCTTCAAAATAGCTTTAAAATGGCTAGACGGCTGAGCCGCCAGCCCTTAGCCGTTAATTTTCCAATTTTTTGTTCGATTTAGGGAAAATATACCTACCAAGGATTACCCATGCAAAATTTCAGATCGAAATCCGAACTCTAAGTGCCATTTATACATTGATTACGAGATGGTTGCATTAAACCCCCCCCCCCCCTTAAATAAAAGTTCCCAAAGTTATTGGGCCAACAATTAAGAAAACGTTATTATAATAAAACTTTGGGGACTAGTGTAATGAACAACCCAATGTCCCCACCCTTCTTTAAAAAAACTACTTTACCTTTGGACTATAATCAATCTGAACTTTTTTCAAGGGCTCCACATGGAACACAATCTTTCTCTAAAATTTAAAAAATATTTCATACATTTAAAGTAAAACAATAGAGGGAAAAGGGGTTTAATAACTGTATGTTCCAACCCGTGGACCACGTGCCGACTTTCAATTGGGCCTTGGAATAGCTAACACAGCCAAGTCGCTACAAAAGAACAGAAATCAATTTTCTAGCAGACAAAAAGGGCCTCTACCACTTGGGCAAGGTTATACATCTATATTCGATTTCTGTCTTTCAGTGAGCAATAATTTTCAATTTTTTTTTAGTAAATAGGTAGATGTTTAATCAAACCATTATATTATTTTGAAACTTGTTGATTAAATCTATGTCGACTTTGTAATGATGGTTTATTAATATAAGTGAAATGCTAGCTTGCGTAAACAAACACGTAAAAAACACGCGTAAAATCTGTATTTTTCGCGCATTTATGTGCGCTGCATGATAAATGTGCATTATTGAGTAATGCCTGCCTATTTCAGATTATTTGTAGGGTATCTTTTGTTGTTTAAAAGTAGGGTTGGGCCGGATACTTTTTTGGCCGGATACCGGATATCCGGCTGATTTCTAATGCCGGATATCCAGTTCCGGCCGGATATCTAGCCAACGTTCGATATCCGGCAAATTACCGGATATCTGGCGTCAAAAATCAGCCGGATATCATGTAACCGGATAGTTTTAATATCCTGTATTGGCCGGATATTGAAAATGACCGGATATCCGGCGCAACCCTAGTTTAAAGGTCATTTTACCACTAGAAGTAGCCTTTACAGTTCATTGATTTTTGGAGATAATCGATCCTAGAAAAATATTACCGTGAACTGCACCTAATCCTAACTTTCTACGGAGGAAAATCTTTCAACTTTATGAAAATAATCATTTATTATAGACACTAATAGACAATGAGTTTTATAACTTCAACAATTGAAAAATTAATAAAGCCTTTTATCTTATTTAAACAGCCTAAACGTTTCTTTTGAACCATTAACAAAACTGCAACATCCTTGAGTAGCGAAGTACATTAAAAACAGCAAAACAAACGGACAAATTGTCACTTATATTTAAAGTAGATAGATACTCAATGGTTTGAACAATCTAAATCCTTATATAAATGTTAAAGATGTTTTATCTGTCTGTCTGTCTAAAGGATGTTGCTAACCGCTGAACCAATATGATTCTCATTTACAGAGTTGCTTCTCAAAGGTTCGGAAAAGGTTTTTAACTATTTTGGGGAAGGTTACGAAGTCGACCTCGACCCCCCCCCCCCCGTCCCGAGAAAGAAAATAAAGATTACTCCAAATTGTTTCTGACGGACAAACGAACAATCTAAATTTAGAAAAATGTCACCATTTATAAAAAGCAATTAAGAGGCCCCTCTTTTATTATTCAGATTTCAACTAAATATAAAAATATAATTTTGCATTTTTTAATCTAACAAGTTGATATAATTAAATATAAATGATAAGCGATGTTGTAATATAACTAAAACAATTATGCCAATAAGTAAAGCATCAATGGAAGCTAAAATTATCCAGAAATGTTAAAAATTATTGGTTGAAAAGTCTAATTACTACTCCCTCCCTGATTAAATATACAACCTTAAAGTCTAAATATTATCAGCAAAAGTATTCTTTTTCAAAACTCACATCGGCAGTGGGTACCGAGATCTTAAGCAACAGACAAACATAAAACATCCTGTTACTTTTGTATAAGAATATTCGTAACCTTAATATGTAGGGAAGCCGCGCTTATGAAAAAAGACGCAACAAATATCTAACAAACGTTTATGACAATAAAATTAATGACATTTAGAAAAAAAACAAGGATGATAACATCCTTAAGTAGCGAAGCACAAAAACATCTTGAAATGGATCAACGGATATGCAAAACACAACAAAAATCACGATACCCTTAAAAAGCATGACCGGCAGACAGACAGAAAGAAAATAGTCTAGATGCGCATATGCCATAGGATTCTTAACTAAAAATCTAAGCTGTCTATCCTCAAAAGCAGACGAGAATATCTCAAAATCCCCAAAGCGTTACGGAATAGCTGACGGAGAGAAAAAAAATGAATTATAGAGTAGCTTGGCTACTAACAAGAATTAGTGTATGTTATGATCTTCAAAAGTGAATAATAGCCTTTTTATGAATAAATCATTAGCTCTTTTATCTCTTTAAAAACGTACGTCAACAAAAAAATGATTCAGTATCGTTTACAATAAAGATTTTTCAGGGATCTAAAATTATGAGACAATGGCCGATAAAATGTTCATCCCGGGCGTCAGGCGTGTTATTATTAGAATTATTGGTGTAGACGGGGGGTGACCCTTTAACCATCCCCAATCCATCTGTCTGTCTGGCTGCCTATCTATCTATCTATCTTCATACCTCTACACTGTCAGGCGTGTTATGAGTAGAATTATTGGTTGGGGCTGGGGTTGACCCATTAGCCATCCCTAACCCATCTGTCTATCTGTCTGTCTGTCTGTCTGTCTGTCTGTCTGTCTGTCTGTCTGTCTGTCTGTCTGTCTGTCTGTCTGTCTGTCTGTCTGTCTGTCTGTCTGTCTGTCTGTCTGTCTGTCTGTCTGTCTGTCTGTCTGTCTGTCTGTCTGTCTGTCTGTCTGTCTGTCTGTCTGTCTGTCTGTCTGTCTGTCTGTCTGTCTGTCTGTCTGTCTGTCTATCTATCTATCTATCTATCTATCTATCTATCTATCTATCTATCTATCTATCTATCTATCTATCTATCTATCTATCTATCTATCTATCTATCTATCTATCTATCTATCTATCTATCTATCTATCTATTTATCTATCTATCTTCATACCTCTACACTGTCAGGCGAGTTATTAGTAGAATTATTGGTTGGGGCGGGGGGTGACCCATTAGCCATCCCTCCCCCACGATGTCGTAGGCCAGAGGATTCAGAAATATGTCGTTCTCTAAATATTTCAAAAAGTTAGGTATTTATCGCATCGTTATATTAGACAGCTTCCACAATCACATATATTAAAAGAATACCTAGGTAATTAAAATATTTTAAAAATACCAGTTTTATTACTGAGAGGACGGAGGCCCGGGCCAACAAAACTAGTACCTATTGTTTTAGGATTTTTATTCTAATACACATATGGTTATAATTAAGACCAGTTTGACATAATAAGCGCATTTGACTGAATTACACGAAAAAAATCACCCTCAATTTCTGGTGAATATTTCTCTATCAAAAAAGCGTCAATAAATCACTTGGTCTGCCTGTTAAATACCTTTTTTATTTTGCTTTGCTACTTATGAATGTTGAATCCTTGTATATTAAAATTTCTTACCTTCCCAAAGTTATACTGTAAATTTGACAGAATTCGTTATGGCCAGCGGCTACATACACCTAAATAAATAAAGTAGTAAAGGTTTATGTCTGAAGCTTAAGATCTCAATAACTACTGAAATGTTCTTCTTTTTGGGATGCATTATATAGGTCCTGGGGTGTTTTTTCATATTTATGATCTAAGCCTTAGGATGGTTTTAAGCTATTTTCTTTCTCTTCAACAACCCTTTGAATACATCATACCTCTAGATGCTACGGGCGCAACCGCTAATAGGGTCCTAGGACAAACGAAGGAGTCCAAAACAGCGGAGTGGACAAACGCAGAAGTGGACCCTTAACCCTTAATTATGTATTAATATCATATGGGATAAGATAATGAACGATAATTTAATGTACAATCCCTTGCCATTGATGACAAACAATATAACCCCACTAGAAGATTTCATTTTTTTAAGTTGAAAAGTTTGAACAGTGCTAGTTTGAACCAACCAATCAAGATTCAATAAAAGTACTAAAGTATTTCAGCCAAAAAAAGAGAGATCAGCATATAAAAGTTACAAGAATTTTGATTGCATATTAAGAGCATAAAGGAGTAAGTTTTTTTTTGTTTGTTGTAAAATATTTCAGCATTTAGGCTTTTGAGTATTCATCATTTAGATTCAAGTATTGGGATGGTTTTGATCCAAGACCCAAAACAAATATACCGCTTCTATGCAAACCTAATTGAACCAGAAATTTCTAAGCTTTTAAGCATCAAACAAAGAAACCTTACTTTACTTCTAAGGATCTATGGTAGAATTGAACAAGTATAAGAATGTACATTGTTAGCGTAACACTAAAATACTGAAAAATTAAAATCAAATGAGGAATAGTTATTTGTCGCATCGTATTATATACAGCTATCCGCGGAAAGTAAAACTATAAGATTAATTCCAGTTTTGTTACCCCCAAAGATCCGAGCTAACAAAACTGGTATTAATATTATATTTTTTTATTTTTCGTAGAAAATTGTCTTTCGATACATACGAAATACGATATGATACATGATTTTTCAGTATGGCTCAGAACCTGTTTTAATCCAGCGGATAATAATCAGTTTCGAACAATACCTGCTGACGGTTTTTGTATAAAAATTAAACAACAACAAAATCTATACTAACATAAAAACAAAATAATAAGAAGCTTTGCTTTGAAGAAAATGAATTTTGAAGGTATGATATTGCGAAAAACCTTAAAAGGTCTTTTTTTTATTATAAAAGACTTTTACTAAATGACGAAAATAGTCTTTTTAACACTTACCAAGAAAGCTTAACCTTTATTTCTTCAGAAAAAGATGAAAATCTTATTCTGTTTTATCTACAAAAGATTTCTGTTTAATTTTTTAACTTTAATTTTAAGAGCAAAAGAAATTAATCATTTAACTTATTTTTAATCCATAGATTAAGCTCTCAATCAAAAGAAAAATCTGTCTGCCTGTCTGTGTGTCATTGTAACTGTCTGTCTATCTATCTATCTATTTATATATATATTTATCTGTCTATCTGTAAAGGTTTACCTTTAGAGGAAGATTATTATTTGAGATGGACCTAGCAGACATTGTCATCACATCTGTCTATCTATCTATCTATCTATCTATCTATCTGTATATCTGTCTATCTGTCTATCTATCTATCTATCTATCTATCTATCTATCTATCTATCTATCTGTATATCTGTCTATCTATCTATCTGTCAATGTTTACCTTTAGAGGAAGATTATTATTTGAGATGGACCTAGCAGACATTGTCATCACATATGTCTATCTATCTATCTATCTATCTATCTATCTATTACCTTTAGAGGAATATTATTATTTGAGATGGACCTAGCAGACATTGTCATCACAGAAAACTCCCCAGTATAATACCTGAATATAGAAATGGAGTATTTTTTTGCGTAAATCCATAAAGTTTGATGTTGGGTTGTAGTTAAATGTTCTTATTCATTCTTAGCTAATATCCTCTTAGAAATTTCTTTTTTAATTCTGAAAATTTTGGTTCAGTGGTTTAATAAGGCGAACAAAATAACTTCGTATAATAGGGTATATCTAACTGACTATCTATCTATCCATAGAGTTGTCTGTATGTCAATTTGTCTGTGTGTCTGTCTGTCTATCGATGTATCTATCTATCTATCTATCTATGTTACCTACCTTGTAACACTGTCTCCACTACATTTACCTCCATCCGTGCTATCTATCTATCTATCTATCTATCTATCTATCTATCTATATGTCTGTCTGTCTATCTGTCCCAGTGTCCATCTTACCTTGTAACACTGTCTCCACTACATTTATCTCCATCCGTGCTAATCTGTCTGTCTGTGTGTCTATATGTTTGTCTGTGTGTCTGTCTGTTTTTCCGTCTGTCTATCTATTTATCTACTATACCTTGTAACACTGTCTCCACTACATTTATCTCCATCCGTGCTAATCTCAAAAATTTGAAATCCATTTTTTACACCTGATCATTTTTTGTTGATAATACCATACATTTATTATACTCCAGTAACAGGATGTCTGCCTGCCTGTATGTATGTCCGGTAATATCTCATAATCAGATGGACCTATTTTTCGGGATAGTTTTATTTTGGTCCAGTGAAGGTTAAAGCTTATTGTAAGGGGATACGACATCTTAACACCCTTCTTCCATAAAAAAAGAAGAAAATTCCTTCTTTATATTTCGACTCCCCACCTAAATACAAAACTTATGTAGGTAATTCTTTACGTACAGTAACAAATAACATATAAACAAGGATGACAATATCAATAAAATAAAACGTTACGTAAAAACTGACCTTAAAAATTGGGAATGCCCCACCTCCCCCCCCCCAAAAAAAATGAAAAATCCCTCCCCCCAAATTTTTTTTTACTTTTTCTGTTAAAATCTAAAATAAGAAATTGGGTTATTAAATTCGACTCTCTCCTCCTCAAGTGCCCCCTAGAGGCCTCTAGGGGCGTAGCCGCTAGTATAAAAAAAGTAGGTATACGCTTCTAATGAACATAATTGAACTTGTATATTTACAAATAAATTAATTTTCCACATTATCTCTCTAATTCTTTTGAGTTAACTTATAAATAGTTTAGGTATATTGATTAGTGATTGATATTTCAAAGAAAAACTAATTTTCTAAGTAAAGTTTTTTATTATTTTAAGAAGGGATCAAGGTATAGGTCAATAGAAGAAAAAAAAAGTACAAAGCAAATCTCTATGTAAAGATATTCATAAATGGAATAAGAAATTGGGGTACTTGCTTACATGTGGTAGACTGGAGCACCGAAACCCCCCCCCCCCCCCGCTTAGTTTTGACAAAAATTAAAAATAAGGGGGGGGTAGTTTTTTAATGTCTGGAAAACGGCAAGGAGGAAAAGTGCAGGGCAAGGCAAAGACTTTTTGTTCAAAACCCCCCCCTTAATTTTGAAGAAAATCAAAAATAAGGGGGGGGGGGGTAGTTTTTTCACTGTACAACACGCCAGAAAGTTGAGTGAGGTAAATCAAGTAAATCCAGTATACCAGAGGGGAAACCTTATTACAGGGATATTCATGTTTTGGGGCATAATTTCCTTATTTATTGACTGATTTTAGTAATTGATGTATCCCTGAACAGGTAGTCTTAAGGAGAATATATCAGAAGTGTTTTCATGGGGACTGAGGGGGAAAGGGGGAAAAGGGAAGGAAGGGGACAATTTCTTTACTTTTCACCATAGACTTGTTATTTATTGTCCAAATTTAGTGATTGATGTGTTTTTGGAAAGGTAATCTTTAGGGGAATACATTAGAAGTCTTTTTATAGGGAAGGGGGAATGGGGGAAAGGGGAAAAAGGGAGGGAAGGGGACTATTTCTTTACCTTTCACCATAGACTTGTTATTTATTGTCCAAATTTAATGATCAATATATTTTTGAGGTATTATGACAAACCCTAGATACATCAAACAGTAGATGAACAATTGCTATGCAGACAAACACTAGACACAACATAAGCTAGATATGACAAACGCTAGAATACAACAAAGGCTAGATTTTTCTAAAAGTGACAAACAATAGAAACAGGCCTAAGGCAAATGAAAGAAAAAATCTGGCGTTATCCTCTTAGGAAAATTTTGATCAATCTTAAAAATTTTGGTCACCCCCCCCCCCCCCCCCTACAGAGTTTGAATTCAATCTAAGTCTTTGCCTTGCCCTGCACTTTTCCTCCTTGCCGTTTACCAGACATTATAGGCAAGGCAGAGATTGAATTCAATCTAAGTCTTTGCCTTGCCCTGAACTTTTCCTCCTTGCTGTTTTCCAGACATTATAGGCAAGGCAGAGTTTGAATTCAATCTAAGTTTTTGCCTTGCCCTGCAGAAAAATTTCAAAAAACTTTTAGGTTAGGTAAGGTTAATTTATAGGCTAGCTAGGGAGCTGAGCACTGCAGCCACATATGTTCGTTGTCGGGGGTACTCTAATTTTCAAAATTTCAAAAAACTATTTTAGGTTAGGTAAGGTTAGGTTATAGACGAGGGAGCTGAGCGCTGTGGCCACAGATGTTCATTGTGGGGGGTACTCTAATTTTCAAAATTTCAAAAAACTATTTTAGATTAGGTTAGGTTAGGTTATAGGCTAGGGAGCCAAGCACTGTGGCCACAGATGTTCGTTTTCAGGGGGAACTTCTCAATTTTGAAAATATTTTTATTTCCTAAATAGGATAATTGAGATATTCATTTAAATTTAATACTGTTGGTATCGTGGATGGGTTTCCCGGCCATAGTTTTGGTAAACATCTTGGCACAAATATTAGAAAATTCTACGGTTTTTAATGTGAAACTTTAATATTTAAATGTTTTCTGTGTGTACTCTCTGAAATCCCGCGCTCTTTCGTGCGGCCACTCCAATTTTCCCCCCCCCATACCCTGACATAGTGAAGTGAGTCAAAAGAGAGTTTTCATTGGTTGCATTTTTTTAGCCAATACCATAATCTCCTTTCCCCCCAATAGCCAATAGCAAAGCAGATTTTTTTTCAAGTGAATATAAAAAGGCTGAGTGGACAGAATATCTTTAGTCGCGCAAAGCTTGTGGTCCAGAACTGTGTTTCTGTTGTACTGGTTGCCATGCTAGACTATTGAGGGCTGAGGCTTATGTCTCCCTACACTTACCCTCCCTCCAACCCCTTTCTTCCTGTCTAACATAATAACATTTTACAGGAAATATTATTTTGTAGTCGGGGGAGGGAGGTAATCAAATTATCAAAATTACATAATCACTTGCTAAGAGGAAAATACCAAACATCCTATTATATAAATTAAGTTTTTTTGTCTGTTGTAAAGAATCTCAACAATGAAAACTCTCTTTTGACTCACTTCACTATATCAGGGTATGGGGGGGAAAATTGGAGTGGCCGCACGAAAGAGCGCGGGATTTCAGAGAGTACACACAGAAAACATTTAAATATTAAAGTTTCACATTTAAAACCGTGGAGTTTTCTAACATTTGCGCCGAGATGTTTACCAAAGCTATGGACGGGAAGCCCATCCATGATACCAACAGTATTAAATTTAAATGAATATCTCAATTATCCTATTTAGGAAATAAAAATATTTTCAAAATTGAGAAGTTCCCCTGAAAACGAACATCTGTGGTAGCAGCGCTCGGCTACCTAGCCTATAACCTAACCTAAAATAGTTTTTTTAAATTATGAAAATTAGAGTACCCCCCACAATGAACATCTGTGGCCGCAGCGCTCAGCTCCCTAGCCTATAACCTAACCTTACCTAACCTAAAAGTTTTTTGAAATTTTGAAAATTTGAGTACCCACCTGACAATAAACATCTCTCATCAACAGCGCGCGCAAAAAAAAGTCACAATGATCTTTACACTATCTATATTTAAACTTTTTAAACACACAACATGATTGGTGGAAACGTTAAAGGAAATGAGTTCCTCAAATTCAAACTTATTCAGACTCACCAGCGCACAAAATTAAAACCTTTTACTGCCCCCCCCCCCTCCTCCTTATTTTCAGTTCAGGGATACATCAATTACTAAAATCAGTCAATAAATAAGGAAATTATGCCCCAAAACATGAATATCCCTGTAATAAGGTTTCCCTTCTGGTATACTGGATTTACTTGATTTACCTCACTCAACTTTCTGGCGTGTTGTACAGTGAAAAAACTACCCCCCCCCCTTATTTTTGATTTTCTTCAAAATTAAGGGGGGGTTAAAAACTCCCCCCCCCTTATTTTTGATTTTTGTCAAAACTAAGCGGGGGGGGGGGGGTTTCGGTGCTCCGGTCTTCACATGTAAGCAAGCACCGAAATTGGAATTGATGTAGAATATACGTAAATATTATGACAGGGGAAAAATTTTCATCAAATTAGGTTGCTAATATGTACCTCCATTATTGGTTAGTTCGTTCATCCAGTACGAGGGGAGGGGATGGGTCAAAGAGGATGGATGAGCGGTATCGTTATTTTAGCCAGCAGCGAGTATCAATTTATTAGAGTGCATGCAAATTTGGTGCAACATCCCAGTAATAATACATCGATTATCTTAGCTCTAAAATGTTGAAAAATTTCTTTCTTATTTATGTATCCACCCACCCCAAATTTCATTAGTTCAGTAGAAAGATCTAAATGACGTAGACAGTTATCTGAATATCTATTTAAGTAAATCAAACAACAAGTTGTCATGGGGTAGGGGATATTAAAATGATCTTATATCCTAAATTCGTGTGAAAAGATTTGTATTTGTTAGTCGAAAAGTTTTTCAATCCTATCAATATGCTTTTATTTTTCTGAAGCTAACGATTTTAATAAACACTAAACTGGATTCTCCTTCATAGGGAAGCTTCCTAGAGTATTTGAGAAGGTTCAAGGCTATTTTTTCTGCCCCCTTCCTACCAGAATACAGAGTCTCTAGATGCTAAAAGAGCGTAGCCATTAGTAATGTTAAATAAAAAAAAATTCAATTGCAGATCAGACACCTTCCTCCCTGGCAATTTTGGAGAAACGTCCATCATACTTTTGTTTGTACTTAATAGAAGGTTTATACTTTAAAGTAAACAAAACACAAAAAAACAGGGATATCAAGGGATAGAATACTTTATAATCCCCCACCCCCTTTATAATAAACAATATCACCATAGACGCCCAAGGGGGAATGATAAAGGAGTATTAAACCCCCACAATCTTTGTAACCCCTCAAAATTTCAAAAAAATACATTAGATTACCCTCCTCAAACCTTTGAAACCCCTAAAAAAAAGCTTAAACTTCCTAGAAAATTAACCCTATTGTTCGTTTGATCAAGATTGAATAATAATCCCTCAAAATTTGTAAATCCTTATAATAAAGTAAGAGGATGTCTATTAGTCTCTGTGTTTGTATGTTTGTACCGAAGGATCTCGCTAACCGCTGAAGCGATTAGGTTCTCCTTTACAGGGTAGCTTCTCATAGGTCCCGGTAAGTTTTATAACTATTTTGGGTGAGGGTATCACACCAAAAATTCCCTCCCCCCAAAATTTTTTTTAGGTACTTTTAAAATCTAAAATAAAAAATTGGGTTATCAAATTCAACCCCCCCCCCCTCAATTGCCCCTATAGGCCTCTAGGGGGCGTAGTCGTTAGTTAACAAATAAAGGAACAAGTTTAAGGGTCAGTATAATGTCCCCTCCCTCCCTGGGAAATACAGATTTGGAGAATTGAATAAAACCATCTCAAGTACTCAGCTTTCATTCGTTTTAAAAATGTTTACTGTAGACAGGCAACGTCATTAGAATTGGAAGATTTCTATTTGTTTTGCTTTGCCCTGACAATAGTTATTTAGCGCATCGTATTATAGACAGCATTCCTTGGATATTAAAATGAGAAACTATAATATTTCAACCAGTTTTGTTAGACCCGAAGGGCCAATGGCACGGGCTAAAGAACTGGTCTTAATTTATGATATTTCAATATTCGTGAAAAATTGCCTGAAATACGATGTTATACATAATTTTTCATTCTGGCTAAGAACCGGTTCCAATCTAACGGATAGCAGTCGGTTTCGAAGCCAAACTGAAAACAATTTTCTTGCGGTGCACCTATTCAAAACTTCAGGTATATCAGTAGGCATGGTATTATCATTAAAAACCTGTGTTTGCAGAGCCTCCGCCCCCAGCTAACAGTATATGTCGGGGTGATATCTAAATATAAAAAGTCAAAATATTTCAGACTTAATTCAGTTTAATGACAGAAACACAGTAGACCGATCATACGAAACGAATGCGGATTCCGTGTTATCCTCTTAGGATTTTTTTACAATTTTAAAAATTTTGGTATCCCCCGACAAAACTACGACTCTGGCCTGAGCCTACCCAATGGCATACCTAGCCGAAGCGCACGGCCCACAACCCTGCCTAGCCGCAGCACTCGGCCCCCTAGCCTATAACCTAACCTAAACTAATTGTAAAATATATCATTCTCGGACAGTGTCATAATTTTGTCAAGTGGGGGGTGCGCTGGGTTATCAAAATATTTAAAATTTGATTTTAAAATTGGCGGATTAATCCAAAACAGATTCAGTTTGCCATTCCTGTTTATAATACAAGCAACACTAAAGAAGAGTTGCTCAAAGACTAAATAAAGAATGTTTTTTTTCTCAAATTTAGTATTTCAATTTTATATGTGCAGCTAATCTACAGTTATTTATGCTTATAACTTACAACAAGCGCAACTCCTCTATAGATAATACTTATAACTCACCATACAAGCTGAATAAAGTGGAAAGTCCACCCGACACAATAGTTCCGCCATCGGGCTGTCAGACATTTTACAATTACAAGATTTTTGTCAAAATTTTCTGAAATAAAAAATAATAACAACAACATAACTTTATCATAAACAATAAATAAGGTCATTCTAAAAAGAAATCTAAAGGGATAAGACAACGGACGGACGATGATATGATGGACATCCCCAATGCAATGATACAAAAAAATTTCTTCTGTAGATTACAATTAGTGGTTGAAACGTTTGGACACTCAATTGAATTTATTGCACCAACTGAACTAATCAAAGGGATAGTTTCACGAAGTGCATTTAAAAAAAAATAGTGAACTGTAAGTTTTTTCTATTTTAAATAACGTAGTAGTGCATAATATAAAGTTATTGATTAAAATTAAAAGATTTGACCAGGGATTTTCCTTAAAAAATGAGTTTTTCATTTTTATTTTCAACTTCGTTGCATGTTATATATGGCAAAAACTTTATAACTTTATGTCATAAATACAACTTTAGATAGCATTTACTAGTTAATAGAACTTTTTATACAACAAAATTCACGTGACATAACAACAAAGAATGACCAATAAAATATTTAGTATAGTACTTAGAGTAGTGATCTTTTTATATGTCTTAGTAGAATATATTAGGCATTGGATAGATATGATTGTGATAAAGAATTTTAACATTGACCTGACCGAACTGTTTTTATTTGACAATATCTAAAATAGTTAGTGATTTGCAACATAAATTACATGAGAATGGTTTTATATATATTCTTTAGATTCTTTTTTAAAAAATAAAGAAAACCGTCCGGTTTACTTACAATATACACACATATATATATCCTGTCATATAATGAACCGGACGTTATTTTTTATGTTTTTTAAGTAACTTGTCCCAAGGGGAACCCCTGTTCAATTTTTTTATAACTCTTGTGAAACATGTGGAAAAAGATTCTCTGATATTGGTGTTTTGGCTATACATATTTGGAAAAAAATAGACCATTCTCATGTAATTTATGTGGCAAATCACTTTAACTTTTTTAGATATTGTCAAATAAAAAAAGTTTGGTCTGGTCAATGTTAAAAATTCTTTAACATATAATCATATCTATCCAATGCCTAATATATTCTACTAAGACATATAAAAGTTCACTACTCTAAGTATCTTAACTCTTTAAATACACTTCGTAGAACTATCCCTTTAATAAAGGTCCCCCAAAGTTAAGCTAACGAATCAGAAAACGTTATTATAAAACTTTGGGAAATAGCTTAATAACCAGCTCAATGTCCCCTCCCTCCCTGAATTCAAAGTACCAATTTAGGGATATACCCACAAGATCTTATTTTGGTTGTGTATAAAACTTTGGTGACCAGAATTATTGCAGTCCAATATTCCCTCCATCCCTGACAATTGTCTTAAGCAGGTATTAGTCTATTTGCAGAACCCCTTGCAAAAACACCTTATTTATTATTTATGACAAAATTTTAAGCAGAAAAAATATCATCACAGCACTTGATAGTTTGAGATATCAAATATAAATCTAACACAATATGCTAGATATCTAAATAAATTTCTAGGCACATCCATTAGGATATCTCTGGCGGATATCAAATTATAGATATACTTTTCTCTTTCTGCCAGTGTATTTAGAATCACTCCTGACATCTTTACCCTGGCGTCTGGCTTTCTCTTTCTTATCCTGAAAAAAAATGCTTCATAAATATAAATATCTGGATGATCAGTACCTTAATTAGACACAGTTTAGGAATAATTCGACTAATTTTATCGATCTTAATAAGCTATATTAATCAATATACAATTACTTATTGTTGAACCATTTTTCACGTACTCTAATGTAAGTGATATCCCAGCTAAAATAACGACGCCCACATTCCCTCCACCTTCAAATGAAGGAAAGTTCTAGTAATTTTTTTTGATAGTTTGTGCCTGATTGATTATCTAGCGTTATACATCTATTTAATGTTTAATATATAATGAAGACAAACAAACATTCTGTTACTTGTATAATTATATTAATATTATTCTGAAATGAAAGTAAATATCTAACCTTGATCCAATCTTTAGTCTTCTTTGCATTCTTACTTCCACGGATTTGTTTTAGCCTGGTCATTGTGAAAAAATAAACTTTTTATCAGGGATCTAAAGGGATAAGACAATAGCCGATAGATTGATGTACATACCAAATGATTCACAAAATTTCCACTTCCAACCAATCAAAATTAAAGTCCCAACACCATTCAAATTCACACAAGAAAAAGTATACCAACTCATTTTGTTTGTGGTTCAGCAAATATATTGTTTCTATGGTTATCTATGTGTTATATTAAAGGTGCGTACGGTGTCTGTCTATTACTGAAGATATCTGTTTTATTGGCCCTAGGCCTATTTTATCAGACAGATGTTCCCTAGATCCGTAAGAATCGTCTTATTGTTGTAAAACATTCCCAGATCATTTGAATCTCAATGTTTAACAATTTGCGAAGCAAAAATACCATTTGAAATTGCCGAAAATTAAATATTTTGTTGGAGTAAAACTTTGGTATAACTTAAAGTGAAGTGGATAAGAAGAGGGAGAAAAAGGGGAAGGGGGATGAGGGGAAATATTCACTTAGAATTGTTTGTCAGAATCACATTCCCTGGATATAATGACTAGGGAAATATTGCTATTGAGGATAATACAATGTTCCTCTTTTAGTTTGTCAATTCGTTCCATCAGTAGGAGGGAAAAGGATAAGGAAAAGGGGGTGGATGGTGGGTATCGTTACATTATCCAGCTATAAGTAACAAATTATCAGTGCATGCTAGAATATCATTCACTATCCTAGTATTCTAAATTTTTTTTACATTAAATTGTTAAGATTTTTACTTTTTGTGTAGGTTTACCTACCTTTTTATACTAATTCTAAAATTGTTAATTAATCGCATTCATTTTTTCTGTTTGTTTTTAAATACTGCTTATCATTTATCAATATCTATTTCTAATTCTAAAAATGTTTATTTATCACATTCCTTTCTCTTTTATTTTCAAATATTGCTGATGTTTGTTCTTCAGAATGCTCGGTACCTAAAATAAAAAAAGAATTTAAAAACACAAATAAATAAGAGAGAGGGGGGGGGGGAAGTGACACTATTTGAAACAAAAACTTAAAGTCAAAGGAACTCAACTAAATGAATGGTTACAGCTCTAAGATTTGGCATGGCAGTAGATTTAAAGAGGTACAATATGGAACTGTGAAAAAAACGGCGGCTGCACCGCCGCTCCCGCCGAAAATCGCCGTTTCCCAACGAAATATTGTTTGCCTCTTTAAAGCTTCTGCCATGCCAAATCTCAAAGCTGTAACTCTTTATTTAGTTGAGTTCCTTTGACTTTTAGTTTTGGTTTCAAAAAGTGTCACTTCCGCCCCCTCCCTTTATTCAATGATCCTTACATAACAAGTAACAAGATGCATGTGTGTCTGTCTGGCCTGTACCAAAGGATCTCGCTAAACGCTGAACATATGACTCTCATAGGTCCTGGTAACAAATACGCCAACAAATACCAAAAAATATTTGTTAGAGCCGTTAGGCGGCACTACTGTTTTACAAAGGTGCCGAAACTTTTTCTTTCATAATATCTACGTATATTCTATATATTATCTATTGTTAGAACTAAAACTATTGAGTAGCTTTGTTGCTAAACAAGATGATAGCTTACCTAAAGCTTTTGGCAAAGGTTGGTTTCCACCCGTCATAAGAACTAGGAAAAATTTCTTGGCTTTTGTACTGTTGGGATAGTCTATCAAAACACCGCCAGTAAAACCCGCTCTCATAGCCTAAATTATACACAGAGGGATTGGTTAATGGAGGGAAATATCTGTTTTATAACCACCAGGGGAACCCGCTCTCACAGCCTAAATTATGCATAGAACAACATCAGATTAGGGGATTTTTTTAGAAAAAAATAAACTAGAATTCTGTTACAATTAGATTACATAAAAAAAATTATTACCTGAGATGTTATTAATTCAACTTGGTCTGAAGAGTCCGGGTAAAATTGAAACACAGCCCGGCTACCTCTAAAATTAATGAATAATTTTTTAATATAAAACTTTGGGTATTAGTGTATTTTACAATCCAGGCAATCAATCAATCAACAATCCAGGCTTAATTGTCTCTTAGAAAATATCAAAAGAATGTTAATCTAAAAATACCTACAAAAGCTTTCCTTGAGTTATTCATAAAGCTTTTGTTAAACTTAGTGGCATTCATTTTTAGTTTTTTAGTAGCCAAGATACTTCATAAACTACAATGAAAAGTCGGTTGTCAGTCGATCGTCTGCAGTATAAGAGAGGCTTCTTTTTTGGTGTGTGTAAAGATTTCTTTCATAATAAGCATCTACATACTTTATAAATCTCTTTATATATAATAAGTCCGTCTGTATAAAAACACTGGGACAAATAGATTTTTTTGGAAAAAAAATTAACCCTTAATTATATGTTCGTCTGTTTGTCATTTGCCGCTATTTCATTCATTTTTAGTTTTGCTAATAAAGGAGGCTAAAATCCTTGTTTTGGAGAGGTAAAATTCTTCAAAAATATTTAAGAATTTCTTTAAGCATAAAAGATCTATTATTTACTTACTAAGAAAGGAAAATTATTCATACTAAAATTTTTAGGTTAAAATAAAATATCAAAAGCATGAATCTCTGAGTTAAGGATAAATAAAATTTAAGTAAAAAAATGTTTTTTTACTACATAAAATATTACTCAATATACCTATAAATAATTCTTTGTCTGTCTATCTATCTAAATAACCTGCTAAGACTGGCATATAGCATAGAAAAGAATGTATAAAGCCTTTTCACTGGTTTATGTTGGGTTTTATATTCTATCTTTCTATCTCTTTACTCACTCAACTATCTATCTATCTATCTCTCTAAATTACCTGCTAAGACTGGCATATAGGGTAGAAAAGAAGGTATAAAGTCTTTTCACTGGTTTATGTTGGGTTTTATATTCTATCTTTCTATCTCTTTACTCACTCAACTATCTATCTATCTATCTATCTAAATTACCTGCTAAGACTAGCATATAGGGTAGAAAAGAAGGTATAAAGTCTTTTCACTGGTTTATGATAAGTTTTATCTCTATTACACAGCCATTGCAACGCACTAAATTAAAAATATATTTTAAATAGAAATTTTTCTAAGCCAAAGCTTTTCTATAGATAAGAGAATGGATTTATTACTTGGACCTTGCATCAGATTTTCATATTCTACAATAAATTGAACACTGTAGCGGGCTAAAATTTTAACAACCAAGTACGGTAAAAAATTAGAGACCAATGTCTTAAATCTCCATAGCTGTAAAATAAGAGTAAGGGGGAGGTAGGTTGTGCTAAAATTTCGTTAAAGGTGTAAGTAAGCTTCCAGTCAAAAGCGATTATTAAGTCTATATTAACAAAACGCATACCTAGTATAATTAAACGCATATTTAATAACATTGATTAAATAATCGCTTTTGATTGGAAGCTTACTCACAATTTTACGGAATTTTACCCGCAACCTACATTTTCCCTTTGTTCTAAACGACATATTTTTTTTACAGATCCAAATCATAATAATTAGACTTCAAAAGCACAGGATTTTAAAACCTGTTTCTCAGGCCAACAAAACTGAGGTGGATTCTTTAAAAACTTTTTGGCTCACTGCCCTACTAAAAATAATGAGGGTCGCTAAAAAACTTTGTGAAAAATCCTCCAAAATAGCATAAAAAATCTACAAATATTAACCAAAATCATAAAAGGGTTATTGACATAAGATTTTGTTTAATTTTTGTAGATTTTTTATGCGATTTTGGAGGATATTTCATAAAAAAATTTTAGCGAGCCTCATTAATTTTAGTGAGGCAGTGAGCCAAAAAGTTTTTTTTTTAAGAATCTACCTCTGGAATTAATCCTATGACTTTTACTTACATGTATATTCGCGGAAAAATATCTTAAATAAAATACGATGCAATGAAAATATATTAATGAATGCAAATAAAAGATATAGCAATTAATTTTATAACTTAGATACTTTTGCCGATATATATTTTACAAAAAATGATAAAAATTGCAAAGACAGCAAAATAAGAAAAATAAAATTGATACCTACGTAAATATCTATATTTTAGCAGTTAGAGATAATATTAGTTTTGTAAAGCTAAGCAATAGGGATATTAATATCAATTCTAAATGTTCAGCGCAGTAATATTTGTCTTTATTATGAAGCAAAGCTACACTATACAATTGTTTGTCAGTCCATATTACTTGATTGCTATTATAGATAGATGCATAAAAAATTTCAAATTAAGATGTTAATAAGAAATGAGCATCTACTCTATAACTAACTTTTTGTGCCTCCATCTATTATACTAAAAAACCTTAATTGGGGAATTTTCTCTTCTATTATTAGAGATAGATCTGTGAAATTTATTGAATATCTACTTTATATCTATCTTTGTCTTGCAGCTGTTCTAACTATTTATTAGCTTTGCTACTTAAGCATGTTGCCATCCTTGTTTTATTTTTTATATACATAAGCAGTTTATGTATACGTTGAAATTATGAAAATTCTAAAATATTTGGAAAAAAATAAGAATACAAATTAAATACAAACATATGACAAAAAGCTTTAAAAGGGGAAAATTGACTTAAATAGGAATTTACACTAAAATCCCCCTCAAAAGCCCCATCCCCCCCCCCTTATCTCTCATTGTAAAGTATCTAGGTATCTATCTATCCTACTGTCATGTCCACCCAACTATCTATCTATCTATATTTACCTGACACTAATAGCCCCATCAAAAGCTCCAGCCCTGAAGGGCATCCCCTCCCCCATATCTCCCAGAATAAAATCTCCTTCTGTTTCTCTTTCTACAGCAACCTAAAACAATGATTTCAACATTTTAGGGGACTTGGGACTGAAATTAAACTAATACCTGAAATTTATTAAACTTTGGGTATTAGTGTAATTTACAGTAAAATATCCTCTCCCTCAACACTATATTTCAACACATAGGTATCTTCATGTCCATATAACTTCTTTATCTATCTATCTATGTATCTAACTATCTATCTAATTAGAAAAAGTGTTTATGAAACAATGAGTACCACTACAATTTTTATTCCAATGTCCCATTTCTTTGTGTATCTTTCTACCTAGGTACCACAACTACCTTACTATAGATATCTAACACCTCTCTATCTAGCTACCTTTAACATGGCTGGAGCAATATCAATCCCCACCCACATATGTCCAGCTTCCTCTATACATTCTCCAGAAAGACCTAAATAATTGTTTATAAATAATAAGGACTAAAAACTCTAGGTACCTATTAAAGTTGTAAAATTAAAAGATTCACAATTTCACACTAAGTGCCCCCCCCCCCCTCCATTTTTATTTAAAAATAATTTGAAATAAAGGGGGGGTGGTACTAGTAGTTTTATGTCTGACCTCTTTCATAAAAAATTCCCAAATTTCCCTTTTCATTAGTGCTTAAAAAATCTCCGAGATTAAAAAAAAACATGTAGGTATAAACAGAATCTTTAGATAAAATACAATTACAATATACAATCCAATATCCCCTCCCTCCTTGTATAGAGTATAATCCCAGGGAGGTAAGGCTAATTACACTGGTATCCAAAGTTTTATAATTCCATTATCTTATTCGTTGGTTCTAAAACTTTAGGCACTCTTGTTAGTTCCAAACTATTAGTGTCCATACAGTTCAACCAATAACTTGTTATACAAGAGAAGGGGTAATTTAGCTTATCCTCGTTGGGGGGGGGGGGGGGGGTTACATTAATTTATCGTCCATTGTCTTATCCCTTAAGATCCCTGATATAAACCTCAGCTAACCTGAGCCACATCCAATATCCAGAATATAGGAGCAGGTATCATCTGGCAGAGCCAGCAGTTCCAGGGCTCTTTCTGACATCTCTGATTGAATTGTCATAATTCTAGATAGATAAATAAACTGTTAGATATATAGATAGATAGAGCAATTTTCAGATAAAACTAGAGCTGAAAGCTCTGATTTAATTAACATTGAATGATTCCCTATACAAAAGTGTCTCATCCTACTCCATGATGACTTAGGTCCAAACCCTAAGAAACTAAGGCTTAACTATAAATCAATTTAATTAACATAGGACTAGAAAAACGAAAATAAAAACAGAGCTGGATCTTTAAATCGTTTTTATAGTGCGCTGAATCGGGGCGATTCAGAGGTGAACCGTAGGTGCGCTGGTGGTTAGCCACAGCGCGCCTATAAAACATGGATTTTTATAAGATTTTCGGCGCGGTGTTGTTAAATCGCCTGCGCACTCACTAAAATATCGATACGTGCTGATACAATTTTTTAACTTAAACTGGGCCAGTACGGTGTTTTATATAAAAAAATATAAAATTTATTTTAAAAATAACTATAAAATGTTTTCACGATAGTTTTGCAATAAAATATTAAACTAATTTTAAAAAAATATTTATTTAATAAATATGAATCCCCCGATTTAGCGCGGCAATGCCACTAGTTGAGTACCATTGCCGCGCCGGTTCGGCGCAACTGACCGCGCTGAATCGCCCATGCCATTTCAATTTAAAGATTGGTATTTAATAATTTGATGGTGCGCTGAATGAATCACCCCGGTTTAAATCACCTATAAACGATTTAAAGATCCAGCTCAGGTAAATCTCAAAAAATCCAGCCAGTTGAGGAAAGGCAGTCATAGAGAGAACATGTCTCTCTGTGCAAACATTAAAATAATTAAAAATGTGATACTAGTGAGTGACTAAATCAAACACATTTCAAAATGAAACTAAATTTTTTTTTTTTTTGCTAACAATTGTAGCAAGTTTTTTTTCAAAAGTACTCAGATCAACTCACAAACACAAAAGGTAAAATTAGTAAAACAAACATAAAACAAAAATATTATGATATATAAACTGAAATACTTTTTTCATATCTGGTCAACATATAAACACAATATGCCCAATCCGCTGCTAATCAGACTATACTCTTACTCTTACAAAATAAAACTTTTTAAAATTAGAACAATCCCAAAAAAGAATGTTAAAATTGTTAGGGATGCACATTACTTGTCTGCAGGACAAGCCTTGATTAGAAGCTCCAAGTAATCCTTACTTAAACATCGAGAGAAATGGATGCACACAGAAAATAAAGATATTTATGTTAAGTACCTTCCTTAATAAAAATGTTAAATATTTCTTTATTTTCATATATAATAATTCATTTTAAATAAAATAACAACTATTTCTTTTTTACGCAACAAGAATTTGCTTAATAAGCATATCAAATATAACATTCATAAATAAAACAAGAATTTGCTTAATAAGCATATCAAATATAACATTCATAAATAAAAGTTTAACACTTTAAATTTTTTAAAATCATCTAATTTATTTCAGGAAAAAAGACTTGTTATCATAAAATAAATTACTTTAAAAGACAAATTACTAAAAATACTAAAATTACTAAAATACACTAAAAAAAAAAAAAACTAAACAAATACCTAAACTACAAAAAATGACAAACATAAAAATAAACACTAAAAAACAAAATACTTTACAAAAAAAAATTACACTTTGAAAATACACTATAAAATAATACACTTTTAAAGTAAAAAATATGCAAAAATATAGACCTACATCAAAAAAACTTGACTTAATTAAAAAATACTCTCAACACAATAAAAAAATGAAATTATCAGCAAAAGTAGGTTTATATCAGCCTTCCTTTTCTCATCTCATTGGAAGCCTGCTGGTTTTCTTAAGCTTGGTGTAGCTTTAAAGCACTTTAAACTGTAACCCTGTAAATTTAACCTGGTCAACTGTAAGACTCCACTGATTGAAGCATATCATAGGAGGGTGTTGACCATGGTCTGCATGTTATATAAATTATAAATTTTTTATAAAATTGTAATCTTATCAAATGTAGATTCGAAAATATATATTCATTCATTATTACATAACGTATTGTGTGTGCAGCCAGTGTTTCTTAGTGTTTGGAACTAAGTAGTCATGGAGATGTAGTAAGGATTTTATGTGTGTAGTATAATATATTTCAATAATTACTGGACCAATTGAGTTCTCCATCTTCAGGAATGTTCACCCATGGCAAGTTATGGTTTCAGGCTATTATTCTATCCTTCCTAACCCTTTCATATACATAGCCCACTGCGGCGCAGCCGCTAGTTTAAAATACAGTACATTAAAATATCGGTTTATAAGAATAATGCAAATATGAGCTGTTTTGAAATAATACTAATTTTTTTTTTTAAATATCGGTAAAAAGAAACATTAAAAAAATAACATCAATATTTAGATATACTTTAACCAAATATCGAGAAAAAAATTATTTATGCTGTGTTCTTATATTACATTTTCAAATAATATTTGTTATTTCCATATGAAATGAATCTCTTCTAATATCGGAAATTATTATGTCATTTTTTATTTCCTAATATCAAAATGAATTTATTATTATAAATATTGTTAAAAAGACAAATAAGAGAGAATTTTCTAGAATTATGCTTATGAAAGGATACCTAATATGTTACAGCAAATTTTTTTGCGGAACTATTATCGCATTTATTGACAGTTTTCCATAGATAGAAAATATAAAAACTTATAGGATCTGCTTATTTATTTTTTCTCGTGGAAAATGATCTATAAAAAGATACGATACATGATTTCAAAGTATGGCTCAATACCGGTTCGAATCCAGCGGAATCAAAGCCATCCTGTATATTTATCGTATCGTATTTTAAACAGCTTTTCGCGCGGATATTAAAATGTACAATTAAAAATTACAACCAGTTCAATATTCGTAGAAATCTGGATATAACACTTTGTTATACATAATTTTTCGGTAAGGCTAATAACAGGTTCGTATCCTGCGGATATTAATCAGACTCGAAGCCATACAGTTAAAAAAAGATACCTGGTATTTCTTGTATATTTCTCTGCCTCCCCCTCCCCATAGAAAATCTCCGGGGGTGCTTGATTTTCAGGACGAGACGACATTTTTTTCTTTTTTTTAAGTCTGAAATAATTTTCATTTTGGTTTTTGGTGGATTTTTTCAATTTTTGTTCAAAGATTTTTTCATATTTTTTGAGGATTTTTTTTCTTAAACTAAAAGTTTTAGTATCAAATACATAGGTATTTAAATATTAATATCATTGACTAAAAGATACAGTTTGGATTTTAATCAATAAAAACTTCTAATCATTTTTAAGATTAAAATTTGTGGAATTTTTTAAGTTTAATTAAAATGTTTTTAAAGGTACAAAAACTGTTTATTTTTATCTTTCAAAAAATGTTTATCACCGAGCCTTATTATCAACAAAAATAAAAGTAAAAATCCAAAATATCTTTCAAGAATTAATGTTATTTTTTTAAACAATTTAATTGCTTCCACATCGAAATTTCAAGGGATAAGACAATGGCCGATAAATTGATGTACAGCCTCAATGATGTAAAATAAAATTTCCCTTAATATAGATTACAATTAGTGGTTAAAACGTTTGAACACTTAAATAAATGAACAAATCAATCAAATTCATTAAAGTTCCTAACGTTGTTAAGCCAATACAACGAATAAGAAAACGTTATCAAAAAACTTTAGGGACTAGTGTAATAAACTGCCCAATGTCCCCTCTTTCTCTGGTAATTTCACTGTACAAAAAAATACTCAAAGGTACAAAACAACAATAAATCAGAAATAAAGGGGTAGGTCAATGCAAGATAAATTGTTATTCTCCCCAATTAAAAGATAGTTATTTATTGCATCGTATCATAAACAGCTTTCCGCGGATAGTAAAATGAAAAATTCTAACACAAATTTTAGTTTCAATGGCTCCCATGGACCGAAGGCCCGGGCCAACTAAACTTATATTGATTTTAAGATTTTTATTTTATTATTCGTGGAAAATTGTCTCTAAAACGATACAATACATGATTTGCAGTATAGCTCAGAACCGGTTCTTATCCAGCGGAAATGTGGCGGTTTCGAAGCCATAAGGGAAATACCAAGATCTGTCTTAGTGACACTGGAAGTATCAAGAAAAAATTTCCAGATTAATATCCGCTTGATTAAAACCGGTTCTTACACCTACTGAAAAATCATGTATAGCATGTATGACAGTCAACGATTATTAAAATGAAAACATAATATCAATACGAGTTAGTTTTTAAATTTGAATATCCGCGGAAAGCTGTATTTAATACGATACAATAAATAACTATTATTCCTTTCATTGACCTCCTCCTTACCCCTTTATCCGTGAAACTTAAACAAAAGGTTTAGAAATGCGAAAAACAATTAAAGGAATTTGTTTTGACCAGGGAGGTAGTGGATAATGGTATCAAATAATTGAATTTCTCCCTCCCATGTATAGCAGCTACCAAAAATATTGCATGATAATTTGGGGGAAAGATTATTTTACTGTCCATTATCCATTCCCTGCCTCCCTGATTTGTTTTTTCTTTGTTGGAATTCTTGTAAGTAGTGATTAAAACTTATCAATAAGACTTTGAAGGTACTCTTGTTCAACCAAAGCTTCCTGAAAGTAAAAAGCATTATTAGGACAAAATATTTTTTTTTTATAATTATATTGCGCACCTGCTGTGACAATATTCAACCCAACTATTTTAGACAACAATAAAAAGGCCTCTTCTGTACCGAAGGATCTTATTATGTAATGTATCTATTAATTGTAAGAGATGTACTACTAAAAATGTAACGCTAACCTCTGAACCGATATGGTTCTCCTTTACTATGTAGCTTCTTATAGATCCGGGGAAGTTATATAACTATTTGGGAGGAGGGTATCACCCACCTCATAAGAGAAATCGCCCCCCCCCCCTTAATTTTCAACAAAACGTAAAGTAAAAATAAAAACTAACAGACGGGAGTGCGCAAATAAAAAAAGCTTCGTTACTTAGAAATTTATATTGTACATCCTTAATAGGATGTAGCTATTAATTGTAAGAGATGTACTACTAAAAAAATGTAATTAAGAAACCTTAAATGTGTAAATTACACACGTCAACTATTTGGTGTGTCATCTCTTCTGCTAATATTTATATCAGCAAAGTGTTTTCTATTTTCAAAAACGAAACATAAAAAGCTTGGACGTCCTTGAAAACAATAATCCTTTTACAAAATTAACAGAGTACTTTCTGTATGTGAGTGTAGCGAAGGATCTCGCAAACTTTTCCAGTGAAGCCTCATAAAGGTCCAAAAAGGTTTAAAAAACATTTTTGGGAGGGTACCTCCACCCTACCAATTAAATTAAAACTAGAGGCCTATATGTGCGTTGTCGCTAAGTAATAAAAGTGACTGGCTGGTATTTTTATCCTCCCTATCTCCAAGGTTGCCTGCATACTAAACTATCTATCTATCCAGCTATAAAAATATCTATCTATCTACCTGGCTGGTATTTTCATCCTCCCTATCTCCAAGATTGCAAGCATACTCACTATCTATCTATCTAGGTATCTATCTATCTATCTATGTACCTGGCTGGTATTTTCATCCTCTCTATCTCCAAGGTTGCCAGCATACTCACGAACTACATCGCGAACCGTCTTCAATGAGCCTCCCCTGTAATTATTAATTTTTGGAAACCAATAATAAGAAAAATTAAATACCTTCCCCAAATTTATTACGGGCGTAGCCGCTAGTTGGTAAATAATGTAAAATCTATAATATCCCTTTTTAAAGAAGGCGTAACAATTATAAGTAGGTAAAGATTTTAAAGCCCATGAACGAGAAAACATGTCTTAAAAACTGTCCCCTTCCCTCTAGACTTGACTTACCTTAGGTTCAAAATTTGAAGGACTCTTTGTTTAACTGAGGAGGCACCGCTAGAGCAGATCTCCAGAATTATGTAGTCAACAAATTGTAATACAAACAGTCCTTCTTGTAACCTAGAAGAAAATTTTACATTGATACAGTCCTTTTATTTTGGATATATTCGAAATAATCAATTCATTTGTTGCTTACCCTCAATGTGTATAGCGATCAAAGAAACCCCCCCCCCCCCTCCCCAACTTCTTATTAAACCAAAATAGTGGAGGAGGGGGGGGGTAATTAAAAGACTGGATTCTGATCTATTAGATGTTTGGACAAACCGTAAATATAAATAGTTTTTAGTAGCGAAGTTCTTGGACAATAAATTAATGGATATACCCAATGATAATAAACAAAATTACCCCTTCTTTTTATTGAATTATTGGTTACTTTAAAGATTCTGACACTATTAGTATGAATTTTTTTTGAGCCAACAAATGCGAAAACGTGGCTACAAAACTTTGGGTACCAGTGTATTTCAAAAGCCAATGTCCCCTCCCTCCCTGAGAAGATTACCCACCCACTCATATTATAAATCAACTAATTACGAGACAAACAAATATAATATCATATTTTTCCTTTCATAACAGATTTGATATATTAATAACATCCTATTGAAAACAGGGGTGTACATTCTACATGGGATCCCTTGCTCAGGGGGGGGGGGGGGGGAAATAAAAAAATAAGTGGTTGGAGGGAAAAAAATGTAAAAATTAAGAAAACTGAAAACATTTTTTCCATTCCCCTCCCCCTCTCCTTGGTGAAACAAACTAAAAAAAATGTGTCGTAGGAGGGATAAATAAATAAAATATAGAGTTCTCTAAATATTTTTCCATTTTCCCCCCTACTTGGTGAGAAAAAACTATAGGGGGGAGGGAATAAAAAATTTTGTAGCCGGGGAAAAAATAAATCTTGTGCAGAATATACACCCCTGATTGAAATCAAATAAAAATCATTATAAATCTACAACTATATATTAATTTGTCTGGCCTTCTGACGGTAAAGCTAGTTTTGTCCTTAAGTGTAAAACATTAAAGCTCTTGTTTTTAGCATCTTAAAATATGTAAATAAGAAGTTTGGTGATTTTTAAGATAAATAGAAAAAAAGTTTTAAATTTAACAATAATCAGAATATTTTCCATTAACATTTCGAAGTTGAACCAAACGGTTTAACCTGGATAACCGCTAGAGGATACGTTACTAGATATTATTACTGTGTATCTTTAAACCAAATAAAAACCAAGTAAAGTGATTATACAGACAAGCAGCATCCTACCTACAGACAACCAACCCTTTTAATTCACAACCTTTGTCTGAGAAGTCCTAACTAAGCATGGTAATGAGTAGCGCCTGTTTTGGGCCAACACATTCCCTCATACTCTAATAATTAATGAGCGGATGTGCTATGTATTATACCATAGTTATGGCTTATTATTTCAACTAAAGTTGGTTTTTAATAGGCAAATGAACAAGGAAGACAACATCCATAAAAGTGAGGCTCTAAAACGGTAATACAAACGAACATTAACACTTGGAGAGTGTCAAAACTGAATGATCAGAATATAAATGTAAAAAAGACTTAACAAAATTCTAAGTAAATTTGTAGAATATAAATTGCTTAAATACAAGATAATATTCAAGGACATACTAGCATTTTTAGGACTTGATTTTAGAGATGCTCCGCTTATAACATTGTACTTTGTTGTCCTAGGAATCAGTACGCCAAAAATCAGATCAATCGAATAATTTTAAAACATAAAAATTTGCTGTTATAGAAAAGCTTCGCTTTTAAAAATGATTGTAAATGTTACCTTTTAATGTAAATCTCTTCATCTGAAAATTCTTCACCCAAAACTTTCATCTCTCTTCTGATTCTAGAATAATAACAACAATTTTAATCAAAACATTGTTATCTATTCAATTGCATCGTATGATTTCGTATTGCATTCTCCGGAAAATGAAATAAAAAAATTTAAGATTATAACCAGTTTTATTTTATGAAATAAATGACAAGGTACTTACTTTGAATCAGCATTATCTGCTTTAGCTGAATATTTCTCGTGTAACTCCATTATTCTGTCAACCTTCTCATGGTCATTCTCTGTGAACTTGGCTTAAACAAATATATAAAAAACTATTCAGGATGATTCCTTTAACAGTCAGGTACAATCCACAAATAAGATAGAGCGAAATAATATTATCTTAACAACTCTACCTATATCATTAATCACTAGCGGCTACGCCTCTAGAAGCGTCTAGGGGCACTTAAGGTAGGAGGGGGGAAAGTCGGCCTCATCCCATTTTAAATTTGAGTTTCGAAAGAGTAAAAATACTTATCTTTTTTTTTTTGGGGGGGGGAGGTGGGTGAAGACACCCTCCCCATTTTTTTTCGTCCATGAAAATTATTAAGAAAACACAAATTGAATTATAGGATACTGTCATCCTTTTTACTTGATATTCTTAATAAGGATTCCAAGGGCTTTTAGGTATAAAATGATTTTAAAAGCGAAGCATCTCTATAACAAAAATAGTACAAAAGTCCAAAACAACCAAAAGAATTAATTTTATATCTATTGTCTTATCCATTACGACTCCCTAACCTTTCCCTCTACCTTACCTAATAGCCTGTCCCTCTGTTTGGTTGCGCCATTTCCAACAGTACAATTCTTGAACAGGGAGGCGATGATTGACACAACATGTTCCTCGTGTTCGTCGATGGTCACTCCAGCCCTCTAAAAAGAAAGAAGATGGTTATTTCAACTAGACCTCTAGGGACACTTATTAGAAAGAGGAGGGGGGGTGGGGGGCAACTCTTCACTTATAACTAATATTAAAAGTTCTTATTTTATTTTTTTTGTTGGGCTTAATTTTCTTTTGGGAAGGTGGAGTTCCCTCCCCCCAAACCGTAATAGACCTATGAAGCTTTACTGTAAAGAAGAACCAAATCGGCAAGTAACATTATAGAAGTAACAGGATGTTTGTGTGTATGTAACGAAGGATGTTGCTAGCCGATATAGTTCTCCTTTATATTAAAGCTTCTCCAAGGAAGGTTTAAACTATTATGGGAATGGTACTACAACCCTCCCCCCTAAAAAGAGGAAAAAAGATAAAAAGTAGAAATACAAGAAACTAACCTTGGATTTCTTTGGTGTTTTCATGAAAAGAGGAAATAATGTTCTTAATCCCAGAATATCAACAAACTTGGAACAATTCTGAGCTCCTTCACTGCCAGACAGGGCGTGGTCCAAAACCCTGTAGAAAAATGGATATATAACCACTTGGATGTTGCACCAAATTTTCATATAATTAAGTAATACTCACAGCTGGCTAAAAAAAACCATACACCATTACCCCATCCCATCCTCTCCTACTGAACGAACTGACCAAATATGAGGTCTATATTAGCAACCTAAATTTAAGACTAATCTTCTCCTGTCAATATATCCACTTATTTTAAATCCATTTGTAGAAAATACACAAGTAATATGTTGAAAAATTTAACAGCACAGATAAAGATTTAATGAAAATTTGGGATTAGTCTATTGATTTAACTTTGATAAGAGAGGAAAATGAATAATTTTTTATTTAATTTTTATGCCTTAATTCTGCTTTTGGTAGCAAGTTTTTATGTTAGTTATATGACTCATAGGGAGTATAAAGTCAAACTGTCTTCTTTAAGTATTAAATTGTTCTCTGAATCAAATCTTGCTATTCAAGTGCATGGCAAAACTTCCTACCTTAAATTTCACTGCATTTATGTAGATGTCCTAACTGTGCATGATAAATTGGTAATGAGTTGCGCCTATTTTTTTATCCAAGGCATTCCCTAGAATCCCCCTATTATAGCTTTTATACCTCAAAGCACCAGATCTCGACTTCTTTTTCTCTCTTAGCATAAGATTCATCAGCTGTAAACCCTCACCCTGTAGGAACCTAAAAACAATATGAGAATTGGATTTGAATAAATATTGCAAGATAACCACGTTACAACAATACAAAATTCATAAATGGAAACATGTACAAAGTGAGCTTTTACCAGTTGTTTACCAGTCATTGAGAATGATGTTTTAAGATCACGTAACCTATACATGTAAAATAACAAGACAAGATTATATTTTCTGTAGCATAACCTTGAGACTTCCGGACCAAGTAATTCATGTATTGATTTTATGCTTATTTTTATTTGGCGTTAGCGAGCGCTGCGGCCAGAGTTCATAGTTCGCTCAAATTTTTCTAAGAGGATAATACCTTTTTTTTATTATTCGTGGAGAATTCATTGTCTTTAATGCCATACGCTCTACCTAATTTTTTAGTAATAGTAAGGCTCAGAACCGCTTCAAATCCTGCGGATATAAACCGGTTTCAAAGCCATACTGGAGAATTTGTACCTATCTCTGTTATCTTTCTCCGCCAGCAGAGAACACAGACAGTTGAACAAATTTTCCATCAGTTCAAACTCTTCCTAAAAAAATAAAACATAGGTATCCTTTATCATATAAAGTAGAAAGATTTTTTCAAGCTAAAGATCTCGGAAACTGGCAGACTGTATTCATTGTACTTCTTCAGGGAAGCTTTCAGTGTTTTGGTGGTTTTAGGCTATTTTCATGACCCCCAATCACCCTCTCCTAGAATCTAGGGGCGAGGAGATTAGAAATAGGTATAAAGTAGAAGTAAGGTTTTATTTGTATGAACCAGTGAAACGATTGAGTTCTCAATTTTAAGGAAGCTTTAGCATAGGTCCTGGGATGGTTTTAGGCTATTTTTCAGACTGTAAATATACTATATTACTAACCTGTTGATTAGGATCATGTCTCTTGTAGTAAGCAAACTGTTGTAGCAAGCTGTCAATACTAACCTGTTGATTAGGATCATGTCTCTTGTAGTAAGCCAACTGTTGTAGCAAGCTGTCAATACTAACCTGTTGATTAGGATCATGTCTCTTGTAGTAAGCTAACTGTTGTAGCAAGCTGTCGATACTAACCTGTTGATTAGGATCATGTCTCTTGTAGTAAGCCAACTGTTGTAGCAAGCTGTCAATACTAACCTGTTGATTAGGATCATGTCTCTTGTAGTAAGCAAACTGTTGTAGCAAGCTGTCAATACTAACCTGTTGATTAGGATCATGTCTCTTGTAGTAAGCTAACTGTTGTAGCAAGCTGTCAATACTAACCTGTTGATTAGGATCATGTCTCTTGTAGTAAGCTAACTGTTGTAGCAAGCTGTCGATACTAACCTGTTGATTAGGATCATGTCTCTTGTAGTAAGCTAACTGTTGTAGCAAGCTGTCAATACTAACCTGTTGATTAGGATCATGTCTCTTGTAATAAGCTAACTGTTGTAGCAAGCTGTCGATACTAACCTGTTGATTAGGATCATGTCTCTTGTAATAAGCTAACTGTTGTAGCAAGCTGTCAATACTAACCTGTTGATTAGGATCATGTCTCTTGTAATAAGCTAACTGTTGTAGCAAGCTGTCAATACTAACCTGTTGATTAGGATCATGTCTCTTGTAGTAAGCTAACTGTTGTAGCAAGCTGTCGATAGCTCCTAGCTCTCCATACATTTGTCTAAATTGGATAAAACAGTGTAAAATCTTTAAATATCCTATCCTTATATAAAAGTAACAAGATGTCTGAGTCTATTGGCCTCTAGGGGCACTAAAGAAAATTACAGCAGCTGGCAAATCATATGTATTATACGGTTTTTATGTTTTCCATAAACACAATCTCCAGTTTCTTGGCTTTAAAAATTTTTGGACTTTAATAAAATGTTGTTTGAATAGCACAAAACTTTAGTGCCAAAACCTATTCCACTAATAATTTTAATCTACAAGTGGAGGGATTTTGTTAACTGTAAAAGGGGATATACATTATACATCTACCTATCTATTACTCATGTATCTATATATCTATGAACCTGTTTGCTGGTTCGTTCTGTAGAAGGATTGACAATATTTCACTGGCATAAAGTTTGTTTCCATCAAAGGGCACTTTTTCCTGAATAAAAAAGTTGAAGATATCAACCTATTTATGGGGTATGAATGCTACTTAAATCAAACGTTCTTAAAATACAGATTACCTTTAGAGTAAAAGAATAGGGGTCAGACCCTATCCCAATTTTCAAAAATTTAAAATCAGCTAATGGTGTCAAAAAATTTAAAAACCAGCCGTCTTTAACAGAAAGCAATTTAAAAGCAGACGAAAAAACAATTGAGGAAGAATATTATATCAATGACGACAGGAAACAAAACAAAAACAGCAAAACTTACCTTTAATCTTTTAATGAGCCACGTCATAAAACCTGCTTCGGCTGCGTCCTTAGCCACTTGAGGTCTAAAATTGATAAATGACAAGATCAATATTCATTTGCCAAGTATATTAGAATCATTTGTTGAAATGTTTGGACGTTACTAGTCTCTACTCCCACCCATCATCTATCATAATCTTTTAAACTTGGGGGGCAGCTATATAATATGTATCCCATTATATAAAGTACCTAGTTGGTTCTTTTTGTCTGAAGCTTAAGATTTCAATAACTACTGGACTGAATGAGTTCTAATTTTAATGAATCTTTAAATAAATCCTGGGATGGGTTTAGATTATTTTTCTGTCCCCTTAAAATAGAGAACCCTTAAATGCTATGGGGCGCAGCTACTAGTAAATGTATAATTACCTCAATTCGACAATGTTTTCAACAATTGACATAGCATTGTGAACCCCATCTGCTTCTTCCTATAATACATTACACAGATAGATAGATACATAGATAGATACTTGATAAATAGAGATGGGTAGATGGATGGATAGATAAATGTTCTCAACAATGGACATAGCATTGTGAACCCCATCTGCTTCTTCCTATAATAGAAAAATAGATACATAGATAGATACTTGATAGATAGATTTAGATAGATATAGATAGATGGGTTAGAATAGATAAATATTTTCTATGATAGATTGTATTATGAACACCATCTGCTTCTTCCTATCCTTATAATAAAGTAACAGGATGTTTGTTTGTCTGTATGTTTGTACCCAAGGATCTCGATAACCGCTAAACTGATCGGGTTCTCCTTAACACGATAGCTTCTTATAGGTCCCGGGAAGGTTTATAACTATTTTCTTGGGAGGTGGGACACCCCCAAGGGCCAACCCCCACCCCAAAAACAAAATTGTTTTAATTTTTTTTACTTTTTCTTTTAAAATCTAAAATAAGAAATTGGGTTATTAAATTCGACTCTCTCCTCCTCAAGTGTCCCCTAGAGGCCTCTAGGGGCGTACGTAGCCGCTTGTAATAGATACACTGTTAGATGGAGATAGACAGAATGATGGATAGATAGATAGATTACTATAGATAACTGTTTTGTTCTTAAGAGATTACACTATGGACATTAGAGATAGAAAGATATATAGATTGGTTAATAAAAGTAAAGATAGATTAGTAGATAGAAAGACAGAGAGATAGAGAAGGAGAATGATTGATGGCTACATAAAAAAAAGTACGTATGGTTAGTTAGAAAACAGAGAGATTGCAGTAAAAAAATTAAGTAATAACAATACGGATTTTTTCCTGATTCAATTGTCTGGAAAATGCAAGATAACAAAAAAAGAATTCTTTAACAAGAAGAGTAAAAGAAAATTAAATTCTTTTAGAGTAAGAATATAAAAGTAAAAAAAGTACGAATATTTGGATATTGTTTTTTACAAAAGTGATTTTAAAAAATTAACTTCAGGCAGGGGGGAAGGAGGATTGAATTTGACCCATCCCATTTTTGGTTTTAAAAAGTAAGAGAAAAATTCTTGGGGCCGGAGGGGGGGGGAGGTTGACATTTTAACTTCAGTTTTAAAAAGAAAAATTCTCTTGGGACTCGGGAGGGTGGTGATATCAATGATATACATGAAAAGTTGACCAACCTTTACAGATTCATCTAAACGATCAAAAGCTGCGATCATCAGGGCAAAAACTTGATTATCTAAACATAAAATCAAATTTATCATTCAACAATAACATTGCCTATCGTCATGGATATTGTTTGTATGTGAGTGTGTCTGTGTTTAAGTTTGAATCTATGTTATTTAAGATCTCGTAAACTTTTAAACCTATTGTTCCACAATTTTCAACACAGCCTAATATCGATTCAAGTCAGGTTTTAAGCTATTTGTTTGAGGGTTTTCATCTTTATTATTCACCAAGGTGTATCTATCTATATATCCATCAAGATCTAGCGATCTATCTATCTTGCCACCAAGGTATATCTATCTATCTTACCACCAAGGTGTATGAATGTACCTATGTATCTATCTATCTATTCATCAAAATCTAGCTATCTATCTATCTTGCCACCAAGGTATCTATCTTTCTATCTTACCACCAAAGGTGTATCTATAATCTATCTATCTTACCACCAAAGGTGTATCTATAATCTATCTATCTTACCACCAAGGGTGTATCTATCTATCTTACCACCAAGGGTGTATCTATCTATCTTACCACCAAAGGTTTATCTACCTATCTATCTATGTTACCTACAAGAGCTGTTATAAGACTCTCTGCTCCCTCTTCACTCTCATTCATTGTGTCAACATCTGTTAATTCCTAAAAGAAGACGTCTATAATATTCGATATATATTATTACATGGATGTTGCACCAGATATTCATTTACTTTTATTAAGTGATTCTCGCAGCTGGCTAAACGATACCCCCCCCCCCCCAATCATCCCCTCCCCTCTTACTGGCTAAACGAATGACCAGTCAACGAGTTTCATGTTTAACGAGCTAAATTGACCATAAATTTTCCCATGTTAATATATCCACGTCACAGCGGTCTAAGGCCGGACATTTCGCCAAAAATCAACTTTGGAGTTTCTCTAAATTAATAAATTATTTTGAAAATATATACCCTATCTCATATAAAACAGAAGAGTTTTTGTCTTTTTAACTATTGGTTGATGAATTATGAACTTTGAAATATGAAGGTTAAGGATTATTTTCACGTCATGAATTTTACCTTTTGAATTTTCACCATCTCTGGAAAAAATATTTTTTTCAGTGTTACATTGATACAATGAAGTTTCTTCACCTATTTATATTTATAATAATATATGATCTATTAGGAAACTGGGGTTTAAAAAATTTTTTTACTTTTTTCATACATTTTTATGTTGTTTTTGAAAAAATTTCATGTCATTTCTTAAATAATTTTGCAAAAGATTTTGGCATTAATTTTCAGTTTTTTAAGTTTTTCACCAAAAACCGGGCCCCGCAACATACCAAACCATATATTATTCTTAATATACAGGTATAATGCCATAGTTTAATGTTTAGTTAAGGTTGTTGCAGGGCCCGGTTTCTTGCAAATTTTAACTTTAATTTAAGAGGCCAAACTCTAAAATTACAATACAAGAAGAAAAAATTGTTGCAATTTTTTTTCTTTTCATTGTTAATTTTAATTTCTGATGCATTTAAACTTCTCATAAAGTGCCTACGATAAATTAAGAGACTTTAAGAGATTTAAAATGAATGTTTTAATCTTTTTAAGGGGGGGGGGGGGGGGGTGTTTAATGCATCCTTTTCGTAATCAATGCGCAAATGGCACTTAAAATCAGAATTTTGTTATGAAACTTCGCATGAATATTCCTTGGTAGGTCTATTTTCCAAAAATCAAACAAAAAGTTGGAAAAGTAATGGCTAACAGCTGGCGGCTCAGCCGTTTAGCAGTTTTTTTGGCCATTTTCAGGGCAAATCCATCATTTATTACATAGGAAACAACTTCTTGAAACATAATTTTGCTATAATTGATGTTAAATGTTACCAATAGCCATTTTAAGAATTTCTTGTACCAGCTGCTCAACAGCTAGAACTAGCGGAAACGGCTGGGAGTGGCAAAGAGTATTATGTGTAGACAGGGCTTGTTTCGTGTCTAGCTAGGGGTAGGTTTTTATGGGTGCTGAGCTCAAAAATACTTCCAGAAATAGTGGGGGCCCATCCATATGGCAGCTGGGAAACGGCTTCTGCTCAGCTGTTAGCCATTTTATAAGACTATTTAATGATATTTTTTATCAATAAGAATTTCGGTAAATTTAACTTCTTTCATTAATACCCATTTCTAATTAATTTTACTGGACATATTAATAATTTTTTTAATTTCTAGATTTAGCTGTTAAACAGCTAAAAACATTACTATATAGATTAAGTATTATTACTTATCTAAGAGAAAATAACTTCGTAAAAGAGGGTGAAGAAACTTGAATTAGTTGTATCAAATGTATGTTGCACAAGGTTGGTGATTAGGCATTTACCTTTATATAATCATTTCTACAGTAATACTTATTAATGCTTAAAGGTTTTTCAATGTTTTATTGCTATAAAACATCGAATTTAGGCTCTTTACCAATTAAGAAAATATTATGAAAATATGAAATTTTAGCTAAGTTTCAAAGTATTTAATAGACCAGTTGGCTTTTGTTTTTCTTCTCTAGATGAATATACGAGTTGCATTGAGTAATAATAAGGCGCAGGCTTTTTATTTTAAACGATTCTATCAACTACAAGCTGAGAAAATTGACTTTGTGTAGAGGTAGGTGAAATGTCCACCAAAAGGCCAAAATAGACCACTGTGCACGTATACTACATCCATTTTTACAATTTGAAATTGTGGCTTCAGAAATAATGTAATTCTAAGAAAAATATGACATACTAATATTTTTTTATCTGGCAATTTCCCTATATCAAAAAAATAAGTTATTTAAACTAAAGAAAATTTTCCAATCAGTAGGTAGCTTTTTAAAGTAAACTTTACAAAGTTATACAAATCTGTTTTTTTACACCTAAATATTTTACGTAGGTACCTATGTACGTAATAAACGTAGGAAAACCTAATATGAAAGTAACAGGATGTCTTTGTGTGTGTGTAGTGAGGAATTTTTCTGACTGATGAACCGTGAAGATTCTGATAGATTAACAGAATTTTAGAACCATTTTTGGGAATAGTACCTCCACCCTCCCAAGAGATATTACCAAAAGAAAAACATGACCCCCAAAATTTTATTTTACTCATTATTTATAGGCTATTATAAGAGAGGGGTAGATTTACGAACCCCCTTCCTGTAACGGACGTATGCTAATCCTAACTATTTAGGAGTTATGAGCCACAGTTGAGATGTTGACACAAGCCATAGAGTGCCGAGTAAAGAGTAGTAATGTTGTGGTGTAGAAACAAGTAATTTGATGAAGAAAAGGGGCGAAGATTTACTGAAGAAAGGGGCGAAGACATTGTAAAAGATGAACAAGTTAACTGTTGAAATCATGGAGAAAAAGTTAAGAGGAGAAAAGAGTTACAATATGAGTCTGAGAAAAGAGTAGACCTGAGCCTGCAAACTGCTTTGTCGACAGCTTATCTTCACATCACGCCACCCAATTATAGTACTAAATATTAATTTCTAAATTACTAAATTTCATTCCCACTCTTAAATACTTATTCTATGAAAATTGTGTCCAAAGTAATTAAAGTAAAGAAAATAAAGACAATTATGTCCAATAAGAATTTAAATCTGTATTTGTTCATAGGAAATCATTGTAAAGAATATATGTGCACGCAAAATCAAAAGCAACTTAAAGTTTTAAAGCCTTTTTCTTATTTCAGAAAGTAAAAGTAAGTGAATAAATAAATATTTAATATAACGGGTGGCTATCTAGGTGAGAAAATTTTTATATTTAATTTGTAACAGCGAAGTCGTTGAAAGGATACATCACTGCAAGATAAATGAACAATAAGGTGAAAATATTTATACAGTATCAAATGTTTTGTTGAAGTCAAACTAACACTAAATCATATGAAGATTGAATTTAAATTAAACAATGTTTCAAATGTTTTGTCAAAGTCAAACTAACATCAAGTGACTTAATGAACTTTCTATTGAAGTAGACTTAATGTATTAAATGTTTTGGTAAAGTCAAACCAACGTAAATTATAAAAATAATAAAGAGCTAAAGTACATAATTTAAACCTCCATTATAATGGCCTCCAATAATACTGTTCCATTTTAGGTGGATACCCAAACAGAGAACAGATCTGTGTTGTGTGAAAGACCCCTAATGCTAGAAAGACCCCTAACAAAAGACCCCTAAGCAGAACTAATTTGATTGGCGGAAAACCAGCCTTGGATAATTGGAGAACTAGTGTGCCCTACCTGTAAAGGGATTTGCTTATCACACTGAAATAAAAGGTATAGAATATTATACTCTTTTTAATTCCTTTATTGTAGCAAGGATTCAAGTAAATGTTCAAAATAATGTTTAAATAATCTGACGTCAATAAGGAAATATAATCTGGCCTTGTCTAACAATTGTTATCTTTGCAGGAAGTTAACAAGAACAGCTACAACCAAAGCTAATGAGAACAAGTCGAATAACTCAAAGCTAAATACCATCAAGGAAAGAACACCAACCCTAACAACGCAACTAGGGGATTAATTGGATATGTACTATTCTGCTGGAACCAAACTTTAAACCTAACAGAGAGCCAATGTAAGTACTTTATAGCTCATATTCTTTAATACATTAAGTAGAATGAAATTTAAGTGAACAAAGACTTTAGTATGGAATGTAAATTGTAAATTTAATTCCTTTTTTATTTTTTATTCTTTCATTTCTTTATTTATAAGTGCACTTTATTAGCCAACCCGTTCTTATTGTAACTACCTAGAATTAATATTGTTTTTTTTTATTCTAGGTTAATTTTACCGAACATTCGAGTCAAAATAACTGCTCTACTATTTCCAGACTACATTGAAAGAAACTGATAAAATGTCAAAACCACAGAAATGAAATTCCAGCGGACCAAGATTGAGTGGCTCTGAAAAGCAAAGGTGAGCCGTCCGCTACACTTCCCTCAACTGCCTCTAGCGGAGAGGCCACAGGAATTCTATAAAACAAAATAACTACTTTTACCTGGATCAAATCCAGAACACCAACAGCAATATCTGTATTTTCATGTGTCAAAAGACCTGCAACAAAAAAAACATACCTATTGTATTTCGAAGGAAGGATTTGTTTTAGTTTTTTCGAGCATTTTTTGTGGTCTTTCGGAAGATTTTTTCATAGGAAGTAAATTGAAATATTTATCAACCTATCCTTACTCTACGCCAGACTAAAGACGTTAAATAATGCATATGATACTGCTTAATCAGTTACGTGATATTACCATTGAATATGAAGGGAATGACATGGCTTTTAAAGTTTTAGAGAGTTTAAACTTATACTACCAGTATGGCTTTGAAACCGATTTATACCAGCTGGATTTGAACCAGTTCTCAGCCTTACTGAAAACATGTATAGCATCGTATTACAGACAATTTCCCACAAATATTAAAATAAAAATCATAAAATTGATACCTATCGGTTTATTTCGCCCCGAGGTGCCGAGGGTTTTATAAGAATAAAACGTTATAATAAAACTTTAGGGACTAGTGTAATCAACAGGCCAATGTCCCCTACCTCCCTAAATATTATCATACCTAACATTGAGGGAACACAGTTGAGATCAACAATAATTGGGTAGTAGTCAGGTACAGTTGCAAGATTTTTCATTTCCTAAATAGATATATTATTAGATACTTTGATATTGCACTAGATTTTCATGTATTCTAATAGAGTGATGCTCGCAGATGACTAAAATAACGACAACCCCCTCATCCATCCCCTTTACCCCCATAGATGATAGATTAATACCTGGAGTGCATCGTGTAGTTCCATTTCAGATTCCATAAACTTTTCTGGATTTTCGGGGAACTTGATTCTGGTCTCCTGAATAATAAAGTAAAATAATAGAGGGGGCACGAACTATGTGTAACTCTGCCCAAAGGGCGGGAAACCTGTCCCGATTTTGTATTGTGTCTTTAAAATGAATACAACTGCGAGGGGGGATTTTTTTCCTTAATAGGTTGGTACAAAAGATTGTATTAGTACCTGATTTTTGAGAGCTTTCTTTTCAAAGGCCAGAATGATTTTCTTGACTCCAGTATCGTCCAAAGTTTCTTCAACTTTGTCCATCATTTTGTCAATCTAAATGTTCATTAAAGTTAAACAAACCAAAGGTCTTTGATTGGTTGGTTCACATTTGCAGTGTCCAAACATGTCAACCAATAATTTTAGTAAATTAGTGGGAAATTAATCAATGTATAGATGCAGTGTGGCCACAACCAAAAAAATACTGATACTGAAGAAAATAAAGGAAATACTGAAAATACTGAAACCTAAAATAAAAAAAAATACTGAAAATACTGAAGAAAAAAAGGAAATACTGAAAATACTGAATCCTAAAATAAGAAAAAATACTGAACAAAAAAATACAAATACTGAATAAGTATTTTTTTTATATGATTCCTCATTTCAAAATTTCATATATCATACCTTTATAATTTGGGGGATATTTTAAAGACCTTTTAATTTTGCCTCTTAGATTTTCTTGCACCAATTAAGCATAGGCTTTATCTTTGGACTTAGAGGATAGGTTATTAGAGATAAAATCATCCTTATATAATGAATTTTCCCAAGTTTTAAGAGTTTTTGGATAGGCCTGCAGGTGGTTTCTGGACAGGTAAAAAAAATAAAAATTTCTTATTTGAAGAGTTAGAGGTGAGTTTATAAAACAAAATAAGCTTCTTTTAATATATTATTTACATATTTAAAGAAAAAATTACAATCGGCCTCCAGGTTCAGGTGCTGCAGGCCTCCAGGTGGCCTCTGGACAGGTAAAAATTAAAATTTCTTATTTGAAGAGTTAGAGGTGAGTTTATTAAACAAAATAAGCTTCTTTTAATATATTATTTACATATTTAAAGAAAAAATTACAATCGGCCTCTAAGTTCAGGTGCTGCAGGCCTCCAGGTGGACTCTGAACAGGTAAAAATTCTAAATTTCTTGTTTGAAGATCTAGAGTTGAGTTTATAAAACAATATAAGCGTTTTTTTAGATGTTATTTGCATATTAAAAGAAAAAATTACCATCAGCCTTCAGGTTCAGGTGCTGCAGGCCTCCAGGTGGCCTCTGGACAGGTAACAAAAATAAAAATTTCTTATTTTAACAGTCAGAGGTACGTTTATAAAACAAAATAAGCTTCTTTTCATATATTATTTAAATATTTAAAGAAAAAATTACAATCGGCCTCCAGGTTAAGGTGCTGCAGGCCTCCAGGTGGCCTCTGGACAGGTAAAAATTAAAATTTCTTATTTGAAGAGTCAGAGGTAAGTTTATAAAACAAAATAAGCTTCTTTCACTATATTATTTACATATTTAAAGAAAAAATTACAATCGGCCTCCAGGTGGCCTCTGGACAGGTAAAAATTTTAATTTTTTACCTGTCCCGAGACCACTTGGAGGCCTTCAGTACATGAACCTGGATGATGATGGTAATTTTTTCTTCAATTATGCAAATAACATCTCAAAATACGCTTATATTGTTTTATAAACTTACCCCTAGCTCTTCAAATAAGAAATTTATATTTTTTACCTGTACAGAGGCCACCTGTAGACCTGCAGCACCTGAACCTGGAAGCCGATGGTAATTGCTTCTTCAAATGTGTAAATAACATCTAAAAATATGCTTATATTGTTTTATAAACTTACCTCTAGCTCTTCAAATAAGAAATTTATACTTTTTACCTGTATAAAGGCCACCTGGAGGCCTGCAGCACCTGAACCTGGAGGCCGATTGTAATTTTTTCTTTAAATATGTAAATAATATATTAAAAGAAGCTTATTTTGTTTTATAAACTTACCTCTAACTCTTCAAATAAGAAATTTAAATTTTTTACCTGTCCAGAGGCCACTTGGAGGCCTGCAGCACCTGAACCTGGAGGCCGATAGTAATTTTTTCTTTAAATATGTAAATAATATATTTGAAAAAGCTTGTTTTGTTTAATAAACTCACCTCTAACTCTTCAAATAAGAAATTTTTATTTTTTACCTGTCCAGAGGCCACCTGGAGGCCTGCAGCACCTGAACCTGGAGGCAAATTGTAATTTTTTCTTTGAATATGTAAATAATATATTAAAATAAGCTTATTTTGTTTTATAAACTCACCTCTAACTCTTCAAATAAGAAATTTTAATTTTTTACCTGTCCAGAGGCCACCTGGAGGCCTGCAGCACCTGATCCTGGAGGCCGATTGTAATTTTTTCTTTAAATATGTAAATAATATATTAAAAGAAGCTTATTTTGTTTTATAAACTCACCTCTAACTCTTCAAATAAGAAATTTTTATTTTTTTTACCTGTCCAGAAACCACCTGGAGGCCTGGAGCTCCGGAACCTGGAGGCCTATCAAAAAAATCTTAAAACTTGGGAAAATTCATTATAAAAGGATGATTTTATCTCTAATAACCTATCCTCAAGTCCAAAGATAAAGCCTATGCTTCCTGTTCACGCAAATGTGTCAAAACTCCCCCCCCCCCCCCCCCTTATTATTATGCAAATTATGGTTGTTGTCTAATTAAATTAGTATTCTATTATTACCATAAAAAAGCAAAATTAATGTACAAAGTTATAGGGTAATTCAAAGGAAAGTAAAGTGAGGCGCGAAGCGCCGAAAAAAATCTGACATCAACTACTTAAATAAACATCTTATTTATGCAAATTTTTTTGGAATTTAAGAAATAATGAAAATACTGAATCATGAAAATTTCCAAAAACTGAAAAATACCGAAGAAAATTTTCAAATACTGAATATTCAGTATTTACTGAAAATACTGAAGCCCCAATTTCCAAATACTGAAGAATACTGAAGAATTTCAGTATACTGAAGAATATGGCCACGCTGTAGATGCCTGACTTTTGTCTAACTTTTTTGTTTTACATGGGCGGGATGGATAATGGAGGTGAAGCTAATATACAGCTATTTTCTTTTAAAATTTACAAACTACAAGCTAAAAATTTAGTTATCTACCTACCAAATTATCTGTCTATCTAATAATATCTATCTATCTACTAAACCTGTTCTTGATATTCTGCCGACAGCTTATCCCCTCCTTCCTCCCCTAGGCGCGGATATTTTGCGCGCCGCTCCTCCTCATACGCGCGTTCCAGATCAGCGGCGCGCGCCATTTCCTGGGCGCGCTTACGAGCAAGCTTGCGCTTCGCTGCTTGGGACTCGAACGAGTCGTCATCTTCTACTTCTGAAAAGAGAAATAATAATGAAAGACTTGCCATAGGTACACTTCTAAAATTTTCCTTTCCAGTCCACTTATGTGAATGAAAAATTTTTAAAAATGAATTTGTCATCAAGTTTACACAATTTTCGACAGAGAGGAAAAGAAAACGAAAAGAGGTAGTTGCACGAAGTGACATTAAAACTTGAATCTAGTGCACTGCATATTTATTTCAGTTCAATAGTATCTCTTGGACATATATTTGAAAGAATTTTCTACCAGGTAGTTTTTACAATATCAAGACTTGAAAATCATATTTATAGGAGCATAAATAGCTGTCCTGTTTTTACAAAACAGCATTATGACTATTTTAGTGGTGCCAAATTGATTGCTATCTATTGCATTACAAAATTATATATAATATGTTGGATGATGTTCTTGTATCTAATGCTTGCATTCAAACTTGTTAAATGCACTTCATGCAACTATCCCTTTGTCAATAATGAATGTCTTACTAATATGAAGCTCTAAGAAGCTATGTACTAAGATACAAAGGCTATGAGAAGATAACTGGGGGAATGGGGTGGGGGGGAATAAAAAAATATTTTTTGCAGCAAAATAAGAATATTGAGCAGAATATACAACACACTTGCTTGTTACAGATCTTTTTTTTATTTTAAGGTGGAAAACGTAAAAACTAAATGACTTTCCTCCTTCAATAAGGCATAAAAACTTAAACTGCGATTTCCTGAAAACCTACCTTCTTGTACCATGGCTGGTTTCAACATCATATCAGGTTTAAACCTTGTCACCTCTCTAACATCCATTTTTAATTTTTGTGTCTGTTTTTTATCTGAAAATGCTTTAATATAATATATTTTGTGTGTATTTATTTAATATAGCAAAATTGTTATTAATCAACAGAAATTTACAAAGCTACTCTATAATTATGACAGTTAATTGAAATAAATATAAAACAAAGACTAAGTTTCATATAAGATGTTAATAAATGCCAATAGGCCTTTTTTAATTGAAAGGTAAAGATATTATTTTCCAGTATGGCTTAGAAATTGATAAATATTAAATTAATTAAAACCAGTTCTCAGCCATTCTGAAAAATGATGTTTAGCATCGTATTACAGATAATTTTCCACGAATTAAAAAAAAAATCAAAACCAGTTTATATCTTTTAAATTCTTATTTTAATATCCACGGAAAGCTGTCTATAATACGATGCTCTTGACAACTAGGTATTAACTATCTATTTTAACTACAAAGCTAAAGACTAAAATAATCAAATCTATTATTATAATAGATAGATATTTTTATAAGCATGTCATTTGTGCTAATATAAAACTTTGCTATATAATATAAATACTATTAGTAGAAAATCAAACGACAAATAAAGCAATAATAGTATTTCCAGTATGGCTACGAAACCAATCAATATCCGCTGGATAAGATCCGGTTCTCAGCGATACTGAAAAATAATGTATAGCATCGTATTACAGACAATTTTCTACGAAATTTAAAAAAATCTTAACAATAATACCTGCCAGTTTTGTTAGTTCTGGCCTTCGGTCCCTTAGGCAAACAAAACTGGCTCATATCTTATAATCTTTTATCTTAATATCCGCGGAAAGCTGTCTATAATACGATTTTATATTAATATCTTTATACGTTATCATATATTTTTCTTTTAGGAAAAGTTGTTAATATCAATTTATTTTATAAAATATCTGGAAACAGTTATAGAAAGTATGATAATATAGACCTATATGTTAATAAAAAAAGTATTGAAAAAAGTTTTTGAAGCTCAATATGTCTTTTTTTTAACTATTCAAGTTTAAACATTTTTGATGATCCGATAATTACAATTTTAAAGCTGCATAAAAAATCCGTGTGTAGGTAGGTAATTTTTTAAGGAAAAAAATATATAGAAGTACTTATTACATAAACTTATGATTATAATAAAGTGAATACCCATAAAACACAAATGATTAATATACAACATTGCAGTATAGCTTCGAAACCGGTTAATATCCACTGGATTAGAACCGGTTCTCAGCTATACTCAAAAATAATGTATCCTATCGTATAATAGACAATCTTCTACGAATAGTAAAATGAAAAATCATACTATTAATACTAGTTTTGTTAGCCCGAGTGTTCATCTTGATTTAATCTTATAATTTTTCATTTTAATATCCGCGGATAGCTGTCTATGATACGATTCGATTAATATACATTACATAATAACAATTAATACAAATATTTTGTGCTCAACAAATCAAAAAAGGGACATGATTATGGTCCAAGAATCTAATTTGCCACCAAATTTTGCTTTTCTCAAATTAATTTTAATGTTTTTTGCATCTTAAATTAAATGACAAAATAGGTATTTATTGCATCGTATTATAAACAGCTTTTGAAAATTAAAATGAAGAATTATAAGATTAAAACTTGCGGCCCCTTGGGCCAACCAACCAAAACTAGTATTAATCTTATGATTGTTTGTTATACGATGCTATAAATGATTTTTCAGTATGACTTAGAACCAGTTCAAATCCTGTAGATATAAATCGTTTCGAAACCATACTGAAAAAAAACTTTCTCTGCCACAAAGCTGTCCCATAAAAAGTAGAGGTATAACAAAGAAAAGAAGTTAATTTTTAAGTTTTTTTTATAATGAGAGTTTAAAGTAAGGTCATTTTTGCGGACGGATTTTCATTGAATTTTAAAGATTTTGTAAATTTTTTCGTTGTTCGATATTAGTTGCCAAAAATAATGAAAATAATACTTAAAAACATTAATATTTTATATTTTTTTAGATACCAATACAATATGACACACATATATATGACTAAATACAATGACAATTAAATTTTCTTATCAAATCTTTTATCCTTACAAGCTAAGTACATTACAAAATTTTTCACAAATTAAAAATTTACAATATTTTTTTACTATAAAGGCATAGACTTTATAGTTTTTCTTACAAGGAAGAAATATGTTTAATGCTTTTTATTAAGATTTCTGGTCATGGGATAGTTTTTATGAAGTACAATGATCAAAATTTCAAAACACTGGGTTGTTAATATAAATATTTTTTTCGGTACTTGCTTACATGTGGTAGACTGGAGCACCGAAAACCCCCCCCCCCCGCTTAGTTTTGACAAAAATCAAAAATAAGGGGGGGGTAGTTTTTTAATGTCTGGAAAACGGCAAGGAGGAAAAGGGCTCAGCAAGGCAAAGACTTAACCCCCCCCTTAATTTTGAAGAAAATCAAAAATAAGGGGGGGGTAGTTTTTTCACTGTGCAACACGCCAGAAAGTTGAGTGAGGTAAATCAAGAAAATCCAGTATACCAGAGGGGAAACCTTATTACAGGGATATTCATGTTTTGGGGCATAATTTCCTTATTTATTGACTTTGGCCAGTAAAAGGTTTTAATTTTGCGCAAAATTAAAACCTTTTACTGGCCAAAGTCAATAAATAAGGAAATTATGCCCCAAAACATGAATATCCCTGTAATAAGGTTTCCCCTCTGGTATACTGGATTTACTTGATTTACCTCACTCAACTTTCTGGCGTGTTGTACAGTGAAAAAACTACCCCCCCCTTATTTTTGATTTTCTTCAAAATTAAGGGGGGGGGTTAAAAACTACCCCCCCCCCTTATTTTTGATTTTTGTCAAAACTAAGCGGGGGGTTAAAAAACTACCCCCCCCCCCTTATTTTTGATTTTTGTCAAAACTAAGCGGGGGGGGGGGGGGTTTCGGTGCTCCGGTCTTCACATGTAAGCAAGCACCTTTTTTTCTTCCATTTTTTCAGCAGATCTTTCCATTTCTCTTAAGATCGTTAGTTTTTTATTTCACACAATAAAAGCATTTCCAGTATGGCTTCGAAACCGATTAATAACCGCTGGATTAGAACCAGTTCTCAGCAACACTGAAAACATGTAAATCGTCGTATTATATACAATTTCCGCGAAGAGTTTAATGAAAAATCATAAAATCAATACACGTTTTGTAAACCCAGGCCTTCGGCCCCTTGGGGCTAACAAAACTGGTTTTAATATAATAATTTTTGATTTCCATATCCGCGGTAAGCTGTCTATTAGGCCGACTCAAGATGCAAAATTTTTTGGCGCGCTATTTTAACCCATTCTATTCATAAATATAAGACTATAGATACCTTTAAAAGTGTTCTCAGACTATTTTTTCAGCAATATGTCAAATTCGAATTTCATAAAAAAGGGGAAGGTTCCCCCCTGGGGGTGAAATTTTTTTTTCTTTCAAACCATGGCTTTATACACCTTCCTGAATTCGTCTTGAAGAGTACATTAAGAATCAAAAAACGTTTTTTAAAAATATTGATCCCAGAAAAAGTTATCCTCAAATAACCGTCAAAATCACCTGATTATGCTAAAATGGCCAAAATTGTTAGTTTTTTGAGAATAGCTCTTGCTATGATCAAAATATTTTAAAATCGTTTTTTGATCCTTAATGTACTCTTCAAGACGAATTCAGGAAGGTGTATAAAGCCATGGTTTGAAAGAAAAAAAAATTTCACCCCCAGGGGGGAACCTTCCCCTTTTTTATGAAAATCGAATTTGACATATTGCTGAAAAAAAGCTACCAGAACACTTTTTTTGGTATCATTGGTCTTTATATCATAAAAGGAATGGGTTGAAATAGCGCGCCCATTGAATTTCAAAAAAAGTGGTAATTCTGAGTCGGTCTACTGTCTATAATACGATGATTATACTTGATTGTATGAAATTTTCAGATCTTTTTGTTGTTGTTCTGTTGAAATTGTTTAAATTCCACCTCCCTTGTATCTGCCCAGGAACTTCTTACAGTTGGGACATTTGTGGGTCACTGTCTGCAGGCTATCAATACAGCACGGGATGCACATACAGCAGTAAAACTAAAAAAAAATCAAGATAATAAAGTAACAGGATGTCTGTCTATTTGTTTGTACTTTTAGGCTGTCAATACAGCATGGTATAACTATACACATACAGCAGTAAAACTAAAATATGTATCAAGATAATAAAGTAAAAGGATGTCTTCTGTCTGTCTGTTTGTTTGTACTTGTAGGCTGTCAATAGAGCCGGGGATGCACATATAGCAGTGAAACTAAAATAATATCAAGATAATAAAGTAACAGGGTGTCTATCTGTATGTTTGAAGCCTGTCAATACAGCAAGGTATGCACATACAGTAATAAAACTAAAATTATATATCAAGATAGTATACCTAGTAAAAGGATGTCTTACTGTTTGACTGTTTAGACTGTTGATACAGCAGTAAAAATAAAATAAATATGGAAAAAGGTAAATAAACAGATTGATTTATAAGGGATCCTATTCATTTGCTTAAAAAACTATGGGGACTTTTCTAAAATTTTGGCCTATTACTATTTCCCAGTGATTCTACTATTATTTTCATTTCTAGTATTCTAGAAGTAATAGGACACAATTTGTTGGTACTATACAAAATTGAAAATAACCCGGCTCGCACAAAGTCACCTATCATATTGTGTCAAATACTCTTTAGTTTTACTGTATAGAACTTTATAATACCTATTAAGAAGAAAAACAACGCAAAGATATATCACAACAAAGAAAAACAACATATCTTCATGGACAGAAAAACAGCGAAATGTTATTTTGTTAGAATAGAAATAATCCAATGAAAATAGATAGATACCTATAGAATATGCCTGAATAATATGACAGGTGAATAATTTTCGTCAATTTATGTTTCTAACATGGACATCATTCATTGGCCAGTTTTTTCATCTATTAGGAGGGAAGGAATGGGGAAAAAGGAAGGGGGTATCGTTATTTTAGCCAGTTATGAGTTTCATTACTTCATGATAATCTGGTGTTATATTTTAATAATAACATATCCATTGCAATGAATTACCTGCAAAGCACACAGAACGCCGCCAATAATCCAGGCCATGGCCGATGGTTCGCTATCCGTGGCTGTTGTGATGTTGTGCTGACAGTGGGGGCACACCATGTCTATGGGACGGAACCCGTAGTTCGGCTGTGGCAGATATTGCACCTGAATAATAAAAAAAGAAATATAGTTCAGTTCACGGTAAAAATGTTCCTGGTAACAGTTATTTATCAATGAAATCAAATACGTAAAAAATGACTTTTTCTTCATTGCTGCTTTTCTTTTGCATCATTGGACCTTGGTTATTCCAAATTATCTATAGGCCTTCTTAGCCGATTAACACGGTTTACTACCATCCTAAAAGTCTCCAACGCATAGCGGGTGTTTTACTTTATACACATAAAAAGAAAAATCATTAAAAGATCAGACGATCAAGATTGGAAACCAACTCAAACTATTTTTAATAATAAAATGTTTGAATTTCAATTGTTTTATAATTAAGACTATACCTGTGTAACAACCGCTGGCCCCTGGGGTTGGCCCGGGGGCGGTATATACGCCCCCTTGTTATGATCCTCTGGCAGAGGGGGATACATTGCCGAGGGCCCGGGGGGAGGGGCGGCAAATCCACCCGCCCCAACAGTCCTGCTGGACTCTTCGTATGAAGGGGGCATGTCTGGGTAGCCCGGGGCTTGTTGTCTGGCATCCTCCTCCATGGGTGGCGCTGATCCTTTGTCCATCTTCAGAGGTTTTATAACAATAATTTATCTAAAGTTGAAAAATAAGAACATTAACAATTTGATTTAAAATTGCATAGACTAAATAAACGTTATAATATATTTTTTGTGCAAATAAGACAATAATGTAATTGTCTAGCTAGTGTTTACATTTTAAAATCTACATCGTATTTAAATATAGAGAAAACAGAAATTCTTTTGTAGATAATCCTTAAAAACAGAATTTCATGAAGCAAATTAGGAACAAAAAAAATAAAATGCACTAATTTCAATTTCATGGAACTACTTATTTGTGCCATAATTTCCACTTATTGGTATATAATAAACCTTAAAATTTTAACAAACAAAATAAGGCTACTTCAAAAATCAGCGGTCATATTGTTAATAAGGGGGGGGGCACATCTGACACTTTTGCGTAAACAGGGATTATAGGCTTTGTCTTAGGAGTTATAGGATAGGTTATTTGGGGAAAAAGTTTAGTTTTTGGGTGTATTTTCCTTATATTTAAAAAATTTTTTGATAGGTATCCAGGTTCAGGTGCTGCAGGCTGGAAGGTCACTTCTGGACAGGTATAAATGAAAAAAAAATTTAGTTTGAAGAGATAGAGATCAACTTATTAAACCAAATATGCATCTTTTAAGATGTTATGAGCATATATGAAGAAAAAATAAAAATCAGCCTCCAGGTTCAGGTCCTGCAGGCCTCCAGGTGAATTCTGGACAGGTAAAAACTGAAAATTTTAAATTTTATAGTTAGAACAAAACTTATTTTACAAAAGTTGCTACTTTATGGATGGTATGAACTAATTTGAAGAAAAATTTGAAATCGGGCTCCAGGTACAGGTACTGCAGGCCTCCAGGTGGATCCTGGACAGGTAAAAACTAAAAATTTTCACTTTTAAAGTTAGAGCATAACTTATTTAACAAAAGTTGCTACTTTTTGGATAGTATTAACCAATTTGAAGAAAAATTTGAAATCGGGCTCCAGGTACAGGTACTGCAGGCCTTCAGGTAAATTCTGGACAGGTAAAAACTGAAATTTTTTACTATTGAAGTTAGAACAAAACTTATTGAACATAAGTTGCTTCTTTATGGATGGTATTAACCAATTTGAAGAAAAATTTGAAATCGGGCTCCAGGTACAAGTACTGCAGGCCTCCAGGTAAATTCTGGACAGGTAAAAACTGAAGTTTTTACTATTGAAGTTAGAACAAAACTTATTGAACAAAAGTTGCTTTTTTTTGGATTGTATTAACCAATTTGAAGAAAAATTTGAAATCGGGCTCCAGGTACAGGTACTGCAGGCCTCCAGGTAAATTCTGGACAGGTAAAAACTGAAATTTTTTACTATTGAAGTTAGAACAAAACTTATTTAGCAAAAGTTGCTACTTTATGGATAGTATTAACTCATTTGATGATAAATTAGAAATCGGGCTCCAGGTACATGTACTGCAGGCCTCCAGGTAAATTCTGGACTGGTAAAAATTGAAAATTTTTAATTTTATAGTTAGAACAAAACTTATTTTACAAAAGTTTCTACTTTATGTATGGTATGAACTAATTTGAAGAAAAATTTGAAATCGGGCTCCAGGTTCAGGTACTGCAGGCCTCCAGGTAAATTCTGGACAGGAACCAGTACCTGGAGCCCGATTTCAAATTTTTCTTCAAATTGGTTAATACCATCCATAAAGAAGCAACTTTTGTTTAATAAGTTTTGTTCTAACTTCAATAGTAAAAAATTTCAGTTTTTACCTGTCCAGAATTTACCTGGAGGCCTGCAGTACCTGTACCTGGAGCCCGATATCAAATTTTTCTTCAAATTGATTAATACTATCCAAAAAGTAGCAACTTTTGTTAAATAAGTTATGCTCTAACTTTAAAAGTGAAAATTTTTAGTTTTTACCTATTCAGGATCCACCTGGAGGCCTGCAGTACCTGAAGCTGGAGCCCGATTTCAGATTTTTCTTTAAATGAGTTAATAATAGGGTTGGGCCGGATATTTTTTTGGCCGGATACCGGATACCGGATATCCGGCTGATTTCAAATGCCGGATATCCGGTATCCGGCCGGATATCCGGCCAACGCCGAATATCCGGCAAATATCCGGTTATCTGGCCAAATTACCGGATATCCGGCCGGATAACCGGCCAAATTACTACATATTAAAGTATCAAAAAGGATATAGTCCCTTTCGTGGCAACGCACCTTAAGGGGCGATTCGTTGTATTTTTAAAATTTCTTTTAATAGGTTATTTTAGGTTAGGTTAGGTTATATTTGGTTAGGTGATTGCCCTGCAGGGTTAGAATACCCCGCAAGGGGCTAGAAATAGGAGGAAAGCTACTGTGAAAATACGAATAATCGCTCCTTAAGGGGCGTTGCCACGAAATGGACTATACCCGCAAAAAAATTTCTTCATAAACTGGTGTTCTATATTATACTGCGTCTAGGGATATTAGAAGGTACATGAAAGTGCAGAAAAATAACTTAAAACCTTACCACGATTTTTTTATAAAAATTAAACAGCCTAAAACTACCCTGGGACCTATAAGAAGCTTCACTCTCAAGAAGAACCATATCGGTTCAGCGGTTAGCGAGATTTTTCACAGAAGCTTTGAAGGGTTATTTTAGGTTAGGTTAGGTTAAGTAAATGTTAATGATTGCCCCGCAGGGGCTAGAAATAGGAGAAAGGCTACTGTGAAAAAACGACGAAACCGGCAACTTCGTTTTCTTTCCATGATCCTAATCAACTATTACTACCCTCAATCTGTAATATAAACCCCTAATGGTTGGAGGATTGGCGGGGAGGTGGCGTTGAATGCCTGCCCTCCCCCCCCCCCTTGTTTTTTTTATATCCTATTTTCTGTGTATAAAAGGTAATGGGCTATAACTGAGTGACTTTCGAAATATGGATATGACACATAACTGAGAGTTGAAATTTTTTTACTAACTCCTTCCTGGCGGGCACAGGATGCTAGCAAATCTGGTAAGGTCATTCAGGTAAAAAGTAAAAATATTTTTTTACTTAAACAAAGCATTTCATGTTATCTAATACTAAAATATCCTATAGTCGTACATATTCATATGTAATATAGATGTTCAAGTCGATTTCAGGTTCCAGGTATAATCCTGCAAGCCCTGAACCTCCAGGTCTCCAGAAATCTTTAAACGGTTCCTGTGACCGCAAATTTTTACTTGAAGATTTCAAATTTTAAACTTAGGCTTTTTTATATATCTTCATGTCATATTACAATTTCATAAAATCCGTTGCCGTTTACCTGCCAACCGTCGGTTTGCGGCTGGCAGCTACCAAGTACTGCTGCCACCGCCAAAATTTATGTTTTGAGATTTCTAATATAATATTTACATAAAGATAAATATATTCAGAAAAAATTGTTCTTCTAGCTTCAATAATAAGAAAATTACAGCCATTTATGATTTAAAAAAAACAGAGATTTTTGTTGTAAAATATAAAAGATTATATTGCCGGATATCCGGCCGGATAGTTTTAATATTCGGTATCCGGCCGGATATCCGGCTGGATATCCGGCCAAACCGGATATCCGGCCCAACCCTAGTTAATACTATCCATAAAGTAGCAACTTTTGCTAAAGAAGTTATGCTCTAACTTAAAAAGTAAAATTGTTTAGTTTTTTCCTGTCCAGGATCCACCTGGAGGCCTGCAGTACCTGAACCTGGAGCCTGATTTCAAATTTTTCTTCAAATTAGTTCATACCATACATAAAGTACCAATTTTTGTAAAATAAGTTATGCTCTAACTTTAAAAGTGAAAATTTTTAGTTTTTACCTGTCCAGGATCCATCTGGAAGCCTGCAGTACCTGATCCTGGAGCCCGATTTCAAATTTTTCTTCAAATATGTTAATACCATCCATAAAGTAGCAACTACTGTAAAATAAGTTTTGTTCTAACTTCAAAAGTAAAAAATTTCAGTTTTTACCTGTCCAGAACTTACCTGGAGGCCTGCAGTACCTGTACCTGGAGCCCGATTTCAAATTTTTCTTCAAATATGTTAATACCATCCATAAAGTAGCAACTTTTGTTAAGTAAGTTTTGTTCTAACTTCAAAAGTAAAAAATTTCAGTTTTTACCTGTCCAGAATTTACCTGGAGGCCTGCAGTACCTGTACCTGGAGCCCGATTTCAAATTTTTCTTCAAATTAGTTCATACCATCCATAAAGTAGCAACTTTTGTAAAATAAGTTTTGTTCTAACTATAAAATTTAAAATTTTCAGTTTTTACCTGTCCAGAATTCACCTGGAGGCCTGCAGTACCTGAACCTGGAGGCTGATTTTTATTTTTTCTTCATATATGCTCATAACATCCCAAAAGATGCATATTTGGTTAAATAAGTTGATCTCTAACTCATCAAACAAATTTTTTTTTTCATTTATACCTGTCCAGAAGTGACCTTCCAGCCTGCAGCACCTGAACCTGGATACTTATCAAAAAATTTTTTAAATATAAGGAAAATACACCCAAAAACTAAACTTTTTCCCCAAATAACCTATCCTATAACTCCTAAGACAAAGCCTATAATCCCTGTTTACGCAAAAGTGTCAGATGTGCCCCCCCCCTTAATGATTACCTAGGTAGTTTTTAAAAAGGTATAAAAAAAGGCAATAAAACGAACTTTAGTATAAAAGAAATAGCTGCATTATCGACATTTAATGACTTTACCTTATTTATAAACAACAAAAATAACGATGAACTTCAAATCTCAAAAGGTTTTTAAAAACTAAACGTTAATTATTCGAGAAAAGCACATATAACAAGTAAATTACATCAGATTATAGCTTAAAACATGACTCATATCACTAGAAAAATCACTTGTAAGGGGTGTAGATTATCTATCTATCAAGATATCAAATATTTATCTATCTGTATGAGTAAACAAGTTAGCATGGGGCTGACGTAAATAAAAGCATTGCACACTTTTAATCCCCCTTTTCCTTACCCCACCTCCCAAACATTTTCTATGGCTCTTAGTAAAAATGGTAAAAATTAAAAAAAATATTTAATGTAAAATAAATCTGCAAGATGTTAAAATAAAAATAAAATAATACCGTCTTACTATAAGCCGTGAATAATTGCGCAATGCCGCGTTTTTGTTTTTATCATTAGCAGACAAATGTTTACATTTTTCTGTTATTGTTATTATTTTAATTTGCCAGTTATTTGATTTATTGAATCTCTAAAAATTTTCAGGAATAGGACAATGGACATTTATCAAATTATTCTTCCCCTGAATTATTATGTATAAATTTCTGCAGATAGGGAAGAGACATTGATCAGCTTATTACACTAGTCTCCAAAGTTTTATAATAATGTTTCCTTATAAATTAACAACTGTGGGGTCTTTTATTGAACTGATTACTTGTCACTGGTTAAATTTAATTATAGAAAAAAAGACATAAAATGGAAACGAAACCCAATCCATGTAAGGAGGATGATAATGGAGAAAATATAGAACAGGGATTAGAACCCACGGCCCCTAGCCCAGAATCTACTGATATTTTAGCAGGTAATGCTTTATAAGGAGATCATTGGGTGTTCCATTTACTGCGCCCAATAGAAAAAATCTTAGCAATATAAAAAAAAAACTTTTTATATGACTTTTAGGAAGGCAATAAGAATTACATCAAGAGTCATATGATTTTCCATTATAACTTCGCTAACCACTGCACATAGATCTTTATTGTTATGAAAACCCCGGAAGGGTTAAGGCTATTAATTTTATTGATCTACCTTTTTTAGATGTTAGGTATCGACACAGTTAGTTGTTAGTTTTCAATATTTGAGTACAAGAAGAAATTTCTGTCTAGCTGAATGAATTTTTCCAGTATGGCTTTGAAACCGATCAATATCCGCTGTATTGGAAACGGTTCTTAGCCATACTGAAAACTAATATGTAGCATCGCATCACAGATAATTCTTTCCAAATATTAAGATAATATTATATTTAAAAGATTAAGATTGGGCTAATAAAACTGATTTTAATATTAATTTTATTCATTTTATAATCTGCAAAAAGCTATGTATAATACTATGCAATAAATAACTTTAATTCTCTTATATTTTTCAGGCCCAATTCCTGCGCAATTAGAACCATTACAAAACCAGGACGATAGTAACAGTTTAGCTAACCAAGAACCTAGTAATAATCTAGCTAATCAATGCTATCTTCCTACCTATGATGAATCTAACGCGGCTTATTCAGGTGCTGTTTTTAAAAGCAAAGCTACTCTATAATTGAAATTTTCTAACTGTTAGTCCGTCCGTAACAACATAAAAACATAAAAGAGCAAATTAAAGGTCAACTTTATAAGAAAATGATAAGTTTCTCCGAAATGATTCTCATTCAAATTTGTCTAATTTGGCGAGAAAAAACAATAAACTCCGTTTTTCACGTCATAAAACACATACCTTTACGGACAATCCACCTAAACAAAAAATGACCCCCCTTCTAGCAACACTTTTTATGCCAGGTTATGGGTATATGCCTTGACAGCAAGCAGAACAACAACCGTTGATAACAACACAACCACAACAACAATTAGTTGTAACACAGGTATCTACCTAGTTAATTACCCAGGGAAGGAGGGGACATTGGGCTGTTTAATACACTAGTCCCCAAAGTTTTATAACAAAGTTTTATTATTTGTTGGCTTAATAAATTTGGGTATTTTTATTGAATTTTAATTGGTTGGTTCATTAAGTTGAGTGTCTAAACATTTTAACCACTAATTGTAATCTACAGAAAGGGTAATTTTGTGTATCATCATTGGGGATGTTCATTAAAATATTGGCCATTGTCTTATCCATTAAAAGCCCTGGATTTATTTAGATTCAATATTTGCCAAGTCCTGAGTTTGGTTTCAAACCCGAGGTGATGATCTGTCCTTACTGTCTGAAGAATATTACCACTGATAGAGGTAAATTCAGAGAGAGAGAAGGGGACAATGAACTGTTTATTACACTACATAGTCCCCAAAGTTTTATAATAACGTTTTCTTATTTGTTTGCTTAACGACTCTGGGACTTTATTGAATTTTGATTGGTTGATTCATTAAGTTAATTGTTCAAACATTTCAACTTCTAATAATTGTAATTTTCAGAAGGGGTTATTGGGGGGGGTATATAAATTAATCATTCATTGTCATATCCCTTTAGATCCCTTGGTAAATTAATGTTATTTTATTGGCGAGGGAGGGGACTTTGGGCTGTAAATTTTCCAAGTGTTATTAACATCTTATACGAGGGTTCAATAAATTTTACTGTTATTAAAAAATAAAAACAACCTAACCAATCTCGAGATCATAATTAACATATCTTTAAATTTTTCTAGTTCTCTGGCCAAACTGGTGTGCTTGGTTTCTGGGATTTCTACTCTGCTGTTTTCAGGTATATTTGTGCATTACTCTCAGACAAACAAACCAAACCAACAGTTTAAATAAACTGTGTTAATCACTCTATGTCATAAGCTCTATTAAATACAAGTGATTAAATATTGAGCACTCTAGTTATTCTTGTGATCAATCAAACACAATACTTTAAGTAACTTGGTAATTTTTATGGCCATTTCATACAAAAATTAAAAATATTTTTAGGTTACAACAAGACAAGTAAAAATGTATGTATATTTTAATCTAGTACCTAAGGGATATGGATTTCTTGACAGGGGATAAATTGTCGTCAATTTAGGTTGCTTATATGGATCTCATTTATTGGTCAGTTTGTTCATCGAGTATTAGGGGATGGGAAAGTGTAAAGGGGGTGGATGGGGGGTATCGTTAATCTAGCCAGCTAGGGGTATAACTTTATAAGAGTACATGTAAATCTACTGCAACATCCAAGTACTTATATATCGATTGGTGTAGGGTTCATTTATATCACCTATTGATGTAACTGTGTTTATTTCCATGACAAATTTAGACGTCACATAACTAAGATCATATTCAATATTAATTTCCTAAAAAAATATATTGGTAATTTGATTATTAACTGATGACATCTTTAGATGATGTTTTTATAAAAATGTACATTTTTTGTGGTGTGGAATTTGGGCAGATACTTATTACTTCAGTAACTTCAGTAAATGCATCTAGAGACCCCTTGGGCCACTTGTGGGGATTGGTGATAGAAAGGGGTACGTCAACCTTCCACTAAATAGAAAATGTAAAAAATTGTGGGGTGTATTTTTTCTAGAGAAGATTTTTCTTGGGAGAGTGGAGTAACGATCCCCCAAATTAGTTATACACCTTACCCAAGCCTATAAGCAGTTTACCTACAAGGGAGAACCATATCGATCCCGTGGTTGATCACATCAGACAGACAGACAAAACATCCTTTTTTTATTTGTTTAAGGATTGTATTTTACATTTTTTTTTGTTAAAGTATATATAATTTAGTCAATCGTTAATTCATAGAATGCCTGATAGGGTCATACAATCATTTTAGACTTCCTCCCCCCCCCCCCAAAAAAAAAGCCTTATCCAACCCATCTCCCCATCTCCCTCTTGGGGTAAATCCATTATCGAAGCCATTAACTATTAAAAGATATTTGTAGAAATATTGCATAAGTACACAGTGTTTTACTTTTATACCCTACAACTTATTAATTTTTTTTTTATATAAATGATTAAACAACAACAAATAAATATTGATGATAACTAGTTCTAAGGATCTGTTCATCAATTAATTCTAAGTTCATTATAATGATTTAAAAGAAAATGAGAGCACAAATTTGATTGTCTGATAAAATAAATCACGTAAATTCTAATATTTTTTCATCCTGATTCAATTAAAATTTTATTACTTGGATGCTGCACCAGATATTTATGTACTCTGTAAATCTAGCAGTTGGCTAAAATGTTAATAACCTCCCCCCCCCCCCTATCCACCCCTCCTGCTGGATGAATTCTGACCAATTAGTGTGGTCCAAATTAGCAAGCTAATTTTCCCCTGTCAATATATCAATTGGTAATCCCGGAAGAGTAGAGCCCGATCAGTTTACTGGTTACCAAGATCTTAAGCTTCAGACAGACAGACGGACAGACATCAAGCTACTTTGTATTATAGATAACTAACCCTATATATATTTTTTTCAGTGTTATTGCTGTATGTGTATTCCATGTTTGCTCTACAGTCGCAGGAATATGTCTTTGTTTGTATTAATTTAACAAAAACAATTTAGGGTTGGGCCGGATATCCGGCCATTTTCAACATCCGACCGGATATTGTAACTATCCGAATACCGGATATCCGGTAATTTGCCGAATATCGAACGTTGGCTAGACATCCGGCCGGGTATCGGATATCCGGCCTTAGAAATAAGCTGGATATCCGGTATCCGGCCAAAAAAGTATCCGGTCCAACCCTAATAAACATAATATTCTTAAGTATCATTACAACAAACCCGCTACCATGCCTTAACACGTAGCGCATCCGCTTGTCGTCGGGATTGTGAGGTGTTCGAATCTCGGCTCATTACCGCGTCAAATTGTTCCTACTGCTGCTATGTCAGATGCGCAACATTAATAAAAGACAGAGTAGGGGGAATACCTCGGCCCAAAACCAAAACTTTTAGTTACTAGTTTCCATTGTTAATTACACCAAAATTTTAAATTTATATAGTACAATCATCCAAAATGAATAACGAAGCCGCTAATCTGAAAGTTTGGGTTTGCCTATTTTCTTGGTTATCATTCTATGTGCACACTAAAGGACAAACATACCCTAGTTTTAGAGTAGTTGTGCTTCTAACAGAAATGATCAGGGCTCGGCAGAAGCGCTTCAGCCTCAAATTAAAACCCTCTTGTGTGCAAAAACAAAATTCTGTAAAGATTGATTGTCTGTTTAGGAAAAGGGTTAGAAATCCAGATGTATTATAAATTCATAATATTACGAGTTTACTGAGGCTTACGCGCGACTGCCAAGCCCCGGAAATAACATATAACAAACATATAAAAAATAGACTGAAGAGTGTAACACATAAATGCCCAGAATGCCACAAAACCCTTGGCAAGTATAATGGTGGATGTTGAACTGGTTTTTGGAAGATTTTTTTGTGGATGCCAAAGGATGAATTAGATAAATTAAAATATAATTATTAATGTACATATGTATAATATTATTGTTAAAATATTTTTCTCTACCCCAATTTATGGTTTTAGAGGAGTTGGGCAACTCTAACATTACTAGGAGATGTACTTACACAAATACAACACTAAAAATTGTAAATTAAAATGATTGGTGGAAACGTTTGAACTTTTTTAGTTTGTACAACCCAGTCATAATCTAATATTACCTCCTTAAGTTTCAGCCCTTTATAAACTTAGGGGAGGGGGGGGGGGGGGGAGTTAGTAAATTTGCAGTTTGTCCAATCCCTTCCTGAATCATAGACGTTCAAGGGTGGGTGTAAATGGATGTTTATCCCCCTCAAACTTTGAAATCCGTCATTTTACTCGCCTAAAAATAAAATTAAAATACATTAGATTACCCCCTTTGAAACCCCTCAATTTAACCCCCTGTCCTCAATTCTTTTTTATTCCTAATTATGTTGGCTGCGCTATACTTTATGGACATAATTGTCCTTGTTCTAACAAATTCTAGATAGATAATTCTAGTATAATAATTAGAAATCGATTGTTGATCTCATATTTTTATTGTTAAAACAATATATACCTAATCTAAAATGTTTTAATGTACTTTTTAAATGAATACTTCCATAAAAATTTTAATCCGTCTTCTGTAAAGATTCATGTTATTGTTCTATCCCAGTATATATGGCTTCGAAACCGATTAATATCCGCTGGATTAGAACCGATTCTCAGCCATACTTTTAAACTCATGTATAGCATCGTATTACTGACAATTTTCCATAAATATTGAAATAAAAATCATAATATTAATACCAGCCCCTCGGGTCTAACAAAACTGGTTTTTATCTTATAACTTTTCATTTTAATATCCGCGGAAAGCTCTCTATAATACGATGCTATAAATAACTATGCTAGTTTCAGAAGTACAATGGATGTTTACAATGAGCAGTGGGGTAGAAAATATTCATTCATTTAACAACAAGGATGACAACATCCATAAGTAGTGAAGCACAAAATCATAGAATGGACAAACGGATTAAATGAGTTAGAGAGCAAATGTTTAGTTGTAATAACAAAGAAAAGAAAGAGAGAGTTTATTCAAAAACTCAAAAAATTTCAGAAGGACAAAGCAGTTACAGCTGCCTATCTTCAATAGCAGTTGAGAAAATCGCAGCTTTTGTTAGTCTTTCCGAAATATTGGTGACATTTGGATTAATTTATACTGACTCACAAAGTTCTCAAAATCGTTGGCTAAAAAAAACGTTCCAGACATCAAATATTGATTTTTTTACACTTTAGTGTCCAAACTCTTCCACCAATAATTCTAATCAACGCAAGGGATAAGTTTGTTAATACTAATTGGAGTTGTATATAAAGAGTAGCTTAACTTATTATCACAATAACTTCCTTAAACCATTGTCTTCAAAACAATTTCTATAAAAAATCTTCTAACATCAAAACAAGTTTTTCATAAAAATAAACAGGAACTTCTATTCATCAAATTCATCGAAAATTTATTATTTTTAGGATTAAATAATATAGTACTTGGTTTTGTTTATCAAATCAGGGATTTAAAGGGATAAGATAATAGCCAAAAAATTGATGTGTACATCCCCAATGTGACCACACACAAAATTACCCCTTTTGTAGATTACAATTAGTGGTTTAAACGTTACACTCAATTTGATAAACCTCCAAATAAAATTCACTAAAAGTTCCCAAAGATGTTAAGCCACGAATAAGATTACGTATAAGACTTTGGGGACTAGTGTAATATAAGCTTAAGCTTCAGACAGACAGATGAACGTACATACATCGTTCTACATCATATAAATGGATGAATATTTAAAACATTATGAATTAGAACACTGCAGAAAAAATCAGCGGTTACCTAGATCTTAAGCTTTAGACATACGAACGGACGGACATACATCGTTTTACTTTGTATTATAGAATAATGGGATAAATATTTAAAACAATATGAATAAGAACACTACAGAAAAATTCAGCTGTTACCTAGACCTTAATCTTCAGACAGACGTACGGACGGACATCCATCATTCTACTTTGTATAATAGGATGAATATTTCTAAAAATTATGAATTAGAACACTGTAGAAAAATGCACAGACAACAAAAGAAGCTTGGGCATCTCTCCAACTTGGTCAGGTACTTTCGTTATAGTATAGACGTCCAAGGGGCGGGGGTAAACGTTGGAAACCCTCATCTTACCCCCTCAAATTTAACAAAGAAATTAATAAGATTATCCCCCGCAAACCTTTGAAACAACTCATTTGACCCACTTAAAATGAAAAGCTTGGATGTTTCTTTATTAAACTGTAACTATGTTCTTTTGTAGCCAACTTTTTGTTTATGTTTAAATGAAAAACAATCATTATTGGGGATATACATCAATTTATCTTTCATTGACTTATCCCTTAAGATTCCTGAAAATACAATTATTTTCTCCATAGGTATTTTTTTCGCCATTTTATGAACCTAAGAACATCTAAAACAATGATCTCCAAAAAGTTTATCTGTCTATGTCTATATGCTATTCTTCTTTGTATTCTATTTTATATTCTTCTATGGAAGGTTTTAGTCAAGTTTTCTGTAACCTTATTATATTCTGCTAATTTTTAGGGAAATGGCTAAAAACTGCAGAAATGAAAAGTATGAGAATTTAAAAATTAGATGTTCAGGTAGAAAATGAATATCTTTATATCTTACCTAATTAATTGATCTAAACTTTTTGTCACACGCTGGACAAGTAGCAGTTGGTTTATTTTAAGTCTTTAAGATGACGAAGTAGGAACTAAACCAGTGCAGTGTTTGTAAGGGATAAGACAATGTACGTATAGTAAATATTCCCTACTGTTAAAGTTAGTGGTTGAAAAGTTTAGGTATTGCTAAATTGAACTAACCAATCAAAATTTGATAAAAAAAATGGGAGGGCATGATCATAAAACTTTGGGTACCTATATATTTTATAGTCCCTCTATCACCGATTACAACCCTTTAATCTATATCTAATCTAAATATATCATTTTATTAAGATGGAGAATTAAGATTGAACCAAGTAATAGCTTTGCTCATTCTACCAGAACTTTTGGCTGTTGAAGTTATACCAGCTCAAGACCTTATTATGGTTCCAGATTTAACAATTCAGGTATATATCTATCTATCTGTTTGTCTATCTATCTATCTATCTATTTGTCTGTCTGTCTATCCATCCATCTATCTGTTAAAGTATTAGTAGGTATATATCTATCTATTTATCTGTATATCTATATACCAACTATCTGTTAATCTGTATATCCATCTATCTGTTACCCGTTTTGGCAGCTCAAGATCTTATTATGGTGCCTGATTTATCAATTCAGGTATATATTAATATCTATTTTTCTGTCAGTCTATTTATCTAACTATCTATTTGTCTGTCTATCTATCCATCTCTCTTTGGAGGTTATGGCAGCTCAAGACCTTATTATGGTTCCAGATTTAACAATACAGGTATATATCTATCTATTTGTCTATCAACTATTTGTTTGTCTGTCTACCCATCTATCTGTTGAGGTTATAACAGCTCAAGACCTCATTATGGTGGCTGATTTAATAATTCAGGTATATATCTATCTATTTATCACCTATCTATCCATCTATCTATTTGTTTGTCTGTCTATCTATCCATCTAGCTGTTGAAGTTATAGCAGCTCAAGACCTCATTATGGTGTCTGATTTAACAATTCAGGTTTGTTTGTCTCTCTATCTATCTATCTGTCTGTCTGTCTGTCTATCTATCCATCTCACTGTGGAGGTTAACAATACAGGTATCTATTTGTCTATCTATCTATCTAACTATCTGTTTGTATGTCTATCTATCCATCTATATGTTGAGGTTATAGCTGATCAAGACCTTATTATGGTGCCTGATTTAACAATTTAGGTTTTATATCTATCTATCTATCTGTTTGTCTGTCTGTCTATCTATCCATCTCTCTGGAGGTTATAGCAGCTCAAGACCTCATTATGGTGCCTGATTTAACAATACAGGTTGTATATCTATCTCTTTTTCTGTCTGTCTATTTATCTAACTATCTGTTAATCTATCTATCAATTCATCTATCTGCTGAAGTTATAGCAGCTCAAGACAATTCAGGTATACATCTATATATTTATCTATCTATCTATCCATTTATTCTATAAGTTTGTCTTGTCAATCTGTTTGTCTGTCTGTCTATATAACCATTAATCTGTTAAAGTTTTAGCAGCTCAAGACCTTATAATTGTTACAGATTAAATAATTTAGTTATATATCTATCTATTTATCTGTATATCTATCTATCTATCTGTCTGTTTGTCTATTTATATATCTATCTATCTTTAACGATCAATCGAATTTTCTGTCAGTATTTGCTTAAAGTGGCTGACACCCTTTACGTTGGTTTCAAATTGATTTTGTTCTTTTGTAGGGACTTGGCTGTTTTAATATTTCCGACGCTTTTAGCTGATTTAAAAGACCCATTACAAAATCGGGACAGGGTCCCCGTCCTGAGGACGAGTTTCATATTCCCTCTATATAGTATTGTATATGAATATTTAATACCTGTATTCCTTTAATTTAATAGTTTTTATTTAGGAGTTTCACTCTCGAATGCAGAGCCTATTTCAATCCATGAACAAAGATATCGATACAAAACTTCAGGTTCAGTTGCAATAAGTTTGAAAAAAATCAACTTTTATGTGTTGGTTTATTAAGTTGAGTGTTTAAAAGTCTCACCACTAATTTTACTTTACAGAAGGGGTAGTTTTATGTGTTATCATTAGAGATGTTCATCTATTTATTGTCTTATCCCTTTAGATCCCTGAATTGCAACTGTATGATATTAAAGGAGATAAATGCCGAGATAAACTCGAATCCCATTCATTTCATCTACAGATCTCAGACCTCCATTTCTAGTGCCAAGTATTTGTTATCCAGGTTTTCAAAAGACAAATTATTTATGACACGCGACTGCAGGGTGGCATTAAAAAAACCACTTGGTTTAAACCAAGTGGTTTAAACCAAAAAAAAACAAGCTTAAAAAAACCAAGGTGGGGATGGTTTTAAAAAAATATATTTATACAAAGGCTTACCTATCTTTCCAGTTATATCTTTTTATAATGTAAATAATACAGTAAATAAGTGCCAAAAACCTAAATACCTGATATAAAATTATTTTAATAGTTTAAATCTTGTACTTTGGTGATTATATCTAATAGCATACAACAGTAGACACAGTGAAATAGAGACTTACAGATATATAAAATATACAGGTAATTATTTTAAATGGTAGCTGAACTGATTTTTGATTTATTGGTGCAAAACTTGTCCAAACTTGAAATATAATTTTAATCTACAGAAGGGGAAATTTTGCTTATCATCATTTGGGATATTTATAAATTCATTTTCCATTATCTTATCTTTTAAAACCCATGCTTAACTTTTACATTTGATTGATTGTCTAATATATGCCTACTAGTTTGTCCCAGTATACCAATTTATTATTAATTGGATCTTACACCAGATTATCATGTACTCTAATAAAGAGAAACTTGTAGCTGACTTATATAACGATCTCCTTCATCCTCTCTTTATCCCATACCATCCCCTACTACTGGATGAACGAAATGACCAATGAATGACGTCCATGTTAGCAACCTAAATTGATGACAACTTTTATCCTGTCAAAATATCCACGTATATTCTATATCCATTAGTACACTGTGACAGATCACTACATCATCGAATTAAGATCCCTGAAACAGCAATAATTTGTCATAAATATTCACCAGTACCCATCCTAATTCCATATCGCTGCCGGAATCTCCGCTGGTTCCGCTATCCTTGGCTCCATCCCCCACCACCAGCTATGCTCCAGGAATATTTACTTAACAATGTTTTTGTTTTGTTTTTTATATCATTGAATTTTGATTGGTTGGTTCCAAACTATTAATGTTCAAACTTTTTAACCAATGATTTTAATTTTCAAAAAGGGTAGTTTTGTGTATCTTCATTGGGTACATTTATAAATTTTACATGGTTGTATTTCTGATTGGTTTTTATTAAGTTTGGGTACCTTGCTTTTGATGAGCTACTTATGGTGAAGTAAATATTTGTTCAGTGCCCCTATCCCTGGCTCCTTCTCCCACCCCCAGTTACCCCCAACACATGGTCCACCAGCTCAATTCTCTCGCCCCCTCCCAGCTAAATTCATTGGCCCCGTCGCAGCTCAACTCGCTGGCCCCCTCCCCCACAAATATGGGCCAAGATACGCCGCCTCAGATATCGAAAAATGTGGAACGGGTAAGTTTAGGGAGTAGGGAATTTGGACATAGGACTGTAAATTACACTGGTACCAAAAGTTTTATTTCTATGCTATTTCATTTAATCTCTCAAAAACTTTGGGTACTTTTCATGAATTTGTAAATTACAAAACTTTACAACAAATAATTTTAATTTACAGAAGGTGTAATTTTGTTTAAGATCATTGGGGATATACATTAATTTATTGGCCATTGTCATATCTCTCAAGATCGCTGAGTAAGTTTCATATTTGTAGCGAATCTGCCCTATAACTGGGATAGGTTGGTACCTCCATCGGTTCCTGAAGCCTAAATCGGCCTCTAGGCAGTTTCTATATACTTTTCAAACAAATAAATATTAAAGATAGACAGCTAATTTTTTCTTTGGTTACATAAAGTAAAAAAAATATATATAGAGCTTCTTTTTAATATCATTTATAGTTTTTATGTTAATTCATTTTTAAAAGTGAAGCTTTTTTATAATTAGGGTAGGTCCATCCGTTGAGGATAGATCTTTTCATTATTTAGACATTTTAGAATTGTTCTATCAATTTCAAACTTTGCATGATGATTCTTATAAGTTATAACAGTTAGGTACGATATAGAAAGCGTAGCAACTCTATAATCCGTGCGTCAATTTTAGAATGTGTTGATTTTTTCACTTTTTTGACAACAACTTTTTTAATGATAAAATAATTATCCTATTCATCTGATTTTTTGAGTAATGATTCCTAGTACAACATTGTACAATATTATAAGCGAAAAATCTTAATATTAGAATACCAAGTAGACATGTCCTTTTACTTTACGCAATTTTGGAACTATATATGTACATTTTTGTTTAAACTTACACATTTATTTTCTCCTTATAAAATTCTTAATCTACAAGAGTTATTGTTCGTTTGTCCTTCCCTTTTTATTTTAGTCATTTTGAATGTTGTCATTCTTGTTTTTCTCTATTTGTTCAGATCCTAAATTTAGATTCAAAAACAAATTATAAAATCTACTGTTTATTATAAATTACTAAATCTTATTCCTAGGTAATCATTTAATAACTTGCTCTTTTGACGCTCTAAAATATAATTAAACAAGGATGACTAAATCTATAAGTAATGAAGCACATACATTTTAGTATAAAATGAATAATCACGGAGTTAATTGTAGGCAAAATAGACAGACAGATAGACAAAAATATGTTTAGTAGATACGATTCACTTTGTCTGTCCGTCCGTCAGGCAGTCAGTCCATAACGCTATGGAAGAAACGTGATTTTCTCAGCTGTTATTCAAGATAGACGGCTGATTATTTGTGTGAAGACTCTCTATACCAATGAGCATCCAGTATGTAATTTTTTTTGTCCGTCGGTCTGTCTGTCAGTCATAGTACAAAATATGAAAATTAAAAATGTGTAAAGGTTTCGTGATTAAAGGTAACATGATTCTTAATTTTGACAACTGCTCTTTAAATCTCTTCATTTTTCTTGGCTTCGCCAATTATGAATGTTGTCATTACAGATAGATGTATATACAGATGACTACCTGCCCCCCTATTCCTAGGACCTTTTCGTCTGCTAGCAAATTATTTTCTGCTACTAAGCTGTGTATTCCCGACATTATTGGTTGATCTTCAAAGACCCAATTGAAAGTCGGCACAAGGTCCTTGGGATGGGGGGGGGGGGGGCATACAGTTATTTAACCCCTTCCACCTCTAGTGTTTTACTCTAATTTCCCAACTTTCATTTGTTGTGCTTCGCTGCTTATGGATATTGTCATCCTTGTTTTAGATAATAAACCAAGAGTTGGTGCACGGACTACAAGACCCAGATATTATCTTCTTCAATGAGAGCCAATTTTCAGGTGAGTGTGGGTGTGTGTTTGTGTGTTTGTGTGTGTTGTTTGTATGTGTGTGTAAGAGAAAGATAAAAAGAGGGAGGGATGTAATTTCAGTATTATGTAGTTCAAATTTTTGCCGCTAGAGAATGCTGCTTTTTTATATACTAACATTTCTTAAGTATTACCTAATTTTTACAACTTTCTTTTTAATTTTGTTTGGTGTTTTACATAATAATTAGTTGAAGTTTTAGTTCCAAAAAGCTTGTAAAGACCTAAAATTAGTATAAAGCGGTTTTATTTAGCTAATTTTGGTCCATTTATAGCACAAAAGTAGGCTATTTCATACTAAAATTTTGATAATTTTTTAAACACCTTTTTTGTATGCAGCGATAAAATCCCTGCTGTATATGGTAATATTTCATAAAAATTTAGTATTTTCTTCCCCTAGAGAGGTCTCTTGGGGCACTTGATGGTGGGGATTAATTGCCTCACCCTCCACTTAAAATTTTAGTTTTAATAATATCATTCAATAAAAGTTTTCAACGAATAAGAAAGCGTGGGTATAGACCCTTTCGTAGCAACGCCTTTTAAGGGGCGTTTCATCGTATTTCCACAGTAGCTTTTGATAGGTTAGGTAAGTTTAAGTTGGGTTAAGTGATTTCCCCGCAGATTTAGGCAATTGGCCCTGCAGGGTTAGAGCCCCCCGCAAAGCTAGAAATAGGAAAAAAGCTACTTTAAAAATACGAAGGAAAGGGACTAAATTCGAAAGCGTTCTTGTAATACTTTTGGGAATAGAGTAATAAACAGCCCATTGTACCCTCCCTCCCTTAAAATCACCAAATAAATTTTGTTTTAGGTGGGGGTGAAGATTCTTTTGTAGATGATGTTGAAAGCCAGTATAATTATGTTACAGCTACTACTAACTCTGTTGGTCAAGATAAAGAGAGGAATAATGAATATATTATGAGACAGGTATACTCACTAAATAGAGGATGTTTGTCTCCTATCAATTACCTCACACGGGCGAGCCTGCTATCCATGACTCTTTAAAGTAATGTCCAACTTCCAAGGATAACTAAGGAGAGCCAAATTTCTCATTTTCTGTCTAAACACCAGGGGTTTTAGTTTAAGTAACATCCATCAGACAACCAACTCTTTGAGTGCACGACCTTTGTCTGAAAGTCATAACTGTGCATAATAATGAGTTGTGCCTCTTTTGGGCCAAGGCACAACAGACATATCATTTACATTAAAGTCAAGGGTTGGTAGCTTTACCTTCCTAATGTAACTGCGCATAGAAAATTTTTAGTAGCAAAGCTACTTTATAATTTACTTTTTCTGTCCGTTTGTCTGTCAGACATGCTACAAAATATTAATATTAAAGTATAAAAATACGTGAGGAGAAAGGTTTCGTGAATTTTCCTCCAGAATATTTGAATTTCTATTCTTGATTTTAACACATGCTCCTTGTCCGTAATCCCTTCCTTGATTTTTATTGGACTTATGCTTATGGATGTTGTCATCCTTGTTTTTTTAGGTTTTTGTTGATGTGAATCTACTAGGAGGTGAAGAAGTATCCCAACAACCTTGTTCAGATAACAGTGAGGCTTACAATGTACCCCCCATGGAAACTCAACCTCCAGGTATTTGTGTTCAGATACTAGTGAAGCTTGGAAACTCAACCTCCAGGTATTTGTGTTCAGATACTAGTGAAGCTTACAATGTACCCCCCATGGAAACTCAATCTCCAGGTATTTGTGTTCAAATACTATAGAAGCTTACATTGTACCCCCCCCCCCCCCCCCCCCTAGATATACCACACTTTTCTCGTATCAACTGTGGGGAATATCAAAGGATGACTCCATGCAAAATTTGAGCCTGATCCGGCCAAAACCGGCCGTGATTTTTATAAAAAACCGGTTTTTTCCGGTTTTTAGGGGGTATCTGTAAATCGATTCAGCTGGTGCAAAACCGGTTGGAGGTACAAAAAATTTTACTTCACATGAAATTTAGCCAATGCAATTGCCTACAAAAATGTACATTATCATCAACTTGATTGGACAACTCTTTCCCCTTCTAAATGTCCATTAAAATCTCGGAAACGGCAAAAATCGCCAAAAATCACGCCTTCGGCGGCGAATAACGGCTTAACGGTCAGCCGGAGGCGAATCAAACATAAGTAAAGAAATGTTCACCTCAAAAAGTTGTTCAACATCAAAGAGATGCTTGAAGTCTCTAAACGACTCCTTCCCCTCCTTTAAGGGGAAAAACTGAAAAAACGTGATTTTCAAAAGTATGCCCACTTCGTGGGTGTGGGGGGCACTGAACCCGTCACCCCAGGGTCACCAAATATAAAGTCTAGGCGGCTCACAATGCTGAATTTTCACCAAGTGAAAGTCTTGTGTCATTATCTCTTATGAGAAAAATGTTATTAATTAATTAAAATTTCAAATTGTGATTTTTTGATGGATTTCTTTGATGAAATGACAGGCCGGTCAATTTTTAGGCCATTTTTTGCGGTTTTTGGCCTGTCACGCCCAAACGTTTTGAGATAATCTCACGGGACCTTTTGCCCAACCTAAGTCTGGTTATTTGTGAGGCCTAAGAAAGAAAAAATTCCGGATTGGATGAAGCACGACGTCGCTGCTCGCCGTCAAAAATCGCTGGTTGGCTGATTTTGCCCCCTCAAACCCTCACCTTGTGCCATTTTTCTGTGTAAAGATTATTATTATAATCTTTTGCGTGAGTCTGATTTTTTTCCCTAGACCTCACAAATAACCAGACTTAGGTTGGGCAAAAGGTCCCGTGAGATTATCTCAAACCGTTTGGGCGTGACAGGCCAAAAACCGCAAAAAATGGCCTAAAAATTGACCGGCCTGTCATTTAATCAAAGAAATCAATCAAAAAATCACAATTTGAAATTTTAATCAATTAATAACTTGCGTGATTTTTGGCGATTTTTGCCGTTTCCGAGATTTTAATGGACATTTAGGAGGGGGAAAAGTTGTCCAATCAAGTTGATGATAATGTACATTTTTGTAGGCAATTGCATTGGCTAAATTTCATGTGAAGTAAAATTTTTTGTACCTCCAACCGGTTTTGCACCAGCTGAATCGATTTACAGTTACCCCCTAAAAACCGGAAAAAACCGTTTTTTTTATAAAAATCACGGCCGGTTTTGGCCGGATTAGGCTCAAATTTTGCATGGAGTCATCCTTTGATATTCCCCACAGTTGATACTTGATCTGGCAAGATCCGAGAAAAGTGTGGTATATCTACCCCCCCCCCCCCAGAAAACTCCACCTCCAGGTATTTACGTGTTCAGATACTAGTGAAGCTTACAATGTACCCCTCATTGAAACTCAACCACCAGGTATTTGTGTTCAGATACTAGTGAAGCTTACAATTTACCCCCCATGGAAACTCAACCTCCAGGTATTTGTGTTCAGATACTAGTTAAGCTTACAATGTACCCCCCATGGAAACTCATCCTCCAGGTATTTGTGTTCAGATACTAAGTGAAGCTTACAATTTACCCCACATGGAAACTCATCCTCCAGGTATTTGTGTTCAGATACTAGTGAAGCTTACAATGTAACCTCCATGGAAACTCATCCTCCAGGTATTTGTGTTCAGATACTAGTGAAGCTTACAATGTAACCTCCATGGAAACTCAACCTCCAGGTATTTGTGTTTAGATACTAGTGAAGCTTACAATGTACCCCCCAGGGAAACTCAAATATAATATCCAGACAATTACCTGGCCCATATGGTGGAGACCCTTTCATATAGTAGCTAATTGCTTTTGTGTTTTTTATAGGGACTCAAATGTGTTAATATTTCCTATGTATGTTTTTTGCATAAAAGACAGTAGTATTTTTGTCATTTCAAAAAGGCATAATTTTTTTCTGAAAACTAGCTTCGTTTTATTCTTGTATTATTTATAGATGAAAGTGCAATGAAAACAACATCTGGAAGTGTAAAGTGTGAAACCTGCCATAAAATGATCCAACGAAGAAATTTAGCCAGGCAAATTAGATAACTTAAATGCACTGTTTTACTTAGATTATTTCACCTGAACTATCAATTTGTATTTTTTATTTTTACTTGGGGGGTTAAAAATCTGAAAAAGGTGAAAAAATTAAGGTCAATTTATCTTGTATTGTCGCATTTGTGATGTTATCCAGGGATCTAAAAGGAAAAGATAATGTCTGATTAATTGAAGTACATCCCAATGATTATACACAAAAGTATTTCTTTTGTAAATTACAATTAGTCATTGAAACGTTTGGACACGCAACTTAATGAGCCAATCAAAATTCAATACAAGTCCCCAAAGTTTGAAGCCAACGAATAAGAAAACATTTTTTTCGTATTCATTCAATCCGGTGGATAAGAACCGGTTCTCATCCATACAAAAAAACTATGTCTACATTGTACCATATCAAGCTTTCTACGAATATAAACATGTACAATCATAAGATTAAAACCAGTTTTTTTAGCCCTGAGGTGCCGAGGTTTACATAATTGTACTTTCTATATCCGCGGAAGGCTGTTTATGATACGATGCGAGAAATAACTATTATAAAACTTTTGGGACTTGTGTGCTAAAAGCCCATTGTTCCCTCTCTCCCTCTACATTTGGAACACACAGTGTAAACAAAGATCAGCTGATTGTAAAGCATGGTACGATTGGTGTGCGATTGCCGCGTACGATTATGAAAAGTGTAATGTCGTCTTTGTTATCAATTAATGATGTTAAGACACAAACTATTGCACACATCAGCGGATAAATTCTCATGTACAGTATGTGGCAAAGGATTTTCAAGAAAAGTGCACCTCAACAATCACATCAAGCTTCACAAGGATGATAAAAGATTTAAGGTACCTTAATATGTTTAATTATGATTTTACCCTCGCAAATAAATAGTTTAAAACCTTCCCAGGATTTACAAAAAGCTTAATTGTAAAGGAGAACCATTTCATTTCAGCGGTTAGCTACATCCTTTGGTACACACACACACATAGAGACAGTGATCCTTTTACTTTATTTTAAAAAACATTTAGGGTAGTCAATATAAGATTATATTATACTATAAAATCCAATATACCTAATATTTTGTGGTTTATTTACAATGTCTGCTGAGAATTTCAATTTTTTTATTGCTTTTTTATGTTAACAATTATAAATCTTACTTTATAACAAATACCAGCGGCTACGCTCAAGAATTGAGGGGACAGGGTCAACATTAAAAGGGGTAGTTTCACGAAATGCATTTGAACTTAATTTAGTGAACCGCATATTTTTTCCTAGTTAATGGGTTAAACTACATTTATATAGCATATATTTGAAATAAATACAATGTTTTACCACGTAGTTTTTAAAATATCAAGACTTGAAATTGTCTTTTTAAATTGCATATATCACAAAAAGATGATTTTTAAGTCTTGATATTTTTAAAACTACGTGGTAGAAAATTGAAATTCTTTCAAATATATGCCATGTAAATATAGTTTAACCCATTAACTAGCCAAATATATGCGGTTCACTATATTAAGTTCAAATGCATTTCGTGAAACTACCCTTTTACATTTTAGTTTTTAAAAAGAAAAAGTTTTATTTGTTGGAGTGTTGGGATATGATTTCTCTTGGGATTGTGTTGTCTACCAGCAATTAGCGAGGTCATTTAGTACAAACAGACAGATAGACATTTTTTATATTTTGTATTTCAGTGTGATTTGTGCGATAAGAGTTTTCATCTGAATAGTTTCCTGACCAAACATAAGAAAATCCACGCAGCACGGGAATATAAATGTGACGTTTGTGATAAAGAATTCCTTACAAATGTTAAATTGGAAAGACACATGCTGTGCCATAAAGAGGAGAAAAATTATGAGGTAAAATTCAGGGATCTAAAGGGATAAGGCAATGGTCTATAAATTAATGTATCCCAATGATGATACACAAAATTACCCCTTCTATAGATTAAAATTAGTGATTGAAATGTTTGACCACTCAACGTAATGGTCCAACCAAACTTGTTAAGCCAAGGAATAAGAAAACATTATTATAAAATTTTAACGACTAGTGTAATAAACAGCTTTTTCTCTTGGTAAAATTGAAATCTATATTTTTATTCGGGGTAAATATTTGAGGCTGGAGACGAATAATATAAGATAATTCTTCAATCAGTGCAAAGGAATTTTCGACGGGGTGTTCAAGGTGCACTTGAAAATTTTGACATCCCACTTACATCAAAATCGAGGGCGGTGTATGTATAACAGGCAATGTTAGGGGGTGGATACACCCCCCTGGGTATCCTGACACTCCCAAAAGGCCCAAAAGTGTCCCAGAATTGGCGCCAAATTTTTTTCACACCCCTTTAATTTTTCCTTGACACCTCCCTAAAATTTGCCAATGGGGTGGATAAATCATCCTTCTGCACGTCTCTGCTTTTAGTTAAATGTTTGTTCAACAGGGTTTTTTTTTATCCCTAAAAGAAAACTTAAATTAAAACAATTTTATTACATTTTAGTGTGATAGATGTAAGTCAGCATTTAACAGAAAAGATAATTGGAAGAAGCACATGAAAAAGTAAGAACTATTAAAGGCGAAGCTTTTCTTTAACTAGAGTTGTCAAAGTCAAATTGTTGGCTAAGATAGATATTGTTAACAGACAGACACAAAGACTTCTAGGCACTTTGCTGGAATAAATTTTGTACCTGCTGTTTATACAGTGTGTTGGTCAAATCTGCTTCCTGTTCTTTCCGGCCTCTAATCCTCCAGTCCCGGGTTACCACTGTGGTTGTCCGGGCATATGTTTCTGGAAATATGAAGGTCGTGGAAGTAGGGGGCAGGTTGATGTTGGTTTGCTAAAAATAATAAATATTAATATGTGAATCAACATTTTAAACCTAAAGCTTTATCCTAGCTACCAGCCTTAGTTTTCCCTCCCCTTAATTTAGATACAATAGGGGTTAGGATACAATATTTACTTTATAAAGAGAAATGGCAGCTCTACCTGTATATTGGATAGTGCCAGCCTAGATTTCTCTTAAGAGCCGGCAGACATTATAGATAGACGGTCTGAAAAAAGTTTTGTTTTTGAATAATTGGAAAAAAGAAAGAACAGACCGATTATTTATAATATCTGCCGCAGTAGACTGAAAGCAACCTTCTGTTCTGGCTCGACCTAAAAATGGACAGCCGTTAGATTGGACTGCACAAGAGTCGGCCCGTCCGTTCAAATGTCCCATCGATTTCAAACTTTAAATGATGATTCCGATAACAGTTTAGAAAGCGTAGAATAGTTACCAGAATGTCCTTAAGTTATATACCTAGCATATTTATTATTTAACCTGTTCATCTAAATTTTGGGATATGATTCCTAGGAAAACATGGAAAATATTTTAAGCGAGGCATCTCTATAGTCAAATCCGAAAAATCAAGCATGTCCTTTCACTGTATCATGTATTAACTAAATTTTTTCAACAAATTTACTTGCAATTTTTATATCCTACTCATTAAATTCTGACACTCTTCAAGAGTTATTGTTTGTCCTTCCTTCTGATTTTAGAGCTTCGCTTTTATGAATGTTGCTATGCTTGTTTTTTTCATATATGAAGGAACATAAATAGACTAACCGACAGTTAATACCAGTATGTTTTTCAGAGGTTATAAAATCCAAGTATAAGTATTTAGGGAACATAGATAGACAGACGGACAGATAAAGTGACAGATTAACTGAATGCTGCTTTGGCTGACAGACAGACAAACAGACATAGATAAATATATAGAAAAATATATAATATTATTTTTGGTGATTTTTCTCAAAGTGCCCATAGATCATAAAAATCTTTCCTTATTTTTAAAATAAAAAAGAGGGTGTTGTTTACTTTATGCTTAACCCCTATAGGTGGTACTAACCCAGCAGGGCCTATACCTGTGCTTTCCAAACCTTGCGGGACTGCTAAGTTCCTAATATAACCCAACTTATCGTGATCTAAAGTAAAACACAAATGCACTGAAAACATCCCCTCTCTTTATTTTTAATTTATTTCAAAATAAAGGGGTGGTTGATCTACTAGACATTTGAGGGAAATCACTTTTTTTGTTTCAGAGTTCACAACATCCAGGTGCCAGATTTGAGAGAACACAAGCTTGTCAGTCAAATTGTTACCACTAGTGTTTAAACTTTTGAACCAAAAGTTTTAATCTACAGGAGGAGTAATTTTGTTTATCATAATTGAGAATAAAACTTAAAAAAAATATATTATAATCTGGGAGGGAGAGATATTGGACTTTAAATTTTACTGGTCTCCAACAACTTGATTGGTTTGTAGTAAACAAAAGCAGTGTTCAAACTTTTGAACCAATAATTGTAATTTTATCATACTTGAGAGTTTATGAGTATAAAATCATCTTCCTTTGTCCGCAGGATTAGAACCGGTTTTCAGCCATACTAAAAATTATGTATCTTATCGTATTACAGACAATTTTCTTCAAATATTGATATAAAAAATCATAAAATACCAGTTTTGATATCCGCGGAAAGCTGTCTATAATACGATGCGATTAAATAACCATCATTTAATCGAGGTATAGCAATAATATTTAAATAAAAACTTACTGCCATTTGAATATTTGATATATAATCACTTGGATGTTGCGCCAAATTTTCATGTACTCTGATAAAGTGATACTTCCAAGCTGGCGAATATAACGATACCCCCCTATTCAGCCCCTGTACCCCATTCCCTCCCTTCCTACTGGATAAATGAACTGGCCTATTAATGAGGTCAATATTAGCTAGATAGACGACAAATTTTCTCCTGTCAGTTCTCAGTTGTTGGTCAATACCTTCCTCCCTGGTCAGGGGAGGGGGATGGGGTAAAGCAATAAGGGGGTATCATTATATTAGCCAGCTGAAAGAAACATTTTTTAGGGTATGCGAGAATCTATCTCAATATTCACGTATTCTATATCCATAGCCCCATGTATTTAATGTTATATCTACCTCAAAATATGTGATTTATTTATAATTCATGTATAATGTATATCATATTTGTATTATTAATAAAGATATTTGTTCTGTAATTATTTTCATTTTCAATTATTTTTTTGTGAGTTTTTTTTTATAATTATAGAACTATTATCCTTAAAGAGATAGATTGATTAATAGAAAGAATAGGTAGATGGATAGATAGAACATGCTTTGATCGTAAATTTGTGGTATTAAGTGAAAAATGCAGAGGCTATTACCATTACCAATCCAAGGAAGGATTAAAAAGAAACCCAATCTTCTCTAGCTACAAAGAGGTTTGCTAAATTTTTTGATTGTTTTATCACTATCTACCTCCCTCATTCTTTTCTGTTTCTCTCTGTATATCTCTCTCTTTTTTTTCTTTTTCTCTAATTATCTATCTTGTTTTTATATTCTTGTCCCTTTTTTCATTTGTCTTTTATTCTCTCTCCTCTCTCTTTATCTCTCTCTCACACACTCGCTGTCTGTCTGTCTCTATCTATCCATATCTATCTGTCTCTTTCTTATCTATTCCTCTCTCTTTTTTTCTCTCCCTTTCACTTCTATCCTCTTATTTTCTTCTTTCTCTATTTCTCCTCTATATGTATTTAAGGGTTCCCGGTTCAAGCCCCGCGACGTGCAAAATTAACTGATGAATTGAGCCATACTGATGAGCCCTAAAATAATATTTTTTTAAATTAATAATTTTTTGGGGGAAAGGGTAATTTTTTTTAGGGGCGATTTCTCTAGGGAGGGTGGTGGTACCCTCCCCCAAAATAGTTATAAACCTTCTCAGGACCAGTAAGTACCCTGTAAAGGAGAACCTAATCGGTTCGGTGGTTAGTGAGATCCTTCAGAAAAGACAACGACAAACAAACAAACAGAAATCCTGTTTCTTTAGTATGAGGATTTAACTTTGACTAGTTTTCATAGAACTAATATTTATTTTCCTTTAATTCAAAGTACAATTTATTTTGTAGTAAGGATAAAACACCTAAAAAATATTTTTGAACTGCAGCTGCTTCTAATTTTAAATTTTAATTAAATACAGGGATAAGTAAATAAAAAATAAAAATTTTGCTCCATTGGACTCATTTTCAGCTATAAACACAGAGTATTATGAAGTAAAGGTTGATTATGCCTACATCATCCCATAATTCGTTTGGAAAGAAGGGGGGGGGGGGACTAATCACCCCCCGCCCTTTGGACGTCCTTGTATCTTTGGTCAGGTTGGTCAGCATATTAATGGAATATGAATTGATTTTATCAGGAATAGTTATTTCTCGCATCGTATTATAAACAACTTTCCGCGGGTATAAGATTAAAACCAGTTTTTTTTGGCACCTCGGGGCTAAAAAAATCTGGTTTTAATCTTATGATTAAATTTTTATATTCGTAGAAAGCTGGAAATAATACGATGCTAGACATAGTTTTTTCGTATGGATGAGAACCGGTTCCATAATACTTTGGAATCTAATTTAAACAGCCCAATGTCCCCTCCCTCCCTAGAAAGATGGACAGTCAAGACATTGTAATCGATTAATAATTACTTGGTTTTAAAAGCTATTGATCCATATCAACTTGGATGTTGCACCAGATTTTAATGTACACTAATAAAGTGTTACTCCCATATGGCTAAAATAACATATATAACCCCCTATCCATATCCAATCCTCTCCCCTCTTATTGAAAGAATGAACTGACCAATAAATGAGGTCTATGATAGCAACCTAAATTGATGGCAATTTTTCCCCCTGTTAATATATCCATGTATTCTATATCTACTCTAACACAGTATAAAATTCCCCTCCTCCTTGAAAAAAGTCCACCCCCCACTTCTCAAAACTTTCACATGCGCGCCCTACCATATAAACCTACTTTCACCAAGCTATAGAATATTACATATTTTAAAACTACAATTTTTTCTCAAATTTCTACAATTTACAATTATTTTAAAGTAAATTTACCATACTTTATTTATAATTTAGTTTTTAAATTAGACAAAGAGATTTTAAAATGATAGTTAAACAATTTTGCTGTATAAAAATCAATTTTTTCCTCTATTATAAAGTTCAATATTTGTCCGCTAGGCGGCTCTACCAAAACTTTTAAACAAATGTTTAGGTAAAAAAAGATCAAAATTAATATCTAAATTATAAATTATCATCAAGTATTAAATGGTAAGAATTATTAAATTGAATTTTAAAAACTCAATATGGTTTTTTTCTTTGGACAGTACTTAAAAACAGAAAAATCTTATATAATTTTATCCAAGGGAGTTTTTCTGTAACCGTACTAACCGAAGTTGTTTAAAGCTGGGCAATTCATAGCCTAATTTATTCAGGTCTCCGAAGCAAATGTTGTGGAAATTGTGACCTATGATTATGCATGCACAATTAGTAAACGTGAGTGTTATAATGAAAAATTCTCTTCCAAAAACTAAATTGCTTGTTCAGGTTTTTTTCAAATCAACGAGGATAACGTGTTTATAAAACTTAGAGTACTAGTCTTATTTACAGTCCAATGTCCCCTCCCTCCCTTGAAAGAGACGTACAGATAGATAGATAGACTCAATTTGAATTTTTGTTTTCTTTAGCCACCTTCCCTCCCCACTCCCCATTAAAAGGACTCTCCACAAGAAAATCAAACTACCCACCTCTCAATAATGGGTATAGAATATGCATGGATATTATGACTGGAGAAAAATATCAAATAATCGTCAGTTTAGGTTGCTAATGTAAACCCCATTTATTGGTCATTTCGTTCATACACTAAGAGGAGATGGGATGTATCATTATTTTAGCCAGCTACAAGCTTCACTTATTTAGAGTGCATGATAATCTGGTGTAAAATCCATGTAATAATGCATCCATTGGTATACTCTCAACTCCCCTTAAAACCAGTTCTCCCAACCTCTCAAAATCTTTCACACACACACACACATGCCCGCTTTCACCACTGAACATACAAAATACATATAAAATGACATTTTATAAAATCTTTGGAAAAAAATCTTAGTTGTTACCTCCAATTTCAAAATTTTATATTTAAAATGTTTATACAATTTCGTAAAGTAGCTGTTAAAATGCTTTCGAAGCTTAATTGCCTTCAAAAGTAAAAATCTATATAAAATTAATTTTATTTTACTAAGTACATAATTTGTCCGCTAGGCGGTTCTAATTCAAATTATAAACTAGTAAAATTGTCAAATTTTAACAATATTTTTATTTCAAAGCAAAAATTCGTATAATAATATTTTTGTAAAATTTTTTTATATTTTATTTGTTATTTCTAAATTAATCTTCTTTACAATGAGTGTTTCAAACAAAATAATTTTAATAATCAGATAAAAGCCAATATTTCATATTCAATGATGATTTCTGATGGTATTATCAAGTATACGGATATTTCTATAGGTCGATTATGACCCTTTAATTTTACAAACCTCTAAAACTTTTGTGCTACAGATAAGTAGTAATATTTCGATCATATATAGTTTTCGTTAGTATTTATCAAGGATGACAACATCCATTAAAGCGAATTTCTGAAACGGTTGGACAAATGAACATTGAAACTTGCAGGGTGCCAGAACTGAATAAATAAATGTACAATTAAGTCTAAGCAAATCTGCTTAAATACAAGATACGTTTAAGGATATATTTACAATTCAGGACTATATAGGTGCGTCCCTTAAAAAATTGTACCTAGTTGTAAGAGGAATCAGTATTCTCAAAATCAGTTGAGTAGGATAATGTTATCACATAGAAAAGTTTTTGTCTAAAAGGTTACATATAACGAAAATATACGTTACTATGCTTTCCAAATCGTACACCTAAATACTAAAGGAATCACCAGGTCAAGTTTTGAATTGATAGGACAATTCTAACATGTCAAAATTAATCAAAAGAGGTGAATGTAAAGGACTGACGGACCAACCCTAATTATATAAAAGAGACGCTTTTAAAAACCGATTTATCGTTGTGTAAAAACCATTCCAGTTTCACTTCACACAAAAAACGAGCGAAAAATAAAAAAAAATATTCGCGCGTTTTTGTTTGCTGTGCCATTCCTGTAATTTTTGTAACTATTTCTTGTTTCTTTTAGATCTTTCAGTTCAGGTTTTAATGTTATCTGTGCAGATGCTGTGCTGTCAGCCGTTTGGGAGTATATAGCTGCAATTAAAAGTTATTTAACAAGGATGACAACATCCTTAAAAGCGAAGCACTGAAACTGTAGGACAAAAGGCCATTAACACTTATAAAGTGTCAGAACTGAATAATCAGAATATAAATGTATTAGATTCAAAGCAAAATTGTAAGTAAATTTGTTGGAAAACTGCTTGATACTGGATAATTTTTATATGGACATACTTATATTACTTGATTTTAGAGTTGCTTCGCTTATAACATTATACTTTGTTGTCCCAGTAATAAACATATCAAAAATCAGATCAATCGGATAATTAGGTCACATAAAAGTTTGGTGTTAAAAAGTTAAAATTCAACATGTTTAAAATGAACGTTTGGACTTTCTGGTAACGATTATAGAGTTGCTTTGCTTTCTAACTCGTACCTAACTCCTATAGGAATCATCATGCAAAGTTTGAAATCGATAGGACAATTCTAACATGCCTAAATTAACGAAAATAGCTATCCGTTACGTACGGACGGACCGACCATAATTATAGAAAAGCTTCGCTTTTAATAATGACCTTGCAATTTAGTGTGGGTCCATAAATATTTCCAAAATCGTATATTACAATGGAAAACCCGGTTTTTAGGGCATAATTTTTTGAAAAGTTTGAAATATTTTTTTTATACAAAACTCACCAAGCCAATAAAGAAAATAAGATATTGATTATTAATTTCTGTCACTGATAAGTTGGTTAAATTAAGCAATAAATTTGTTCAATTAAAAAAAACAATTTAGAAAAATTCCTTTGCAACAACTGGAGATTTCAACGCAATAAATACATATAGCTTTTATTTTTTATTTTAGCTTAAGAAAATAAAAGTAAAAAATTTGGGGGTGTTATTTCTTTCTAGGGAAAATTTTCCTGGACTTTAAGAAGCTACATTATAAACGAGAACCATATCTGTTCAGTGGTTAGCGAGATCTTATGTACAAACTGACAGACATGACATAGATCATGTTACTTGATGTATTAAACAAAATGTTCTAAAAAATCAATTCCTTTGTCACAGAAAATTTTCTTGATCACGAAACCTTTAATCATACACAAAAATAAGAATTGTTATTGTAGAATTTAGTAGATTGGTAAAGCTTTTAAAACAAATAAGTGGACAACAACCTAAACATTTTATCTAAAACGATGTTTCAAATGTCACCAAGTACCCCACTCTAGTTTTTTTTATGGGCGATTTCTCTAGGGAGGGAGCTGTGTTATCCTCCCCAAAAATAGAGAAGCTAAACTGTAACCACTGGAGAACCAGATCGGTTCAGCGGTTAGCAAGATTTTTCGTTACACACACACGGACACACAGACATAAATAGATCATGTTATTTTTTTGACTGCAGTATATACATATAGTTTGTTTTTGTGAGAGATAAAAATCACGAAACCTTACCTCATAACCAAAACATCTATTTTAACATCTAAAAGATTGGAATAAAGCCATAAAAGTAATAATTGGATAAAAAACTAAACAACTTTACCTAATAATTGTTTAAATGAGTATTGGGTTAATTAAGAGAGTCTGCGCTTCTAACATATGGAGATTTTAACGCAACAAACCATGAAAATCAATTATAAATAGTTATATTCTTGTCCGCTAGATGACTCAATTAAATTTTCAAATTTAAGCCTGTATGCCAAAATATAATACAAATTTTTCTTTTCTTATAAAATTAATTCCTTTTTTAATACAAGTTATAAATTTTATTAACCTATTTCTCCTTAGTATTTTTAGTAGCGAAGCTACTCTATAATTTGAAATGTCCGTCTGTCCGTATGTCTGTATGTCCGTATGTCCGTATGTCCGTCTTAGTTTGGGGGAAACGTGAATTTCTCGGCTCCTATAAAAGATAAAAGGCTGAAATTTTTTGACAACATTCCTATTATTAAGGAGCACAATTAACTATAAAACATCAATGGCAGTCGGACCGCTTTTTAGCAGGTTTTAGGCTATTTTTGTATTTTTAACATTTTTCTCCATATCTTTGGTGTTTATGGTCCGATTTCCAATTTTTTTTTTGTTAAAGATATCAAAATTGAATTTCCTGTCGATTTGAGAAAACAACTATGACGGTCAGACTGCCTTTAGGCAGGTTTTAGGCTATTTTTGTATTTTTCACATTTTCGTCCATACCTTTGGTGTTTATGGTCCGATTTCCAAAATAATTTCAGTTATAGATATCAAAATTGAATTTCCTGTCGATTTAAGAAAACAACTATGACGGTCAGACTGCCTTAAGGCAGGTTTTAGGCTATTTTTTGTATTTTTCACATTTTCGTCCATACCTTTGGTGTTTATGGTCCGATTTCCAAAATATTTTCAGTTATAGATATCAAAATTAAATTTCCTGTCGATTAAAGAAAACTATCTTGACAGTCAGACTGTCTTTTTGCAGGTTTTTGGCTATTTTTAAATTTTTCCCTTTTTTTCCTTATCTCTGATTGATGTATATAGTCCAATTTTCCTAATTATTTTGGTTAAGGATATAACAATTAAATTTCCTGTCGTTTTAAGAAAATAACCATGGCGTTCAGACTGCCTTTCAGCAGGTTTTTGGCTATTTTTATATGTTTTACATATTTCCCATATCTTTAGTGTTTATGGTCCAATTTTAAAACTTTTTTTGGGATATTTTTTTTGAATATCAGTCAGTCATAATACAAAATATAAATAATTAAATCAAAATTATAGAAAGGTTTGCAAATTGAATACAATTATAGTATCTGAGTGCTCTGTTTTCGAAAAAGAGGCATAAAAATATTATTAAACATATTTTTAGTATTATAATAGTCTGAAACAATTAAAGGAGCAAAGAAAGAAACATTAAAGAACATATAAGTTCAGTGTTTAACAAGATCTTAATGGGCATACAAACAAATTTTTTACTTCAATATACATTAGGACAAGAAAATACATACCTGATAGAAATTAATTTGTTGTCTTCTGATATTGAAATCTGTTGAAATTACATCTATTTGAGTCGTAGCTTTAGGGGTCAGGAAATGGACTAAATTCTCAGAACAACTTTATTAATGTAAGTTCCAAGCATTTCGTACATCTCCCGTGTAAGTTATTTATGTCCAGCTTATTTTGACACGGGGGACATATAACTTACAGCTTTCACTGTGAAATGACATGCAGTACATCATGGTCAAACCATACTATTGATTGATGAACAACTTGTAACTGACATTTAGAACTTCGTATGTAAATGTGATCAAGAAGGTGTCCTTGGTTGTGTGTTGGTTTGGTCACTATTTGACTAAAGTTATTTTCATTCAGTTTCTTTATCACTATATTATCTCTTTTATCCCAAAAAGAAATATTAAAGTCTCCAGCAATAATTATGCTTTCATGATCTGATATATTGTTATTTATAAGACCTAATAGGTCTTCCAAAAATGAATTATGATTGGCTCTTAAAGAACAATATACATTTATAACTACTCTTTTGTTTGATCTATAGGCAGAAATTTGGTAATTATTTCGACATATGTCAACAATTGTTGTATAATCACAATTTAGGTAAGCTGCAATCCCATTACCATTTGATAAACTGTTTAAAGATAATTTGTATCCAGTAATTTCTAAGCTTTTATCCACTAAAAAATTGGTTTGAATTTTTAAGTCTAATGCAATGATGTATGTATAAGGTAAACAAAAACATATATTTTAAAATGTCAAGTTATTGAAATATATACAGTTCAGTAGTTAGTTAATTAGATCTTTAATTAGTGGCTTTGACCCTGGCTTTAAGTGGCTGAATGGGCTTTTATAAACTTTACATAGTCTAAAACCAGTACATTTCTTACAAGCTTTCCTATTAAACCTAAAACTATGCAAATTTTCCTTAAAAGTGTAAAAAAAAAATTTTTTAATACACATCATTTGTTTTGGATATGCCTATTCCATTACATATTAGAATGTAAAAAATTCAAACAAATAATTTCCTAAATTTGTTTTCAACCATGTTTCTTGCAAAAGAATGATTTGCTTTGAAAAATTGTGCACTTGTTGTTGCAGAATATCCATGTTTCGCTTCAATGAGTAAACATTGAGACATGATAATATTAAACTATCATCAGCTACATTTGTAAAGGATATCATGGCATTGTCAGCTAAATAATTCACCTCTTCTAATGCTCTAGGGCAGTGTTTGATTTTTTTATCATCAAATTCTCCATAAATAAGAATTTGTGAAAGTTCTTGGACACGAGACAACATAACATAAGATTGAGCTGCTTCTAGTGATGATTTGATATCAACAACTAAAGATGTAGGCTTTTTACAAGTCAGTCCCTGAATCTTATGTATGGTGGAACCAAATGCTAATCTCAGAGGAAATTGTATTACTCTGCCAGATGAGACATAGGAATTTTCTCTGTATGGGAATTCAATTTTTTTGATAGGTGTTCTGTGTGGATGATTAAAATATCTTGAATCTTTTCTTAGGTTTTCTCCTACATTTTTATCATCAAATTCCACATATATTGTAATAACTTTATTATTTTGCTCTTCAAAATCAACAATGGTACCAAATGCTCCATTAATTAATCCATCAGATACATCCAGGTTGTAGGTTAACATGACTTTGCAACCAATTTTAAATCTTAAATCATGTTTGAGTGGTGTATTTTTTACATTTAAAGTGCCTTTTTCCAGCTTAGGATTGTTGATTTCTTTGTCAAACCTTTCCACAACTGCAAGCGACTGTTTTTCTTCACCAGGTAACCTTTGGAGACAATATTCATTGAATTCATTAACAGTGGCATTTGTGGAAGTAACAAACAATACATCTTTTGGAATTGCATTGAAAGAACTCTCAATAACCCTTTCTCTCAATGTTTGTAGATCAGATCTAAGAATGTTTCCAATTCGAATTCTATTTAGTACCTCTGCATAAACTTTATTTTCACCTTGTCTGTGATTTGTTCTTAGAATTACAGGCATAAATTTTCTCCAAATAGAATCATTTAGAAATGTAAATGTAAATTTATGATTTTTAGGTTTTTCAAAGATGTAATTGGATCTAACAGGACGTAATTGAAGCAGGTCACCAAACAGGAAAATTGCTACACCTCCAAATAGTTCATGGGGTTTCATTTTGATTTCTCCTAATCTGATATGCAACTTATACAGCATATCAGAATCTATCATACTGATTTCATCTACAATCAAAAACTTGAGATTTTTAAGTTCATTTCTTTTAATGTCTCGTTTCTTGTCACCCAGACTCTCATAATTGGACCCAAAACTAAATGACAAAGCAGAATGAAGAGTTGTTCCAGAGATATTTGCTGCAGCAACACCAGTAGGAGCTGTTTTCAGAATATAAGGGCAATTAATTTCATCACCTGCCTTTCTAAGTATTCTTTCAACAGTTTGCTCTAAAACATGTATTGTATGACTTTTGCCAGTGCCAGCTCCACCACTCACTATAACTAATGGTGCTTTATCTGGCATACCTATTCCTTGATTAGATTTCCTCAAAGAGTTGGCATATGTAGTGGCAATATCTACAACAAGAAGTTGGTCTTGGTCACACTGCAAATACATATTTCTTAACTGTTCCTTTGATAGAAGCTGAACTTTTTTAAATGGATCACTGCTTGATTGAATATTTTCAGATTGTAATTCAGTTTGTAGATTTAAAGGGTCATCAGTAAAACCTTCAAGAGCACATTCCAATTCAGTTAGTTGATTCTCAGGGTCAAGAATATCACCTATGTTGAAATCTTTTGCATTTTGGTAAGCTTCTTGAAGTTCAAGTGAATGTTTTAGTAACTGCATTCTTACAGCATGAATTTTTTGGACACCCTTACCATTCACTTCATTAAATAATTTATTACAAAGATTTACATTGGATGGCCCAAGTTCATCTTCAATTTTGTGGGGATAGAACAACTGAAGATTAGATAATTTGTATTCATGAGGGTTAGTGATTTTGTTGTATTTGTGGTAACGGATAACTAAAGGTGATCTTAATTTTACATATTCTGTTGAAGTGGTTGAATTGATTTTTATGAATTTAGGCAGACAGTAAGATTTGTTTACCTCTGGAAGATCATCAGTTATTATAAAGTTACCCTCAGCAATATCAATTTCATCAACTTTTTTATTGTCAACAATCTCAGGCTCATCACCTGAAAATTTGTACAGAGCATACCGTTGACAAAATTGGCTGTAACTCATTTGTAGAAGGTAAGGCTGATTCTCAATATCTCTTGCACAATAACGGTCATAACCAGAAACCTTCTCCTTAAACCAACCTTCTCTACCTTCAACTTGGACAGCACCATCAGATGATTCTGATTTCATTAGGAACTTACTTTGATTTTCCTTCAACCCTGAGGGAATGAAAATTGTGTCGACATTAAAATAACTGAACTTCATTGATGGAATAAGACGAAACACTGCCTCACAGGGTCCTAATTTATAATTACAACTAAGAAATTTTAATTTTGTTGTTATATTTAATCCTAATATTAACATTCCCCTATAAAATAACCCACTTTCCCCCTAATCAATTAAGTGTTAATTGCAAAGACAAATTTTTACATAGATATAAGTATTCCATCTACCCAAATACTTATTCATCCTGTCTCTAGCAGTAGAAATAAAAAAAATTTAAATGTCTTGTGTTTTATTTTTAGTTGTAGATTATTTCCTATTTGACGGTTGGTGAGAAAGGTATTAGCCACTAATTTTAGCTTTTCTTGATACTCTTTATTTTTATTGCACTTTAACATTTCTTTAATTGCATCAGTAGTGCCAGTATCATCTTTGCTGTAATTATTGTTTAAGTATAAATTTGGGTTTTCTAGACAACTTTTAAACACAAAACTGCTTAATAGATTTCTCGTAATAATTCTTTAAAAATATTATCAGTAAGAACCAAATTAACTGCATAAAATGAATTCCGAAATGTTTTTTAATGAACAAGAATGATAACATCCATAAAATCAGACAAAAAATTAGAATAACAAACATAATACAACAAATTCAGCATTATTTGGAAATGTGAACAAAAATTCAGCATAATTGTATCCAAATATCAATGTCTAAATTTGAAATTGATGGCACATTTTTAACATTCTATCTAATATGAGCTATTTGTTATGTAGAGACAGGTGTACTGTCCCTAATTGTAGAAAAGCTTTATTTAATTATGTACTTATAAAAACTGTTTCATTTAATTCTTATTTAAAAATAGTAATTAAACTTAAACATGCCTGTAGTATTCAGAAATGTAAGTTATCACAGAGTAGAAATCTAATGATGGCTGTAGGTCCATGTTTGCTGACCATGCATTTATCCATTCATTATTGAAATTATTGATGTAACACTCATCAGTTTTTCTTTCAATAATCACAGAATAGCTTTTTTCATTTACTCTTAAAGCATTTTCATATGCTAGTATAAGTTCATCATCATGAATGTCATTGTTGATTTTAGATTTTGTTAATAAAGCTAACATTCTTTTTTTCAGTATAGATTTTTCCATCTCACGAATTTCAATTAAATTTTTCATTTCACTTTCAACCAGAACTTCTAAATCTGCCATTGACAATTCAATAATATCAGAGTTCCATGTTAAAGTTTTGTTCAAGATTCCAAAGTCTTTTTTGCTCAGCAATACTTTTTGCTGTTTTTCTGTTAACATTACAGAAAGCCTATGGACACATTTCTGATAAAGATTGCAGTTCTCAAATTGTTTTTGCTCTATCAGATTAATACTTTTCATTGCATCTTCATTTTCTAGAGTCTGTTTTACTTTGTTTAAAAGATCATTATTTTGCTTCAAAATTTCTTTTCTTTTCTTTTCATCCTTTTCCAACACTCTAACAGGTACACTAATAATTGTTTTAAGTGTAGGATAACGTGGAAAATTAAACCTACAACTTGTTCCATGTTTGCGACAAGTACGAGAATGCCTGTGTACATTAACTTTATTTGTTATATCTGCACTAAGAGGGTTATATCTGTCACATGATACATGTTTGTCAATGAAGTTTGTGAGTGCATTTTCTTCCTGTTGTGTTAGTAAATTATCATTTTTGATACTTTCAAACGCCCTTTTTATTAGACACACATTGTTGATTCCTTCAATTTTTTCCAAATTTTCCCAATCTATCCAGAGAATGCCATGGATATGGGGTGAACCCCTGGACTGAAATTCAACCTGAGAAAAGCAGCTTAATTATTTGATAAATCAAAAAAGGGAAGTATGCATGAACAATAGCCAGTGATTCTAAGTTTTTTTTGTGAATTTACTAGAGTTATGTGTAATATCATTTTATCCTTTTAAAAAGTTAAGTTTCACCATGGTTTTATATGAAAAAAATCTTAAATGTTAAACATGTTATACTCTTTATCATCAAACGTTTTGTTGAGGTCAAACTGTTGTGACACAAAAGTAAACTCTTTCAATGAAAAATTTTAATTTTGAACTCAACAAAACATTTGATTATATTTCGGCTAAAAATTATTAATATTTCAAAGTTTTTTTCATTTAAAACCATTGATTTTAAATCAATTTATTGATATTATACAGTACCCTAGTATATTCAACAAAAAACATTTAGAATCACTGTTGAAATGTGCTTGGAATTACATGCTCTTTTTTATGCATGGTAATTAAATGTTTCAAGAAATGTTAATTAATGTTATAGTATTCTAATTGTTGCAGCTATTAACTTTTTATGAAATTAAAAAATTGGCAACCATTTTAAAGGTTGGTGCTTTCCCTTATAGTGTGTGTGTGTAATAACAATAAACATTTTGACTTACTTCAAAATAAATTTAAAAAGAGGGGTGGTTAGTTTTTATTTTCTTAATTCTAATTTAAAGAAAATTTTTTAAATATTTCATACCTTGTATCCATAGTATTTTACTTTCAATGGACTGCTTGGTGCCATCAAAATATGTTTAATGAAATTCTTTACTCTGTGTTGAAAGTTAAGTGTAGAATTAACAAAGTTTTTCTTAACAAACTCATATACATCCATGTTTTCACTCATAAAATCTTCCAAAGGCTTCCCATTGACATAAACAAATTCTTTTCCATTGCAAAATTGGTATTCTATTTGACAATCTTCAAGCTGAGATACAAAATTTTCTGTAAACAAAACATCTGCTGAACTAAGTGAGAAGAAAAAATGAAATGGTCCATGATTCTCAATTCTACCCATTAATTCATACCTATAATATTTGTGCAATATGTAGAATAAAAGCAAAATATTGACTGCAATTTGGTTATTACTCTTAATTTTAATGTTATAAATTACCAGTTATAATGATTGGTAAAGTTTAAGGAATTAAACAATAACAAACAGTTTAATTATTGTCAACATTCTCAGAAACATTGCACTGTGGGGCAAAGACAGGATTAATATAGTTGGAAATTCTATATAAAAAATAACAATTTTCAGAAAGTGTATACAATTTAATCCTATTAAACATTCTTTCCCTTTTAGTGCACTTTTTTGAAGGACAAGGGATGCCTTCCAATTATTTTGAAATAAGATTTACAAACCAAATTTTGCAGGCATTCTTTATAATTAAGAATTGATAAAATCTTTTTCAACTATTTCAATTTAAATCCTTTCCCCTATATAATTAGCTATATTGCACAAACCTCATTTTTTTCCAATATCGAGGAGTGTTTTTTATATTCTCTAATACATTAAAACCATCTTCAAGATGGTAGGTTGCAATATTATTAGAATTTGATATCTTTTTCCCACGTAGGAAAGAAATGTTGATATTTCGTTGGATTTGTAATTGTTCAATGAAACTTGTAGCAGCAAATAAATACTGTGCATTTAATGCAAACCGATTGTCAAAATTCATAATTCTTTGACCAAAATAACTTTGAGCTGACAGTTTTGTTTTTCGCTCAGTATCTAATGAGTTTTTGCCATCTGGAAATAATCCAGGAAATGTTTTAGGTTCCCAGTTTTTTTCTCGAATTATATTTGTAGGAACTTTTCCTTCTCCGGGCGCAAATGACAATTTTTCATTGGTAGTAGAATTTTCAGGATAGTCGTCAATTAGAGCAGTTACTTCATCACTTGAAAAGTTATATTGACCTAAATTAATGGAAATATTTTAAACAAACTTGCTATGGTACACATTCATTAACACCTGTTTACGACTTATACAAAGCTTTTACAAAAGATAGATAGACAGACTTTCACACCCCCCCCCCCTTCATATTTTGATAATTAATGAAAAACAAAAAAAAAAGTAATCTAACCTATTGGATCAACATTTTCTTTTGGGGTTAGGTTTTTTATTTCATTTGTAGTAATATTTTCATTTTCATAATCAGTATCTGAAGATGATTCTTCAACAGGATTATAATTGGGATCTAAATCTGAATCATCATCACTGCTACTAAAATTTCAACATATTTCTATAGAGTATTTATCTTGACTCAATGACAGCAAAGTAGAAAATGACAAATTTACCATAAAATGTGCTAATTTGTGCGATGGGAAGGGAACCATCCACAAACAAGAGAAAGTGATTCTAAGCAGCTTCTAGCAATTGTTTTTTTGTAAATATACTAGGGATATGTCTAATATTGTTATATCAACTAAAACAAATAAGTTACACCATGGTTTTCTATAAACAAAACTTTCAAATGTTAAGCATTTTTGACAAAATATCATCAAATGTTTTGTTGAGTTCAAAAGTTCAAATGAAATGATATGCAAAAACATAATCAAATGCTATAAATTACAAAAGTACACTAATAAAACTGTTTACAATATTACATCCCATTTTCTAAATTAGTATTTTTCATAAAAAAAGTTTACTTTTGTGCCATACCAGTTTGAACTCAACAAAACATTTAATGATATTTAGTCACAAATTGTCTAACATTTCAAAGTTTAATTCATTTAAAACCATGGTGAAACCAAACTTTGTAAATCGATATAAAAATATTAAACATAACCTTAGTATATTCACCAAAAAAAAACATATAGAATCACTGCTGGAAGGTGCTTAGAATCACTTGCCCTTGTTTGTGGATAGTCCCCTTTTTGTTTAAACAAGCTCCAAATCAAGCTCAAAATGTGCTAATTTTTGGGATCAGTCAATATAAAGGTATTTCTATCTAAGTTTTTAGTAAGCAAATTAAAATTAAAAGTAAAAAGGACTTACAAAAGTTTGTCAAATAAAGCAAGTGCTTTGTGGATATCAAAAAATATTTTTCTCTTTATTTGGAAAACCTACTAAAGTTTAATTGTGTATTGATATGAAAAATTTACTAAAATGACTTTGTTATGCAATTATAAATAATAATAAAACACAATTAAGTTGTCTAAATTTTTTTATGCAATACTAAGAAAATATGTTGAAATTCCTGATTTACCTTGAGCATAAAAGTTCTTTCTCAAATGTTTCTGAATCAATATCCTGTATGTCAGTGTAAAAAGGATTTTTTAAGAGTTTCAGTGTTCTTATGACTTTTTTTGTTCTATCAACATCAATAAATGACTCAAGATACCCATGTTTAAAACTTAGTTTTCTTTTGAATGAGACTGGAATGATATTTGATTCAATATTTCTGTTACTTTTAGCTTCAGGAATTGGAATTACACTTGCTTGCTCAAGTGTTCTAGGTAAGCGTTTAATTGTGTTGTTCACATCTTCTGCATTAATTGGAATATTCACAATTTTTCCTCGTAATCCTTTCATTCTTGACTTAGGTAAAATTATAAACTTTTGAAATATGAGATTGCGGGCTATGAGGCTATTTTCTAATTCAGTAACATTCAATTCAGGATAAGGTTTCAAATCAAATAGTTCTAGTCCGTTTTTGTGACATATAGAAGGAATCTTGCCAAGTTTCAACTTTAAAGAGCATGTATTACAGAGATATTTCCCCACTAACTTGGTAGGATCAGAATGTTCAGTACACCAGCTCAAGTTGGTTAAATTATTTACTGTAGATATCCAGGAGTTGTTAACTAATGATAAACTTGATAAATGCAACTTTCTATGACAGGACTCACATTTATGTTTTCTTCCATATTGAATAGATTTTCTAAATGCAACAAATCTGTCATATAGAGAAAAATTTAACAAACTGGATTTGCGATATTTTAGTTTGGATTGAGCTTCATGAAGCTTGTATACTTCTGGATTGGCTGCTCTTTTGAGTTTTCTGTTTTTTACTTTGGCAACTCTGTTTTTTTCATTGTAGGTCTCATAGTCTTTGTTCTTAAGATTTTGTCTACTTTTAAGTTTAGATGCACACTCACGTTCCTTGTATTCTGTTTCATTTACACTTCTGAGATTAGATCTACTTTTCTGTGTAGATTCTCTAATATTTTTAGTGTAGGTCTCATAGTCTTTGTTTTTTAGATTTTGTCTACTTTTAAGTTTAGATGCACACACACGTTCCTTGTATTCTGTTTCATTTACACTTCTGAGATTAGATCTACTTTTTTGTGTAGATTCTCTTATATTTTTAGTGTAGGTCTCATAGTCTTTGTTTTGTAGATTTTGTCTACTTTTAAGTTTAGATGCACACTCACGTTCCTTGTATTCTGTTTCATTTACACTTCTGAGATTAGATCTACTTTTCTGTGTAGATTCTCTTATATTTTTAGTGTAGGTCTCATAGTCTTTGTTTTTTAGATTTTGTCTACTTCTAAGTTTAGATGCACACTCATGTTCCTTGTATTCTGTCTCATTTACACTTCTGAGATTAGATCTACTTTTCTGTGTAGATTCTCTAATTTTATTAGAGTAGGTCTCATAGTCTAAGTTTTTTAGATTTTGTCTACTTCTAAGTTTAGATGCACACTCACGTTCCTTGTATTCTGTTTCATTAACACTTTTTAAATTTTGTCTACTTTTTATTTTAGATACTCTCATTTTTTCTTTGATTTGATCCTGAATTATTTCAGTGTTGTAAAATGAAGAGCAATTTAAATTGTATCTTAAATGTTTGTTGAGCTGATTGAATTTTCTATCGCAACCATTACATAACACAGCTTTATCATTATCTTTATTTTTTTCACTTGATTCTTTCCTCTAAAATATTGTTTCATTCAGTTTAGTCTATTATAAAAGTTATAAAGGCTTAGCTATATGACCTAAATATCATTTTGACGAACACATATACATCCATTTATGACAGATAGACATTCAATTATAGAATGGAACTACAAAAAAATCATTTCTGATGCTTTTTTTCAAAGAAAAATCTTGTAAATCTTATAAAAAATGGCAAAGATACCTGGGATACAAAAAAATTCACACAGACAGAAACAAATACACCCTAATTATTTAGCAGATAGCCATCCAATTACTGCATAGATTAGCAAAAAAATTACAAATGGTGAAACATGACAAAATAAGTTCAGACTGAAACAATAATTTTGCCAAATTTTCAAAAGTTTATGGATAGACAAACATGCATACAATTTTTTCGCAGCTCTATAGTTTCAAGGTCATTTGTTCATATAATTAATGAAAAAAAGTTTTCTAAATGTGAAAGACTTAAAAAAATATAAACATTTAATATTTTTGTCTCATTTTATTTGAGTGAAACAAAATTCCTTGTATAGTTTTTTTGATTGTTTGATATTATATTCTTTGATAGATTTCAATTCATCTAATGTGTATTTTGCTTTACATGCAGTAGAACTCTTGAAGTGTTGAAAAAGTTTTTGTTGTTTTGTACAACAACCTTTACATGTTGAATATATGTTTTCACCTAAACACTGTAAAAAGCTTATAAATGTTTGCTTTTCATGATTTGTAAAGAATCAATTATAATTTAAAAACATATTGATTATAAAATGTTTAAAAAGTTTTTTTCAAGCATTTAATGCCAAACCCCTTTACTACTTAAAGGAGGCCTACTCTAACTGCTGAAAGACTGCCACAAGTAGACCCAATAACCCAAATTAGAAGCTTCGAGCTTCAAAACATAAAAAAGTGTTGTTTCTATTGTAAAAACTTTATAAATTTTAAGCTTTCCTTGTTTTTGTCTTCCTTAGAAGGTTTTTTACTAAAGCACTTAGTCTAGTAATTATTTATGCTAAAAACTAGAAGGTAATATGTAAATAATTCTCCAGTATGGCTTTTAAACTGATTAGATTAATCCGCTGGGTTAGAACCAGTTTTCAGCCATACTGAAAAATCATGTATAGCATAATATTACAGACAATTTAATACAAACATTAAAATAAAATCATGAAATAAATACAGGTTTTGATTGCCCTGGCCTTTATCACCACGGGTCTAGCTAACAAAACTGGTTTTAATCATAAGATCTTTCATTTTAATACCTGCAGAAAGTTTTCTATAATACTATGCGATAAATAACTATTCTTTAATCCTATTTCCTTCATAAAATTCAATAAACTTTTTTGAGAATATATTTTTTAATTTTCAGATCTAATTACTTTAATAAAGAAATGATATATTGCTGATTGAATAAATAGACATAAAGGTCAGGTTTTACACCTGCATGATCAATTTGAAAAATATTTAATGTATTTAATATCTTTAGCATATTTTCCTGTTGAACTTCTAATGATATTTTGTGTTCATTCTGTTCTTCGATAAAATAATATTTAGAACAGTTCTTGTTAATTTTTAAATGTTCCAAAATATTCGTTAGTGTAACAAAACACCTCCGACATGTTTCTGGTTTTCCTACAGAATCTTGAATTTCAATATCCTTGCTATGATTTTCAACTGGGAGCATATTAGGATTGATACTGATATTCTAAGTAAAAGACATAATAAATTGCTTTGAATTAACCTATGCCAGCTAAAGAAAACTTAAATACTTCAAAAAAAGAACTCATTAAAATATATTATTAACAAAAAAAACCGCCCCCCCCCCCCCATCTTACAGAAAAATTAATTTTTCTTCAAACAAATATATGTTCTATATCCTTCATGATTATAAGGTAAATGGTCCTTATGTCCTAAATAAAATCAAAAAGATTATATGTCTCGAACATTCCTGAATAATTTCTTTATCATAAGGTAATTTCATTTCTCTGTACACATAAGAAAGCCAGTATTGCCAATTTTTTGATTTCAATATTTGATAGTGGAATGATGTATTGCTTATTTTAATTCTTGCCAGCAGTATAGGAGTATTGTTCACGACATTGTTATTATCATAAGCATTTCCACTTTGAAAAACTATCTTGCCTAAGTCTTCATTAAAAATCAACAAATGACGTTTAATGACATGTGCTGTAAAAGAAATCAGTAAATCAAAAAGCCAATTGGTATCATCTTTTTTGGGGAGTTCCCACTCTTTTTCATCTGACAGACACAAAATATTGTTTTCACGAAAAAACACTTTTGCTTTGTCTATGAGGGCAAATCGTAATATTTTTAGGAAAGGCTCTGCATCTTCTTTTGTAGATGATTCGGATAAATCATCTATGTTAAATTGAACCAATGGATATGGAGTTGTCAAATTCAGCTCCTGTTCCACCTCTTTAATAAATTCTGTGGAATATATATCACAGGTCTCCTTAACAAAACCTTAGATTAAAAAAAATCTCCAAAGAAACGGACAACGGGGCCTTCAAATAGGGCACAGTGGTGGTCAGAATCTGTTTGAGATTAAATCTTAGCTGCTCCTTCTTGCCAGATATTGCAATTTGAAGTTTTGTGGTAAAAATGCCTAAAATTGCAAGGATTCCAAGGATATATGCATAAGTGAACACCTTAATTCATCAAATAAAAAGGGTGAGTTAACATTTGAAGAGTTAAGATATCTCTTCATATGTAAACTACACACTACATCCCCATTCAAAACAATTTTTACTACTATAAATGATGTTTTTAACTTCAATAAGAGTAATAAATAAGGTACTATAAGCTTAAAGAGGTTTGTCCAATTTACAACTTTATCCTAAAGGCTGTTACCCTGGAACTAGAAGAAAAAACTTCAGTTTAAGTTTACATATGGCCCAAGTTACTTTTAGTAATATTGCTCCCCCCCCCCCCCCATACTCTCACAACCTACAAACTTTAGGGTTGAGGGGTGGGGGAAGCATAGTAATGCTATTATGTTTCTCAAAAACTAATTGAAGTATAGTGGGAAAATTTTTTATGTAAGGTTTTTAGGCCAAAAGTTTGTAGAAATTATGTTGACCACCTTCTTCCCCCCCCTCCTCTTTGTCCTAACCTAATGGAGGGGGTGGGGGGGGGGGTGGCAGAAGATCATTCTAATGTGTTTTAAAAAACTATTAGATATATATATATAAGCTTTTGGATTTGTATTGTTGTAGGACCCAAAGCACTTTTACATATAATGCTGACCTCTTCCCCTCCCCTCATAAATCATAAACATAACATTTTGCAAAGAGAGAAAGGGGGAAGGGTTGCAGTTGAAAGGGTACTTCTCTGTTGTGTTACTAAGAAACTGCTAGAATTATAGCAGCAAAGCAAACCTCTGAGATATGCTTTGGTAGGTCAAAAGCAACTTTTACAAAATTTGCTGAAACCCCCCCTCCAAGCCCCTCTTCCCTCCATATTGCTTTACAATCTCCCTCCCCCCCCCCCTCCAATTAAGTAATATAAGCAAGTATAGCAATACCCTTTTGGATTTAAACTTTAGTAGGTCCATAATTACTTCATACTTGAACAAATATTGCTGACCTTTCCCCAACTTTAACCAACCCCATCCAGAAAAATTATATTGCTGCACAATTTCCTCCACCCCCATAAAAATAATATTAAATTATTGCTTGCCCTCCCCCTCACTTTTAAGCTACCCTCCATAAAATCTCACCACCTGTGTTTTACTCAGGAACCGCTAAAGCATTAAGGAGCAAACTTTGGAATAAAGCTTTTAGATTTCCAAATTGCTCTAAATGTATTACCTATTCAATGTTTGGGGAAGGAGCAATGGGTTGACAATATTTCTTTTATTAGTCCAATAGGTTGGAGGAGATTATGCAGCAAATAATTGTATTTGGAATAGATATTAGGGTTGTAGTTGAAATAGATATTTATAAAAGTAAATATGGGCCTATATAAGTTAAAATAATAACCCTGAATATCTCTAGAGGTTTCTAAATGATACAAAATATTATTTACCTATGCCACTAGCCACTATTTCCAACAGATAGAGGGGGTTGGTTGCATCAATATTTGTAAGAGATTTTGATGCCTACTAAAGTTTATGTACTAAAGCTTATATATTTCTTTAGTGATGTCTAAAGAACTCTGCCCCTTGACCCCCTTCCTATTAGATTTCATTAGGAGGGGGGGGGGGGGTAGTCAACAATATTTCCAGAAACTTGGGGCCTAAGAATCTTACATATAAATTTTTCTCACAATACTTCAAGTAGTTTTGAGTAAAACATAATGCTATTACTTTGCCCCCCCTGCCCCCTTACCCCTTAAAATTATGGGCTGTAAGGGGTGGGGTTGAAGGGGGGGAGGGGGTTGTGAGTATTTTAAAAACTAACTTTAGCTATATGTAAACTTGAACTGAGGTTTTTTCTACTGGTTCCAGGGTAACAGCTTTTAGCTTAAAGTTATAAACTAGACATTGTACCTTTTTCATTACTCTTGTTAAAATAATTTTTTTAAAGTTTTAAAATTTTGTAAATGGGGAGGGACTGTGTAGTTTACATATGCAGAGACATCTAAACTCCTCAAATGTTAAACTCACCTTTTTATTTGATGATTTAAGGTGTTCATGTATGCATATATCCTTGGAATTCTTGTAATTTTAGGCATTTTTACCGCAAAACTTCAAATTGCAATATCTGGCAAGAAGGAGCAGCTAAGATTTAATCTCCAACGGATTCTAACCACCACTGTGCCCTATTTGAAGGCCCCGTTGTCCGTTTCTTTGGAGATTTTTTTTAATCTAAGGTTTTGTTTAGGAGACCTGTGATATGTTTAAAATGAGACTCATTTCCACTCACATAACCACTAATAAAGACATCTTGTAGAATACTACGGAGAAAACAGTGCCCATCTCCTGTTGTTTTCAATGTTGGGACTGTAACAGGCTCATTTGGAAAATGTTTATTTAAGAACCTCACAACTGCTTGATCAGCCATTTCTCAACTGAATATTTGTTTATTAAATTTATTTCCAAAATATGAGGGTTAAAAGAAGTTAAAATCAATGAACCATTTTTCAGGGTTGATTTTATTGTTTATAAGTAAATATTAAAACAATTTGAACGCACAGTATTATTAAAAAACAAGGATGACAACATCCATAAAAGTGAAGCTTTGAAACTGTAGGAAAAGCGAACATTAACACTTGAAGAGTATCAGAAATGATCCGTAATATAATTGTTTAAAGTGGAAACAAAAATGTGAGTCAATTTGTTTAAAACTGCTTAAATACAGGATAATGTTTAAGGACATACATTTTTAGGATTTAATTATAGAGATGCTTCAATTTGTACTTTTTACATTGTACTTTGAAGCCCTAGAAATCAGTATTCAAAAAATCAGATTAATCAGATAATGATTACATATAAAGTTGTTGCCAAACAGTTTCAATTTTAACATGATTAAAATGGACATTCGGACATTCTGGTTACAATAATAGAGTTGCTACGCTTCCTAAATTGTACCTAACTACTACAGGAATCACCATCAAAGTTTGAAATCAATAGGAAAACTCTAACATACATAAATAAATGAAAAAAGCTATCCATTCCATGCGGACGGACGGACCAACCCTAATTATAGAACAGCTTCACTTTTGAAAATAGAGCAACATATAAAAGTAGAGTAAAACATGGAATACTTGCTAAATTAGATAAGTATTGAAATGCGCAATTTAATGTATTTTCTAATACTGTTTATTTGTTTTCTGCAAAATTTGAATATTTTTCAGGCAAGTGTTGATAGACATATTCTAGTCTGTACTAATAAAAAGCATAAATTGCATAATTAAACCTACATATTAATCATACCTAATGCCGACAGTTAAAAAAATATAAGGGTTTCAACATGAAGTAATTTTCTCACCTTGAGTTATCTATCTTATATCACAAATACTTGTCTCCAATATAGAGAAATAATTATAATGTTCAATACTAAACTAAGCTTGATTATCACTAATCAAATTGTTTTTAGTTTGGTTGAACACTAGTATTGTCTATTATATCTCAACAATATTTAACTAAAAATTTGTAAGGAATATGTTGAATAAATCTGTCAAATGAAACATAGAAAAAAACGATATAATACTAAATTATTAGTTAAAATATACCCCATTATGTAATTTATTTAAAGCTGTCATAAGCCATATCTACTTAAGACAAGTATACCAACGTTAATTTTCATGACAAATACAAATTCAATGTGTTATTTCGCAAATTGTTTATAGCACTCTTTCCCCTCCCTAAAAATCTTATAGTGTAATTTTTAGCAAAAATATTTTAACAATAAAAACAACTATAGATAAATAATATATAAATATTCCTTACTTACCCTATTGTTATAAATCACTTTTATTCACTTTGTAACTCTCATTAATTCACTTTTTGGTAAAATTAACTTTAATTTTAATTAAATCACGAATGACTATTGGTATAGTATGATCACTAAATCTATAATTAGAACTAATTAAAAAGGGTAAACTGTGATCTATTTATAGCAATTATATAGTATGTTCTAGAAAATTCATGATAAAAACGTTTAATTTTTTAAAGTTAGTATGTTTTTCAACCTATTTTTAAAAAAATTTACACTATTCTAAGACATGAAGATATATTTCGATTTTAGCAATCATTTTCAATTCATTTTGTCTAAAAAATATAGGCATGAGACATTAGATAACAGCAAATATGATCAAAGATATTAAACATACATTTATATAGAACAATGTCACAAATTATTTTGAATCTTAGGTATCACCATAAAATACAGATGACTACTGATAAAGTTTGAAATAAAAGATTAAAACATTAGTTTTTTAAAAAGGAGGAGTAGGGAATAATTCTTGGCCTTGTTTGAGTTATGGGGCGGGGCATAGTTTTTATTAGAGGAATTTTTTTGATGGTTAGGAAATAGGCGGAGTTTTGGATGGTGAGTTTGGTTGAAGGCGGAGACAGAAAAAAACCTGGGAGGAGACAAAAAAGTGGGAGGAGTGGGGGGGTTATGAAAAGGTTGTGGATTTATCTTTGTCCTTGGTTGTTTGTGGGTGGAGATTTGGATTTTGAAATCTGTTAAAAAAATGGGTGGAGTTATTCCTGAGATGGGAAAAATTTTAATCTTTATGATATCCTGCTTTGTTTAGGTTTTAGGATAGAGGAAGAATTGGTGTTCTTTTGAATTAACCAAAAAAGTGAAAAAATGTGTACATTTTTTTGATAAAACATGAAATGAAAACTACATGGTATAAAATGTTGACTTATTTGAGAATTTTGGAAGTATAATTTGATGATGCAAACAATTGATTTGAGTTAAAAGATAACCTGAATATCAAAGAAGCTTAATCCTTTGAAATGTTAACTGTGTTTTAAAAGTTTTTTTTATAAAAATTTGCAAATGCACACAGTTAATTTGGGTTTAAAGAAATGTTCAGAAAAAAAAAAATATTTTTTACAGACTAAATGATGAGGGTTTTTTAGTAGATCTCTGAAACTGCAAACAAATGTTATGTGTTGAAAAAGAAATTTGTTGGAAAGATGGGTCTTGTTTGAAAACAGGATTTTTTTGTTTGATTGATGTTTAAAATATATAGGTTTTTTGGGGGTGAGGGGATTGGGGATAATAGGATATTTTGATTGGTTGAATATTTTCTAGAAGTTTCTATGAAAATCTTTGATGTTCTACAAGTTTCAATAAAAATCGTTGATGTTCTAGAAGTTTCTATGAAATTCCTTGATGTTCTCATAGCAGTTTTTAAGAAAGTCTTTGATATTCTAGAAGTTTCTATGGAAAGTCTTTGATATTCTAGAAGTTTCTATGGAAAGTCTTTGATATTCTAGAAGTTTCTTTAAAAATTCTTTGATGGATAATATTTGTTAATTAATACTTTCTTGTAGAAGTTTCAATAAAAATCTTTGGTGTTCAAGGTTTCTATAAAATGTTTATTGTTCTAGAAGGTTCTATATCTTCACTATCCTATATTTTTTCAATTATAAGTTTTTTGAACATTTTTTCAAATTTTCTGTGAATTATGCTCGTATTATTTCAACTGTTTTTATATACCTAACTAATTCATAAAATAATTTATAAAAGTTTCCTTTTTTTGTGAAAATTATAAGCTTCGCTACTTATGGATGTTGTCATCCTTGTTTGCTTATTAATCGACAAAGGATTACAGATATTTAAAAATAGTCTAGGTATATTTTAGTTCAAGTTATCTAGGGATTCAAGAAACACAAATTCAAGGTGTTAATTTTTTAAGCTTAGACTACTAAGCAGTATATTTACATTATTCATTTTGATTTAATATTGATGCTTACCACTTCTTTGTTGTCAAAATAAGTTTTACAATTTGAATTTTTTTGATTAGAAACCTCCCAACTCTTTTATTTTGTTCAAGTCTGTACGATACCTCTTTATGTTGCGTTTATTTCTCTCAAACATTCATTTTTTTTCTCGCTTTTTTATGATTTTTTGAAGGGTGGTGGTACCATCCCCAAAATAGTTATAAACCTTTCCGGGACTAAGGAAGCAACCCTGTAAAGGAGAATCCGATGGGTTCAGCGGAAGCGAGATCCTTCTGTACAGACAGACACAAGACAAACACACACCATGTTACTTTATTATAAGGACTATTGGCTACGCCTCTAGAGGCCTCCCTTGGCACTTTAAATGTTTTTTTTTTGTTCAAGTCTATACGATTCCTACCTATGTTGAGTTCAAGTCTCCATGAAATAAATATCTTTTAAAAATTTAGATTTTTTGTGATTTTTCTTGGGAGGGTGGTGGTACCCTCCCCCAAAATAGTTATAAACCTACCCTGTTTAGGAGAGCCCGATCGGTTTATCCGTTAGCGAGATCCTTCGGTACACACAAACAGACATCCTGTTACTTTATTTTAAGGATCAATGGAGTAACTGCGTTTATAAAACTAGAGATTTTAAGTATATTATTAATTATCAAATTTTAAAATCTGTTCAAAAACAAGTAAGGTATAATACGTTACCATAATTAACTTCTTAACTGTGACGTACATAAAATCTGATAATAAACAATTAAGGTATAATACATATACCAAAGCTAGCTTCTAAGTTGTGACGTAATTACATATCCTATTAATATATTGAGTAGCTACGTTTAGAGAACTGAAGATTTAAAGTATATTAGTGATTAAATTTTTAATATCTGTTAATAAATAAGGAAGATATAGAACATAATTATAAAAAACTTGTATTGACGTACTTTCATATCATTTTTATATATAGAGTAGCTACGTTTACAAAAATGGTGATATCAATACCCGGCACTGTAAATCCACATATATGTAGTTTAGAGTTTTCCCGCTAGGCGGTTCTATTATTAAAGTTTTAATAACAAATTGAACACAAAAAATATAATTCTAAAAAACAAAATACAGTTACCTTGTACAATTTTAGTTTTATTGTTGTTTATTAAGAATATAGTTATTATTAAGATTTTAAAAAACAAACACTTCAAAGTTTAATTTAAAAATATATATAATCATAATTTACCTAATGGAATCAACTTTCGGAGTTAATGATATATCTTCTAATTTATTTATTTCTGAAGCTAATCTATAAGCTAATTTTGTTCAGGTAGTTCTTATGTTGTGGAACTATGAACCAATTTTAAAATTCATAATACGCAGTTGTTGTTATTTGTTTCGACAACATATAAAATGTATGTCTTGAAAATTGTAAACAACCGTTAATCTTACCCCTCGGCCTCCAGCTTTGACATACTTATTTGCCTTAGTAAGAGGGAAAATGCTAAACTTCTATTGATACCTCCTTTCCTTATTAAGTATATTAAAGATTAAATTTTTAAAATCTGTTAATAAATAAGGAAGGTATAATACATATACCTAAACTAGCTTCTAAGTTATGACGTACTGACATATCCTATTTATATATAGAGAAACTACATTTAAAAAACTGGCGATTTCAACTCCCGAAACTGTAATTTCTATTAAAAATTTGAATGGTAAATTTTACCACAAATTAAAAAAGTTTTGATTTTAAAAATTAAAAATGCTTGTTTTTATTTAAATAGTACTATTGTTTAGCCTATTTAAGATTTTAAGTTTAAAGTTTATACAAAGTAAAAGTAGGAATCTTTTTATGAATAATAAATATCATTTATTTATTAATTCAAAAACTATATGATAATTCTTCTACTTCCAGATATATTTTCTGTAGCTCTCAAAACTGATTAATCTTATGACATCTTATGAAAAAAAAAAATAAATTACATATCTGTTATTTGATCAGGATGGTGTGACATAAATTACTAAACTATTTTCTAAGTAGCTGCGTATACAAAACTGGTGATTTTAAGTATAATAGCGGCTACGCCCCTATAGATGCCTTTAGTGGCACATTAAATGTTTGGTTTTTAAAAAATAATATATATATTTCCTATCTATGTTGCGTTCTAGTCTCTAACGTAAAAACAAGGATGACAACATCGATAAAAGCGAAGCTCTGAAATGGAAGGACAAACGAACATTAACACTTGTTGATTGTCAGAACTAAATTAGCAGAATATTAATACATCAGTACAAACAATATTGTAAGTAAATTTGTTGCAAAACTGCATAAATAGATGATACTGTTTAAGGACATATTTACATTTTTGGGACTTGTTTATAGAGATGCTTTGCTTTTAACATTGTACCTTGTTGTAATAGGAATTAGTTTTCAGAAAAATTTTAGAATCGATAGGACAATTCTAACCTTTTTAAATTAACGAAAAGAGGTAACTCTCTGTGACAGACGTACGGACGGACCGACCCTAAATATAGAAAAGCTTCGCTTTTAAAAATTAGATTTCTTTGTGATTTCTCTTGGGAGAGTGGTGGTACCCTCACCCAAAATAGTTATGAACCTTCCCAGGACCTATGAGAAGCTACCCTGTTAAAGAGAACCCACTCGGTTCAGCGGTTAGCGAGATCCTTTGGTACAGACAGACAATATGTTACTGTATTATAGCGGCTAGGCCCCTAAAGGCCTCTAGTGGCACTTTATATGTTTGATTTATTTCAAATATCTAAATTGAGAAATAATTTTATTTTTTTAAATCTGTAAATAAATGAGGAAAGTAGAGAACATAGTAATATCTAACTCCTAAGTTGTGATTTATTGACATATCATATTTATTTATAGAGTAGCTGCGTTAAAAAACTGGAGATTTCAACGCCCCAAACTGTAAAAACCAATTATATATATGTATTGGAAGTATAATAGTGTGATGCGTTTGTGAACTCGAACCTTTATCCTGTTGTTTTCCTTATCATTAATGTCAGTTTGGAAAGCGCTGAGATTCAAATTGAAAGTTCATAATTGGACGCGGCAATCAAAACAATGCTTGCGCATGGACCATAAACAAAGCGAGCGTAGCCATCTTTAATTTTTCTTTCACAATGTGCGGATTATCTGCGTGATAAAAAAACCATGTATAGTCAGAATTGTGGTGTTGTCCGTACTGAAAAATACCTTTGAGTGCTTCCCGGCTTTACAGGAACAAAAACTTCGGTAAGAATTCTTTCTTTAAGCATTTTTAATGGAATGGAGTGAATTTTAAAGACGGCAAATTAATCTTTCATTTTTACTTAAATTAGACCAAGTAATTAATTTATTTTTGTATCAGAATATTTTAATCGTAGTCTATAATGATTTTGTTTATGAATTTCAAACTCGTATTTAATTTTGATTAATTTTAAGCAAAAAGTAACCCTAGCATTTTTATATATTTTAAAATATAATTTCGAAGTCACGCAACCTCTCATAATGAATATTTACTTTATTAAAAAAAAAGACGATTGTTCCAAATAAGAAAAGATTTATTCTCTTTTACAAGATTTATTTTATCATGTATTTAACATTTTAATATTTGATTATTAATTTTGTTATTTTCTATTTCAGCATGACCGTTTTCATACAATAAATTGTATTAGTAACTATGCTGGTTTTGTTTCTTGTGGGAAGTAGCAGGTTTCGTACATCTGTACGTAAAGATCTGGTAAACGGCCAGCCAAATGCCGTTGTACCGAAACAATATAGTTTAGAATTTTCCCGCTAGTCGCCTCTATGTAAAAATCTAAAAGTAAAATTTACCCTAAAATAAAGAAATTTACCCTCCCCAAAAACAATTTTATTTGTTGAATCCCATTCCACTTTGTTTTAAAAGTAATAAAGCTTTGAAAAGACTTTTACATAAAAAGGTCAAAATCTTCATATTGCGTTTTTATAAAAACTTTATGTCACCATCTTAACATGTTAATGGCGTGAAATAAGGCAGATTGTATAATGTTACATTTTCTTGAGCTGGATAAAGCTTTTACACGAAGTTACACTGTATGCCATAATGCCTACGTGTTAGGTCTGGTCAATCAGAGTTTTTCTGTTTAGCCGCTTCTATACAAACCGTCTTAAAGAATTAAATTATCATTATTGTCCCATCCCTAGACCCTGAGAATTAAACACTACAGGTACAAGTATGTTCTGAAAAGAATTAAATTATCATTATTGTCCCATCCCTAGACCCTGAGAATTAAACTCTTCAGGTACAAGTATAATGTTCTGAAAAAGTATCCATCTAGCAATAGTTTAGTTGGGAAAAAACAGTAAGGTAAAATACTGTAAAAGTATCCTATTATATAATGTGGTAAGTTTTTTTTGTCTGTAGCTTAAGATCTCAAAAACCAATAAACTGATTGGATTCTCTAATTTAGGTAAAGTTCACTAGCTAGAGGTGCAGCCGCCCAGTATTGTAGTAATTCACTTAACAACTGGTAATCTTACCTTTCTATTCAGTGTTGGCGTACTTACATGCTTAAGAGAAAGGGAAAATATTAGATCTAACTTCTATTGACCCCTCCCTCCCTTAATGTGTATATTAATATTTTTAAAATTTGTTAATAAATAATGACTATCTGCATAACTAAATTCAAATTTGTGACGGACCTACATATCATATTTATATGTATCGAGTAGCTACGTTTACAAAACTGGAGATTTTAAATGTATATCTATGATTATTTTTTTAAAATCTGTTAATAAATAAGGAAGACATTAAAATTAACATATCTAACTTCAAATTTTTGACAAACTGACATATCATATTTATATTTAGAGTAGCCGCGTTTAAAAAACCGGAGATTTTATCGCCCGAAACTGTAAAAACCAGTTATATGTAGTTCAGAATTTTCCCGCTAGGCGGTTCTAATTTTTAATTTAAATGTAAAATTTTACCCAAAATAAAAAAAATTCTAATTAAATCAAATTTTTAAGTTAATATTTTTATTTTGTTTGAATAAAATAATTTTACATTACTTATTTTTTTTGTTTAATTTAGAGAATAAGTTTTAAAGTGATATATAAATTTTATTTAAATGGTCATCCACATGTAATATAATCAGCTCATGATGGATCCACTAAGTATGTATCCCATTTCTGAAGCTTTTGAAAGCACTTATTCTTATAACAGGCAGATTTCTTCTGTTAGGATGATGCCATCCTCCCCCCAAATAGTTATTATCATTCCCAGGATCTAAGTGTAAAAGACCTATAACAGTTAGGGAGTTGAATCCATTTTTATAGAAGCAGAAATATAATCTATGATTATGGTTTGGACCCTCTATAACTGTAATCTACCCTTCCACTTTCCCCTCTCTTGGTGAAGATATCTTTAACGCCGATACGATTTTTGAAATATAAGATTCCACTTTTGTCTCTCTTGTTGAAGATATCTTCACCAAGAGAGGCAAAAGTGGAATCTTAAATTTCAAAAATCGTATCGGCGTTGAAGATATCTTCACCAAGAGAGGGGAAAGTGGAATCTTACATTTCAAAAATCGTATCGGCGTTGAAGATATCTTCACCAAGAGAAGGGAAAGTAGAATCTTACATTTCAAAAATCGTATCGGCGTTGAAGATATCTTCACCAAGAGAGGGGAAAGTGGAAAGGTATATTACAGTTTTAGAGGGTCCAAACCATAATCATAGATTATGTTTCTGCTTCTATAAAAATGGATTCAACTCCCTAACTGTATAATAGTTCAACGTGAATAGCAAAATCCTTTGGAACAAACATACCATAGACAAGGAGAAAGGCATTCTGTTACTTTTATATAAAGATTGTATAACTAGCAGCTGCGCCTCGAACTTCTATATCTATATAATGTCTCTATCTTTTAAAACTTAATTAATTACTAAACCTTTATAATCATACATAAAAAATAAGAATTGTTAATGTTTACATGTTAACATTTAAAAGATTGGTATATATATACAGCTTTTAAATTAAATAAGTGGAGAAAAAAAAATACTTTATCTTAAAGAAGCTTGATCAATTTATCTTCCACTAGCGACTACGCCCCTAGAGGCCTCTAATGGCACTTTAAATGTTAGGTTTTTGTTCAAGTCTCTACGATACCCCAGCCAGAAAGTAGCATCACTATCGCGCTACTATAGCGCACGATATCGTGTAGCAATCGAGCACGAGTTCTTACGATATCGCTAAATAGTCGTCCAATGCACATTGACGATATGTTACGATAAGTGGTCGAAAAGGTACTTAGAGCTGCGCGATACACCTACGAACTCGTAAGTGATATCGTAAGTATCGTACGCGATATCGCATCAGTTTCGTAGCAGTTTCGTTATGGCATTGACGCATTTTTTACGACATTTAGCGATATCGCATCAATGTCGCGAGTATTTATGGGGGTCAATTAAACGATAAACGCGATTAAATCGCATAACTCGTACACGATACAATAGCTACATTTACGATAAAGTCGCATACGATTGCTTTCCGAATTTGGCGAGTAGCTGGTTAAAAAATCAGATAATAATAATTTATTTAATATTTATTCAAAGATTTAAAGAACATATACAAAAAAATGATACTGTATGACATTTTCTTTCATAATAAACTTTAAATATATTAGAACATTTACTAATAAGACAACATCCATAACAGCAAGACCAAAAAAATATCTCTTAATTACTGAAAAAAGTATTATTCAATAACTTAAGTTTTTCTTTGCTCCCAAGTTTGAAATTGATAGGACACATAATCCAGAACAAACCTATTTATACAAGAGTGTTACTTTAAAAAAAGGCTACATTATTTTTACAAATAAAGGGTGACAACATCCATAAAAGCAAAGCATTAAACGGTATGACAGACGAACATTAACTCTAGAAGAGTGTCATAACTTAATATACAAAATATAAATATAAATGATTTGACAACATTCTATGTAAAGTTAAAAAAACTCCATAAATACAGAAACTGTAAAAGGACATAATGACAAATAAAAAAATGTTGTTAAAATGCTATAAATCAAGATGTTTAAAATGGAATCATGAAAAGTTTAAAATCGATAGGATAATTTTAACATGACTAAATTAACAGAAAAGCTAACGTTACGGACGTACGGACGGACCGATCCTTAAAAAAGCATATATGGCATAATACTATAAACAATTTTCTACGAATATTAAAACAAATATCATAAATTAATACAAGCTTTGTTATCGAGGGCCTTTGGCCCCTTGGGTCGAACAAAACTGGTTTTAATTTCATTTTCTACATAAAGCTTAAAAAAATTTCAGATTTCTAGGGAAGACTTTTTCTTGTTTGTTTTTGTAAGTTACAATTTATTGTTTTTATCATTTGGAATTTTTTTTAAAAATGCAAAGTTTTAATTGTCTAGGTAAGTTCTTTAATTAGTTTTCTTATAAACATGGCTTACAACATCCATAAAAGCGAAGCACTGAAGAAACTGTAGGTTAATGAAATTTAACTGTCACTAAACACTTCCAGATAGAATTTCACTTTTCATATTCATTACCTATAAGGTAATAAATGTCACAAGGAGAATTTTAGGTCACAGAGTTCACATTAGGGAGATGTTATCCCTATGACTTCCATCATACTCCGCCACCACCTGGGCTCCGGTTGTACGGACAGAGCTTAGGGGCAAGAATTAAGTGAACCGTGGTGGCTCCCACGACCAAGGCCTCTGGGTTGCTTCTCTGAAAAAATATTAACTATTAATAAACGTTTTAACTAATAATTGTTTTCTATAAAAGGGGTAGTTTTGTGTCTTAACATTTGGGATGTACATCAATTTATCGGTCATTGTCTTAACCCTTTTAGATCCCTAAGTTTTATATTTTATATCATCGTATTGTAGACAGCTTTCCGCGAACATTATGCGGATAGTATGGCGAAAAACTGGTTCAAATCCATCGAATATACCTGGTTGTCAACAGCCTGTCCAGCCTCTCCTACACCATACCATCTCCTTCCTCAACCTTAAATTATATACTTACAATAAAGTAACACGATGTCTGTACAACCGAAGGATCTCGCTAACCCCTGAACTGATATGATTCTCCTTTACAGGGTTTCTCTAAAGACCTTGTAAGGTTCATTTTTTCGGGGAAAAGAATGAAGAAAGGGAAGAGAAAGCGCCCCTAGAATCCCCCCCCCCCCAAAAAAAATAATATATTAATAACAGGATCTCTATGTGTCTATCTGAACCCCAACCCCCACAACAAAATTGCTTATTAAATTAAAATTAAAATAGGGGCGTAGCCGCTAGAATTATGTAAAATAGTAATGTTTTTCAGCAGCTTAAGATTTGGATAACTACATAATTACGGGATCAGGGATAAGACAATGGCCGATAAATTGATGTACTTTCCCTATAATGATACACAACTTTACCCTTCTGAAGGTAAAATGAAAATTTAATAAGTCTCGAAAGTTTTAAGGCGAAAAAATAAGAAAACATCTTTATAAAAGTTTGGGGACTATTGTAATAAAGAGCCCATTGTCCCCTCCCTTCCTGATTAATATAAATTTGTCTGAAGTTCTTGTGCGACAAACAGACACACAAACATTTATTAGACTGACATACATATAATTACTTATAAAGAAGGATTATTAACAGAAAGGGAGGGAACATTGGGCTGTTTATTACACTAGTCCCCAATATTTTATAATGATGTTTTCTTATTTGTTGGTTAACAACTTTGGGGACTTGGAGGATTCATTAAGTTAAGTGTCCAACCGTTTTCTCCCCTCCTCGGTGTAAAAAAACACTAAAAGAATATGCAAGAGGGGAGATAATATGAATAAAATTAAGAGTCTTGATTTATCGCCCCTTGTCTTATCCCTTTCAATCCCTGAATTAGCACCTGCAAGATTACTGAAGTTCCGTTTGTTTTTCCTCAGTGTGGACTGGCCAGTGCAGCTGTTGCAGTGACAGCACTATCTGGACCCCCGTAACCTAATTAAAGAAATATAAATAATTGAGGCCGGTTTTAGGCTATTTTGCAATTCATTTCGCTCATTAAAAATATCGGACCATGGAAAAAAACGAAGTAGCGGGTTTCGTCGTATTTTCACAGAAGCTTTTCTCCTATTCCTAGCCCCTTTGTGAGGATCTAACCCAACAGAGCAATCATTAACATTTACCTAGACTTACCTATCAAAAGCTTCTGTTAAAATACGACTAAACCTGCTACTTCGTTTTCTTTCAAAAATCCAAAAGATCAACTACCTATTTTAAAAAATATTACTTTAAATTTCGCTTATTTTTACTTTATTTTCTTGTGAAAAGAGGGAGGGGGGAAAGAGAAAGACTATTTACCCCCATCCACTTACAATTTTTAAAAACTTTCGACGGAAATTTTTAGAGAGTGAATTAACAGGTATCTAGAGGGATGAGACATTGGACGTAAAATTGATGTACAACCCCAATAATGATACTCAAAATTACCCCTTCTTTAGATTGAAATTAGTTGTTAAAATTTTTGAGAACTCAACTTAATGAATCAACAAATCAAATTGACTAACACCCTCAAAGCTTCGGGGACTAGTGTAATAAACAGCCCATTGTTCCCTATTTCTCTTATGATTAATACTGGTACCCAAAGTTTTATATAGAGATACACAGACAGACATTTACCCTGTTACTTTTATATAAAGGAAACATTGAGGCGTAGCCTCTCTATAAGTTAGTATGCATGTACGTACAGACAGACAGTAATATTTTTATATATAGATACACAGACAGACAGACATTTACCCTGTTACTTTTATATAAAGGAAACATTGATGCGTAGTGAAAGGTTGAGAAAAGGTAGCCTTACTCACCTAAACAACAGTGTTAGCTACTCTATAAGTTAGTATGCATGTACGTACAGACAAACAGTAATATCTTTATATATAGATACACAGACAGACAGACATTTACCCTGTTACTTTTATACAAAGGAAACATTGATGCGTAGCTACTCTATAAGTTAGCACGCATGTACGTACAGACAGACAGTAATATTTTTATATATAGATACACAGACAGATAGACATCATGTTACTTTTAAATAAGTATACATATTCAACAGTCACACTGTTACTTTCATATAAGGATATGCGGCCTAGCCACTCTACAATAAATTAATCCGTACGTACCTGACTCATAGAGCACACAGCCAGACCTATTCTCTCCGATCCTTTAGCTGACCTCAAGCGGATCCAACCAAAGGGTCAACTCCTCAGGCAAAATTTAGCGGACATCCCTGCAGTATTTCGGATACATCTGAAATATAAATTGATATAAAAACTTTGGGACTGATAAATTCTTTGTACATTGTTCCCTCCCTCCCTGATGAACCATAATACATATATTATTACTTGGATGTTGTACCAGATTTTTTATTACTCTATTAAAGTAAAACTTGTAGCTGGCTAAAATAACAATTCTCCCCATCCCCTCCCCTCTCTTAATGGATAAGACAATAAATAATTGATTTATATACGCCTTTTATTTATTGATTTTTAGCTTGCACACGCTGCTATTTTGTACCAACCTATCAAGAATTATTTAAACGATTTCCTAATTTTTTTGAGCTCAAAAATGAGTGAAAGTGATGTCAAAACTTTGGGTACTGGTTATTTTCTACAGGGAATGTCAGCTCAATTAAAGAATTTTCAGCAGTGTATCTTTATATTCAGGGATCTTAAGGGATAAGACAATGAACAATGAATTGTAGTACATACCCAATATTATTGAACAAAATTACCCATTCTGTAGATTAAAATTGTCACACAAGTTGAAGCTTGATTTTTTTTGTTATTGGAGGTTATAACTAGACAACCACCCTTCGGGGGGTTAACAAATTACCTAACCTGAAACCGGATCCCTTGAATGGCTTCTTAGAGAACCAATGGTCTTTGTACCTCCGGCGCAACACATCGATCAGGGCATCGTGGAACCTGTAAGTTAATCACAATTTTTTCACGGAACCCGTAATAAATATAAAAAAATCATCAAAAGTTAACAAGAAAATCATCCAAAAAACATAGGTACTTTTTACTTCAAGATTTTCCATGGATTAGAAACATAAACGACAACATCCATAAAAGCGATGCTTAACAAAACAGAAAGACAGACAAACGAACATGTTTATATTTGAAAAGACTTTATGGTGTAGAGTTACTAGGTACTCTTTCTAAATTGAAACTGTCACAGGAAAATATCAAAGTTTAAAATTGATGGGACAAATGTAACAAGCTGAAATAAGATAAAAGATGGACGTACAGAAAGACTCTTAACTATAGAAAAGCTTTGCTTTGCAAAAAAAATAGAGGAATATTTTAACTACCACTGTCCTATCCCTCCCAGCCCCAATCCCTCAAATAATGGCAGGTATCTAAAGGGATAAGACGATGACCGATAAATTGATTTTCATCCCCAATGATGATACACAAAATTACCCCTTCTGTAGATTACAATTAATGATTGTAAAGTTTGGACTAACTAATCTACATTCAATAAGTCTCTAAAATTGCTCTTAACAGCTGTTAATACAAAACTTTGGGTACGTACCTGGCTATCTGAGTCTCTGACACGCCTCTCCGGGACAGACGGACAGGGTGGACAGAAAATTGGACGCGCTCAACAATTCAAGCTTCTTTGTAGATACGAAGGGGACAACGTGGAAGTTATGTTAGGTCTGAAATAACAAGTCATTGGTTGATTAGTTTTACACTATAGGTTACACACTGCAACTTAGGTCCGGTCTAAAATGATAAGGATTAGTTTTATTGTGATTTGGGACACTTACCATTCTTCAGGGATATCTAAGGATAAGATTATAAAATCTCTTCGGTAGATTAAAGTTATTGGTTGAAAAGTTGAAGGATGGAGGGGGACAACGATGCAACACTGGAAGTTAGGTTTGGTCAGAAAAAAAGATCACTTATACAGGGATCTAAAGGGAAAAGACAATGGCCGATAATCATCCCCAATGATGATAAACAAAGTTACCCTATTTGTTAATTGATTAATTAGGTTTTTAAAAGTAGTTTACCTATTCAACAAATAAATGCTTAACATTACAACTAAAAGGTCCCTAACAAAATGGTTTACGGTAATGGAATATTTAGATAATTTTGCAGTCAATTAAAAAAAAAATTTACCAATTGATCAAGGATTTCCATCTTGTCTGCATCCTCGCCATAATTCTGGCTTCCTTAGCAGCTAAACTTTCTAGATAGAAAAGGTTGTTTTAAAAGTCAAAGGAACTCAACTAAATATAGAGTTACAAATTTGAGATTAACTTTTTAAAAAAAATTTCATAAAAATTTCCCTTGACACACAAAAAATTTCGGCGGGAAACGGCGGGAGCAGCAGTTCCACTGCCGTTTCTTCACAGTTCCATAATGTACCTATTTAAAGCAAATGCCATGTCATATCCCAGATTTGTAACTCTTGTTCCTTTGAGTTTTAGTTTTATTAGTCGAGTTCCTTTGACTTTTAGTTTTGGTTTTAAAACCTTTGTTACAAATTTGTGTAAATACAGGATATGCTTTGCTTATAAATATTATATGCACAAAGTTGTGATAAGATAAAAAATCCGAAAACCATAAATATCATACATAAAGTTACTGTCAAAAAAATTTAAATATCAGTATGGACTTGATGAAGATTATTTGCTATACTTTCTAAATCATGCCTAACTTTTAACTATTACAAAAATTCCAATGTCATTTTTGAAATCAAGAGGGGAATTTAAACGTGACTAAAATAACTAATAGAGCTTACTTTCTGTTACGGTTGTCTCAGACGCAAAGACATATTTCAATAGGTAACATCCTTTTAGAAATACTTTTTTTCAATTTTCAAATTTCTATAACTACCCCCCCCCCCCCCCCCCCCCAACAGAACTATGAACTCTAGCCGCGGCACTCGGCACCCTTGCCTTCTTATAAGATTGACGGTAACAGCAAGGGAGGGAGGGTACATTGGACCAGGGATCTAAAGGGATAAGACAATGGCCGATATACTAAATAACCAATCAAAATTCAATTAAAGTCCCTCATTTGTAAAGCCAACTAATAATAATAAGAGGATAGGTATTATATAAAATAGGGGACTAAATAGCCCGATGTCCCCCTCTCTGGTTTATTACACCGAGACCCTAAGTTTTACAAACACGTTGTTATCTTATTAAACTTAATTCAAATAATTTTTATTGGTTGATTAATTAAGTTATAAAAAAAATTTTAGAGGAAGATTCATATTGTCCATTGACCTATCCCTGTATCTGAATGTTAAATTCTTACCTACCTATACAGTACAACTAATCTGTCCTTGATGGAACATAAACTATTAATGCATCCGATTTCCACTTCTACATTGTCGTTCTGAAATTATTTAAAAGGATAAAATATTACAATAATACATATCTATCTATCTATCTCCTAATAGATATGAGAATGATTAACGTAATTAAGTATGTATAGGGATGAAATAGGTAGAGCAGGCAGGGATCTAAGGGGATGAGACAATATGGGCGATAAATTGATGTACTTCCCCAACGATGATACACAAATTACCACTTTTGTAGACTAGAATTAAGAGTGTCAAAAGTCAAAACTTAATATCAGAAGAACATAAATTTATAAAAGTTGAAAAAATTGTAAGTGAATTTGTTGAAAAAAAGGAATAAATACGGGATAATGTTTAGGGACATACTTACATTTTTAAATACAGAGGTCTATAGGGATGTAGCCATTTTTATGAAAATTTTAAACATTGAAAAAAATAATATTTCTAAGATAATAACATCGAAAACTTCAATATCATCTTGTGAACAACAATCTAATCTTACTCCAATTCTAATAACTAAAACACACTTTTTTTTGAATGTCACGCGAGTTTTATAGAGGGCTGTATTATAAACAGTAAAATAACCCAAAAACCATTTGTTTTTATCAATTAAATATTGAAAAACTATTTTGAAAGTTAAATTTATAAAATTTTCTGATGCTCGCTCGCCGGCTTGACGTTCACGTTCCTATCCACCAACAGAAAATTTTAGTTGCGCGGCATTCTTGCGCGAAAGGGTTTTTAAGCCAAGTTCATTTTCAACATTTAAAAAACAAATAATGTTTTCTAATATTTTGAATTATCAGAAAATTTAACGCTCTTTTATTAAAAAATTTAAATAATGTAAATAAAATTTTTGTATTTTTTAAGATACATTTTTAAAATGAGCTTGTCTTTTATAAATGATGACGCCACTTAGCTACGAACTTACCATATTTTTACCATAATATCGTAAATACGATTTTGTCGCTAATTTAGCAAAAACTCGCGTAAGATATATACGATTATATCGCCAATATCGTAAATACGATTTTGTCGCAAAATTAGCAAAGATATCGTGAGCAACTTTAGGCGATATTTACTATATTTTTGCAAAAAATCGTAAATACGATATTGGCGATAAAATACGATATATCGCACGCGAGTTTCCTTACGACGTTTCTGGCTGGGACCTTTTTATGATGCGTTCAAGTCTCTCAAATATCTAATTTTTAAAGATTTTTTGCGATTTCTCTTGGGAGGGACCCAGCGAAACCTTTTAAAAAAAAGGTAGCATGCTACCTTTTTCGATATCTCTAAGAGTAACATTTTGGCGAACTTTTGTGAGCTCGTAAGATGGTAGCTAGCTAGTATTTTAGAGCTCCTACTTTAGTAGCTTGCTACCTCATAAATTATTAGCTTTTCTGCTAACTTTGGCGACCTCGAAAATACTAGCAGAAGAAAAAAACGCGATTTCGCTCAAACGTAGCATTTTACAGTGTTAACACACACATACATCAAACACACAATCAACCCATGATCAAAATTGATAGGGAAAAAATATAGTTTATAAATTTGCCACTAGGGACTCAAATAATTTTTTAAAGACTCTATCAATCTTTCTGTTTTCTAACTGAAAACAATAAAAATGGTAATACATAATGTTATAAAGTGTTTATAGTCTTTGGTGAAAAAAGTTGTTTTTAGAAGGCATTCTTTTTTTTAAACAACAGCAATTACAGAAACATATCTTTATGATCATTATATTAAGCTAAGAATGGTATGATTTCTGCTAAGTTGAAAATTTATTCTAATAAACAATGAGTTAAAACATGAATAAATTGAGAGACATGAATGAGAATGACATAGTCTGTCTTTCTTCCTCTCTCTCTCTGTCTCTAACTCTCTTTGTCTCTCTCTCTCGCCCCCCCTCCCTACATGCACCTTCCACTTTTCTCTATGATTATAGCTTCCCCCTGAGTTTGGAGCATTTAGGAGTTCGTATAAGAAATGTTTCGAGTCGCCGTCGAGATCTCAATTGACGCATTTTAATTTATGCTACTAGTGTGCGACTTCGTCCCATACTCTACTACGATATCGATGGCGAACTCGCATGCTACCTTTTGCTTGAAAGGACGATTTTCCAACGTTTATCGCCCAAAAATTAGGTGTTAATTCAAGGCGAATGGGATTCGAGGTAGCATAGGACTCGGTACATATATTGCACGAGCTCGAAGGCGACTCCACGGCGAAATGTCTTGCTGGGGAGGTGGTATTTCCCCCATAAATGTTATAAACCTTTCCGGGACCTATGAAAAGCTACCCTGTTAAGGAGAACCCACTCGGTTCAGCGGTTAGCGAGATCCTTCCGCACAGACAGACAGACAAACAGACATTCTGTTACTTGGTTACAAGGATTCTCTGATCCCTGGTATTGTTAGTTTTTTTGAGAGAAAAAGTGAATTAATCACGAAACCTTTCATCATACAAAAATTGCCTATTTTAACATTAAAGATTGGAATAAAGCTTTTAAAACAAATAAGTGACAACAAATTAAATACGTTTTCCCTTCGTTGGTTTTGAAGGTCCGTATGGCATAATTTTAGAGAGGCTGCGCTTCTAACAAATGGAGATTTTAACGCAACAGACCATGAAAATCAATTATATATAGTTTTAAAAATGACCGCTAGATGACTCAATTGAATTATAGAATTTAAGCCTTCATGCCAAAATAGTATAGTAATAAATATTTTTTTGAAAATTTTGTTTGTTTTAAAAATCATTATTAATTCTTATCCTATTTCTTTGTAGTATTTTTTTATTAACACGCAAAGAAAGATTTAAAAGATTTAGAAAATAATATTTTTTTGCGGTTATAGATATACGGCGTTGTCACTAATAAGGACAGGAAATGTACTTCTAATTTCTAAAGCTTATACTTATAAGCCAATGTTTATACAGAAATTTACAAGGATTGGTCCCAGTAAATAGTTCTAGCGGCTACACCTTAGAGGCCTCTAGTGGTACGTTAAGTGAATTTATTTCAATTCAAATATATATATATTCAAATGTATATATATCTTTGTTGCGTTCAAGTCTATACGCAAAAAAAGAATATTAAGAATATTTCGATTTTTTTTGTGATTTCTCTTGGGAGGTTGTTGGTACCTTCCCCCAAAATAGTTATAAACCTTCCCTGGACCTATGAGAAGCTACCTTGTAAAGGAGAATCAGTTCAGCGGTAAGTGAGATATTTCATTACCTACACACATACAGACAATACAGATCCAAGCATAGTTTATGTATTTGAGGAAAAATTAATTAATCACGAAACCTTTCACCATACATAAAAGAATTGAAACCTTTAAATGAAGTTAAAAGACTTTTATAAAGCTTTATACATATTAGTAACATAAAACCTAATATTTTTCTTGACGTTTGTTAAAAGATTGGATGGTATAGCTAAATTATTAAGAGGTTACGCTTCTAACAAATGGAGATTTTAACGCTACATGCCATGAAAATCAATTATATATAGTTTTATTTTTGTCCGCTAGAGAACTCAATTGAATTTTACTTTTAATCCTGAATGCCAAAATGAGACATTAACAATATTTTTTATTTGTTTCTTTTGTAGTAAAAGTAATAGATTTTTAACCCTTAATTCATCTTGTTTTTTTATCTTTGTTTGAAAAGCAGGAAAAGATTTAAATCATTTTATAATTATTATATGAAATGTATCACTTGTGTCATAATTCTTAAAACAGTCATCGCAATGTTGATAAACTTAATTTCTAAAGTTTATATTATTCAGCAATTACTCTAAAGAGAAACAAACACACGTTTTCCCGTATCGCCAAGAAATCAATCGAATCAATATCCGGTGAATTAAAAATTATGTCTAGTATCGTATTGTATCCAATTTTATACAGATATAAAAATATAGGGCATCTCTGGGCTAAAAAAATGGTTTAATTTTATAAATGTACATTTTTATTTTTTATATCCGCGGAAAGCTGTTCATAATACGATGCGAGAAATAACTATCATGGATTATACTTTTAAATATAGGAGCTAGACCTGAAAATAGTCTAAGCTCCTGCAAACTGATGTAATCCTTGTTAAAAATGTCTAATATCTGAAAATTATGTTTATTAATTTGTTGTATAAAATGTAACCCAGGATTACTTCCAAAAATACAAAATGGGAATAATCCGCCATGTATCTTGTTTAACCCACCCGAACTTGTGTAATTATCGCACCGTAGAACTGTTCCCCGACTCTAAGTTGGATCGGAAATGGCCACTTATAGTCACTATGACCTTTCCATAAATAAATGTACATTTTTTCCTCGAAATGTATCATAGGAAGAACTCTTTATATATTCCATTTTAACCTAACCTATAATTGTAAAGATGGGAGTTACTAGCAGGGTTGGGCCGGATATTTTTTTGGCCGGATACCAAAAGGGACTATATATCCTTTTTTAATACATTAATATGTAGTAATTTGGCCGGTTATCCGGCCGGATATCCTGTAATTTGGCCGGATAACCGGATATTTGCCGGATATCCGGTATCCGGCCGGATATCCGGCCAACTCCGGTATCCGGCAAATATCCGGTTATCCGGCAAAATTACCGGATATCCGGCCGGATAACCGGCCAAATTACTACATATTAATGTATCAAAAAAGGATATATAGTCCCTTTGGTGGCAACGCACCTTAAGGGGCGATTCTTTGTATTTTTAAAATTGCTTTTAATAGGTTATTTTAGGTTAGGTTAGGTTATATTTGGTTAGGTGATTGCCCCGCAGGGTTAGGCAATTAGCCCCGCAAGGTTAGAGTCCCCTGCGAGGGGCTAGAAATAGGAGGAAAGCTAATGTGAAAATACGAATAATTGCTCCTAAAGGGGCGTTGCCAAGAAAGGGGCTATACCCGAAAAAAAATTCTTCATAAACTGGTGTTTTATATCATACTAGCGGATGCGTCCCTAGTATCTAGGGATATTAGAAGGGACATGAAAGTGCAGAAAAAATATGGGTATGACACATAACTGAGAGTTGAAATTTTTTTAATACCTCCTTCCTGGCGGGCACAGGATGCCAGCAAATCTGGTAAGGTCATTCAGGTAAAAAGTAAAAATATCTTTTTACTTAAACAAAGCATTTCATGTTATCTAATACTAAAATATCCTATAGTCGTACATCCTCATATGTAATATAGGTGTTCAAGTCGATTTCAGGTTCTAGGTATAATCCTGCAAGTCCTGGACCTCTAGGTCTCCAGAAATCTTTAAACGGGCCGCAAGTTTTTACTTAAAGATTTAAAATTTTAAACTTAGGCTTTTTTATATATTTTCATGACATATTACAATTTCATAAAATCCATTGCCGTTTACCTGCCAACCGTTTGGTTGCGGCTGGCAGCTGGCAAGTACTGCTGCCACCGCCAAAATTTATGTTTTGAGATTTCTAATATAAAATTTACATAAAGATAAACATATTCAGAAAAAATTGTTCTTCTAGCTTCAATAATGAAAAAAATTACAGCCATTTAAGATGAAAAAAAACCCAGAAATTTTTGTTGTAAAATATAAAAGATTATATTGCCGGATATCCGGCCGGATAGTTTCAATATCCGGTATCCGGCCGGATATTGAAAATGGCCGGATATCCGGCCCAACCCTAGTTATTAGTAACCAAACCTATTTTTGAATGACATTTTTAGAATTGTCCCCCCCCCCCAACCTATAGATGGGGGTATTAAAAACTTTTTCTTTACTTCCTACAATTAAAAATATAGGGTCGACTCACCCCTCCCTTCCAACCTAAAGGGCCACTAGAAGCGTAGCCGCTTGAAATGATTAAAAGCCCATAAATAGCGCAGCAATACAATCTAAGAAAGATTTATATGAAAATATATTACAGAACAATAAATCATTTGTTAATGCCACATACCGAAATTTCCAAATTATTGATTTAGATCCTAAGATATAAATTTTAGAGAAATGAATAGGCTAAACAAATCTAAGCTTCATATATGGCGAGATCTAACGCCAAAAAACCTTACCCTTATATATAAGTACTATAGCGGTTACGCCTCTAGGGGCACTTGTGGAGGGTGGAGTTGAATCGCAAAACCCATTTTTAAAGTTTAGATTTTAAAAAAGTAAAAAAAAATTTGGGGGTGGGGGGAAATTTTTTTCTAAGTGCGATTTCTCCTGGGAGGTTGGTGGTACCCTCCACCCTCCCAAGACCTATGAGAAGCTACCCTGTTAAGGAGAACCCAATCGGTTCGGCAGTTAGCGAGATCCTTCGGTACAAACAAACATACATCCTGTTGCTTTACTATAAGGACTAGCGACCGCGCCCCTAGTACCTAGGGGTTCTATATTCAAAGGGACATGTAAGAGCAGAAAAATAGCCTAAAACAAACCCTGACTTATTTATAAAAATAAAATAGCCTAACAGTTCTTCTCAGGACCTATCCTTCACTGCAAAGGAAAACCATAAAGGTACAGCGGTTAACAAGATCCTTCACTGGACACACAAAAAAGCTTACTACTCTATATAAAAGGATATGTATGTCTGTGATTCCCCCAACCTTGAATTATCCTCTATATTGAGATTTTGTACACCCTCACCCCCCCCCCCCTCACCCTCAAAAAGGGATTGTTTTCAATCTTTTACTTATGGCCTCGCTCCTAGATTGAGGATTTACACTAAGTGGTTGAAAAGACTATAACTATCTTCAAGAAAAATTTTTGCTTCCTTGAAAAGCCTTCCGAAGCTAGCATCGTAAGCTTTATAAACAAACAAGTAGTCAAATATTCTTTATTATATCTTAAATTATATTTAAATAAATAAGGAAGGTATAGAACATTACCATAACTAACTCCTAATTTGTGACGTACTGACATGTCGTTTTTATATATTGAGTAGTTCCGCTTAAAAACTGGTGATTTCAACGCCGAAAACTCTTAAAATCAATTATATGTAGTTTATAATTTTTCATCTAAATTAAAATCTAAAAGTCAAATTTACCCTAAAATTTAGAAGTTAGTCTTTCTAAAAATAAAAGTTATTAGTAAAATTTTAATACACTTTTTCCTAAAAGCAAAAAAAATTAAAAAAGACTTTTACAGAAAAGGGGAAAAGAACTTTAGTGATATGGCATTTTATAGTATGATTTTTTTTCTCATCGAAACAGCTGTAAACAAAAAGTAATACCATTATACGTTGTACTCATTTATGAAGCTTTAAATAGCTAATTAATAAGCAAAGTTATTTGGTATGCATAATAGCTTGTCACTTCTTGCTTCACATTGTACTTTAATGTTTTCTTACTGGTAGGTTCTTGACCATTTACACGAATGAAATCTTGATCCATTGTTCCATCCCTAAACCCTAAGAATTTTATACTTTACAGGTACAAGTACGTTCAATAAAAAGTATCAATTTAGCAATAGTTTAGTTGGGATAAAAACAGCAAGGTAAAATACTATAAAACTATCCTATTATATAATGTGGTAAGTTTTTTTTGTCTTTCATAGATAAGGAACATTACCAATACTAACTTCTAAGTAGTGATGTACTGACCTATCCTATTTATATACAGAGTAGCTATGTTTACAAAAACAAGAGTTTTTAAGAATTTTATTGATTAAATTTTTAAAATCTGTTAACAAGTAAGGAAGCATAATACAATATCATAAATAACTTCTAAATTTTGACGTACTTACATATCCTATTTATATATAGAGAAACTGCGTTTATAAAACTCGTAATATAACGTATATTTATGTTTAAATTTTAAAAATCTGTTAATAAACAATTAAGGTATAATACATATACCAAAGCCAGCTTCTAAGTTATGACGTACTTACATATCCTATTAATATATTGAGTAGCTACGTTTAGAGAACTGAAGATTTAATGTATATTAGTGATTAAATATTTAAAATCTGTTAATAAATAAGGAAGATATAGAACATAATCATAAAAAACTACTAATTTGTGACGTACTGCCATTTTTATATATAGAGCAGCTACGTTTACAAAAATGGTGATTTTATGTTTATTTACGTTTAAATTTTAAAAAATCTGTTAATAAATAAGGAAGACATGATACATTATAACTAATTTCTAAGTTATGACGTACTGACATATCCTATATCTATATATAGAGTAGCTACGTTTATAAAACTGGAGATTTAAGTATATTAATGCTTAAATTTTTAAAATCTGTTAATAAACAAGGAAGGTATAGAACATTACCATAACTAACTTCTAAGTTATGACGTACTAACATTTATGTTTGTATATAGAGTAACTGCGTTTACAAAACTGGCGATTTGAACGCGCGCTCAATACTCTAAAAATCAATTACATGTAGTTTATAATTTTCCCGCTAGTCGGCTCTAAATTAAAGTCTAAAAGTTAAATTTACCCTAAGATAAAGAAGATTTTACTCCTCAAAAACAATGATATTAAAAAAATTGTATCACACTTTGTTTTAAAAGTAATAAAGATGAAAAAAATACTTTTACAGAACAATGAAAAATGTTTAATTGAATAGACATATATATATTCATTTTATATCCCATCAAGGGCATCTTCTTGTGTTTGAATCATTTCTAATTGAGATTTCTTAAGCTTAGCATAGCTATAATGACTAAACCTATCTAATATATAAATTAATACATTAAATTAGAGGTAAATTCTTAAGTTAATGCTGAATCCGCTTCGGTAGCCAGATCACTAAAATTATTTTGTAAAAAATCTAAAAAGATTTAATTAAATCTTATGTTAATAACTCTTTTATGATTTTAAAACACTTTCCTGTTAATTTATAGATAAATTTGAACAAAATAATTGATGAAATCTATTCAGCGATGCTTGATTTTTTAAGAACCATAAATAAATTACAAACCGTCCTAAAAAATTAAAAATTAGTTCATTCCTGGACCCTGAGAATTGTTCTGAACAAGTACGTTAAATAAAAAAAACGAAGCAATATTCAACTAGCCAAAATTTAGTTGGAAAAAAGAGTAAAATAAAATACATTAAATTTATGGAAACCAGTTTTACTTACATTTTAGCAGGTATTAATAATAAATCAGTATAAAGATTATACATCATTAACTAATTATCTTTGGCGTACAAATATGCCTAATTGTCAGAAAGAATATTAAAAGTATCTTATATTGATCCCTCCCTGTATCCCAAACCCAAAATTCACTCTTCCTCTCCTATCTATCTATCTATCATTTATTTATCTATCTATCCAACCCCGTACAGTATCTCTACGTTATAGTCGGTTAGTCCGACGGACTTTTAAAAGATTACGTGCAGCTCGCGTCTTATCGCGCTTTACGTGGTGTTAAGTCAAGTCAGTCAGTTGTATTTTAAAGCTTGAGCAGTGAACATAGTGACGCTACGCGCGCGGCGCGCGTTTAGAGCAAGTTAACATACCGGTGCGTGCGTGCGCGTGTGTTTGTGTGTGTAATTTCTTCTCATAATTATAACTACAGTTAACCAGTGATTTAAACTGGACAGACAGACGGACGGATATGGAAGGGGAAGGGGGGGGGGGCGGAAAAGGAAAGAAATCATGAGAAAGCATCTGTTGTTAAAATTTCTTTCTCACAAGACAGCTAGCTATATAATATAGATAGATAGTGGTTTATAGATATCAATTTTTAACGTGAACAACATAAATTTGTTTCTGTAAAAGATAGAAATTAAGATATAGAAAGCATTTAATTTTAAAATTCAGTCTGAAAATGGATTTAAATTTTCTTTTAATTTGTCTAAACTGTTCATATTTTTACTCAATCTAGCTGTTTTGCTGTTATTTCATCAACAAAAGTCATTTTGTCCTTCAAATAATCGTCTGATTTGTAAGTAATAACCATTATGATATTGATTTCTACTTTATTATATAAAGTAGTAAGGTTTTCTTGTCTGTAGCTTAAGCTTTTGATAACTATTGAACCGATAGGGTTCTCTATTTTAGGCAAGCTTCACCTGGATGGTTTTATTTTTGATTCAAGTTTTTGGATAGTTTTAAGCTATTCTTTTGCTTTTCCGTGCCCCTAGAAGTTAGGAGCGCAGCCTTTAGTGAATTATAGAGACTGAGGCTCAAGTACATGTAGGCTTTTTATACGAAAAGTGCATAAAAATAGATTAAAACCGTCACAAGCCTAAAATTTAAGATAAAGTAGTTTAAAACCATACTTAAAATTTAAATTAAAAAATAAAATAGACTAAAACTTTCCAAGACTGAAAGTTAGAAAATAAAATAGTATAAAACCATCCTAGAACCTCTGTAAAGCGTCCCTGATATCAGGGAACTCAATTGGTTCAGTGGTTTACGAGATCTTAAAAAACAATAAAAAAAACTTACTTACATATTTGATCTAGCAATTTTTTCGTTAGCTTAGAAAAAGATACCAAATATTTTTGCTATCTTGGATAGAAAAACATCCATGCATTAAGATAGAAAGCATCTAATTTGAGAATTTGGTTTTTGTGCATAGATAGATAGATAGAGATAGAAAGCATATGTTATGAAAATTAAGATAGATAGATAGATATAAAATCTTTCTCTTACCGTTTAATAGTGAAACAACATTAATAAGCTTCAGGGAGGAGGGGACATTGGGATGTTTATTACACTAGTCCCCAATGTTTTATGATAATATTTTCTTATTTGTTGCCTTCACAACTTTTGGGACTTTTAATTTATTTTGATTGATTGGTTCATTAGGTTGAGTTTCAAACGTTTCATCCACTAATTGTAATCTACTGAAGGGGTAATTTTGTGTATCATCATTGGGGTTGTACTATAATTCATAAGCCATTGTCTTATCCCTTTAGATCCTTGTGTGAAACAACATTAATAAGCTTCCTATTTAATTTCTTAGTAGAAAGCTGTTTCTAGAAATATTATAAAGTCAATAATATCAAAGAAAACAGGATGATTAAGTCCATATATAACTGGTGGAAAACTTTAGACACTGTCAGTTTATACCAACCAATCAAGATTTTACTAAAGCACAAAGTTTAGAGAACCTGTTTATAAAACTTTGGGTACCAGAATAACTTACAGTCTAAAAGCTTGGGGTTAAGGAATTCTGGGTCAGTGCTAACGCAATGACGGGTATGACCATTCATACCCTACATATAAAGTAGCTTTGCTACTACTTACAACCAGTATTGCTACCAGGGATCTAAAGGGATAAGACAGTGGCCGATAAATTGATGTAATTCCCCAATGATGATACACAAAATTCCCACTTTTGTAGATTACAATTATTGCTTGAATCGTTTTGACACTCAACTCAATGTGTCAACCAATCAAAATTCAGTAAAAGCCAACGAATGAAAAAAGCTATAAAACTTTGGGGACTAGTGTAATAAACAACCCATTGTCCCCTCTCTCCCAGAGCTTTGCTACTACTTACAATTTAACAATGTTACCCTACTGTCATACTATGGCAACAATAAGACCATAGTCCCATATACAGATGGTAACTTTCTCATTTTTACACAATTTTCATTTTAATTTGTGGTCAGAAACGAAAGGCCTTAAACATTTTTACTTTTGAGGTTGCTTATACCATATGGTTTCCTTGTACTATATGTCTATCTGTCTGTTTGTCTATCTATCTATCTATTCTTTCATATTATATCCATCTACAATAGGAACCTTTCCTGTAAAGGAGAACCATATCGGTTCAGCGGTTAGCGAGAAATATTACATATTTATATGACTTTGGACTGTCTATCTATCTATCAATATACTATGTACTGGCCTCTAGGGGCACTTAGGTTCGCGAGAGAGGGGATATTTTGACGCCTGCTCATTTTCAATTTCAGTTTTAAAAAGAAAAGAAAAAAATTGTGTAGGGGGGAGAGGGATTTTTTTGTTCAATTGAACAAGGGGCAATTTCTTTTGGGAGGGTAGCATCACCCTCCCCTAAAATAGTAATAAACATTTTCTGGACCTTATTTAGGCTACATTATAAAGGAGAACCATATCGGTTAAATGATTCTTCAGTTTAGGCACATGGACATCCTGTTACTTTTATATAAGGATTAAGCAAAATCTCAATAATTTCAGAATTAAAGCAATTAAAGTTATCTTCGAAAAATGAAATAAATTTTTAAAAAGTGAAAAAAATTGTGAATTAAAAAAAAAAAAAACATGGTGATTTAGAGTGACAAAAAGCCACTCCAAAAGTGTTAAAAAAGTAAGCCCTAAAAGCGCTGAAATTTTAGTGAAAAAGTTAGAATAGATATTTGTTAATAAAAAATCAATTAAAAATTATATTTTGATTGACTAAAAAATCGACGAAACAGAATTGTATATATTTGTTCATCAACGTAAATGTAAGTAATATTTTTATAAAACTTTTAGAAGCAAAGTAACTGTATAATTTATTATGTATGTTTGTCTTACGTTGTAGTAATATTGCTAAATTGATGTTTAAAGACAATGGCCAAGAAATTGATATACAACCCCAATGATGCTACACAAAATTACCCCTTGTGTAAAATACAATTAGTGGTTTATACGTTAGGACACTCAATTTTATGAACCAACCAATCAAAATTCAAGAAAGTCTCCAATGGTTTTAAGTCAACGAGTAAGGAAACGTTATTATAAAACTTTGGGGACTCACGTAATAAACAGCCCAATGTTTCCTCCATCCCTGTATTTAATTCAGATAAATACGAAACTTGGTATAGTTATTTATCGCATCGTATTATAGACAGCTTTCCGCAGATATTAAAATAAAAAATTTTAAGATTGAAAACAGTTTTGTTAGACCCGGAGTGCCGAAGTCCCAGGATAACAAAACTTTATTTTTATTTTTCATTTAGAATTGTTTGTATTACGATGATATACATGATTTTTCAGTATGGATGAGAACCGATTCTAATCCAGCGAATATTAATCGGTTTCGAAGCCATACTGGAAATTAATGTTCCCTGTTCTATTAAATTTGTTTATTTTTGCAGATAAATTTGACGATTTAACAATTTTTTAATAATTTGTTTATTTTCAAAAATTAACTAGCTCGATAATTAGATGTTTTGAAATATTATATAAGTAAAACTAAAATTTATATTGAAAAACAAGTTACAAAAAAAGTAATTTTTCTTTGGTATAATTCTTTATAATAGATATTTTTTCTATCGATTAATTTCGAGAGAATAAATTATAATTGTATAATACTCTCAATTAAATTTTAAAAACGTACAGGTGAACGTACGTTCGGCTGTACTATAATTATAAAGAATCTACCCTACTAAAAATAATTTTAATTTCTTCAAAAACATTATCAATCAATGTAAAAACTGTTTAAAATATGCGAAAAAAAACACACATCTTTTCAAGGCTAAAAAACAAGGATATCATTATCCAAACTGAAGGTCTAACGTTTGAGACAAAGGGAAAAACGAACATTGAAAATAAAGATAACAGTTTTAAAGAAATGAAAGTTTCCTAATTTGTACGTACTTATCTTTTATTGAGTTGCTACGCCTTTAATATTATGTCTTATTGTCCTAGTAATATAAACAACATGTTTTCATTGGATGTACGGACTTTCTGGTAACAATTATTTAGTTGCTACGCTTTCTAAATCGTACCTAACTGTTGCAGGAATCACCTTGAAAAGTTTGAAATTCTAACATGCTTAAATTAACGGAAAGAGATAACCGTTAAGGATGGACATACAGACGGACCGACCCTAATAATAGAAAAGCTTCGCTTAACAAAAAAAACAATCAACAAGCAATCAATTTTTCGCCTGTTTATAGAATTATACCAATATGCTAATTTTATACAATTTTACTGTGAAAACTATGTTTTTATCTTGTATATCTATTCTTATATGTATATACTAGCGTTTAGTGGCGAAAATTTTTTTTTTCTAGGGGTGGGTGGTGGTACCCTCCCCCTAAATAGATATAAACTTTCCCAGGACCTGTTAAGGAGAACCCAATCGGTTTAGCAGTTCTGACAGACAGACAAACAGACGACAGACAAACAGACAGACAAACAGACAGACAAACAGACAGACAAACAGACAGACAAACAGACAGACAAACAGACAGACAAACAGACAGACAAACAGACAGACAAATAGACAGACAAACAGACAGACAAACAGACAGACAAACAGACAGACAAACAGACAGACAAACAGACAGACAAACAGACAGACAAACAGACAGACAAACAGACAGGCAAACAGACAGACAAACAAACAGACATCCTGTTAATTTATTATAAGTATATAATAAAGTAACAAGATGTCTGTTTGTTTGTACAATAAGATCCTAAAAAAGTTATTGTTTTTATGATATTTGACTTTTTTATTGATCTATAAAATGGGTTATTTATTATTTATCATAACTGCGGTCGTATATTAATTTATCGTCTACTAAACTGTGTATTACACTAATCCTCAAATATTTATGATAACGTTTTCTTATTCGTCGGATTACAAACTTTGGAGATTTTTATTGAAATTTGATTGGTTGGTTCATTAAGTTAAGTGTTCAAATGTTTCATCAACTAATTCTAATCTTCAGAAGGGTATAATTTTGTGTATCATCATTGGAAATACAAATTCATCGGCCATTGTCTTATCTCTTTATATCCCGGTGTTTAAATATATAAATTGAGAGATAATTTATCATCCATTGTCCAAGCCCTGTATGGTAGCAAGTGTGTTTAATTGTTTTTAATTGGTTATACCTGATTTCAAACTATTTGGACACCGTCATACAAAACAACAACAAGATGTGAAAAATCAGGGATCTTAAGGGATAAGACAATAAAAAGACGATAAATTGAATTATGAAGGCAATCAAAATTACTCCTTCTGAAGATTAAAGTTATTGGTTAAAAAGGTTGGACGCTGCTGAACAAGCCAAACAAGTTTTGATAAGGGTACCCAAAGGTTTGGTAAAAGTACCCAAAGCTTTTAGCCAACGAATGAGAGTGCCATCTCAAAGATCGTGTAATCAAAGGGTTATTTGTCAGCTTAGTTGCTATTTAAAATTTCGTTGTTTTTAATAAATTTTTATTGGGACATTCTATACAGTTCATTGAATCTAATCTCTCTATCTATCTATATAGCTATCCAACTATCTATCTATCTATCTATCTATCTTTATATACAGATGGTTGACTTTTATTTCCCAGTAATAAAATGGAGAAATTAAAAGTTGATTTTTTATAAAATTTTTAAAAAGTATGTCAAAAATTTCATTTTTATTATAAGCAAAGGGATAATTTTTTGACGCATCATATTATAGGCAGCTTTCCACTTAAAAAATATAAGATTAAAACGAGCTTTGTTAGACCTGAATCTATTCTAAGATTCTGTGTTTGGTTCGCTATTTATGGATGTTGTCATCCTTGTTATATATATTACTTCATTAGGATAAATTATAATGATATAGTGTAAGAAAAAAATTCTTCCCTTCTCCCCTCCCCCCTCCAGATTTTAATATTCCTTCGGGCTTAATTTCTCTTTTTTCATCATTCTATCTAATTTTTATCTACTACTTTTTTTTTTAAAAAAAGCATTGCTTTAATTAGGAACAGTCACTCTTTTCGTTAATTTAGGCATGTTAGAATTGTCCTATCAAACTCCAACCTTAGATGCTGATTATTAAAATTTTAGCTGTCTTTCTTCAATAGCAGCCGAAAAAATCACATTTACACATAGCGCTACGAACAAAAAGATAAGTGAATTATTGAGTAGTTTCACTACTAAAAAATATACGAATGGCTGTGGTATTGGCAGGGCTAGGCAGCCGCGCGTCAGCCGCGTTGAATTCTTTATATTATTTTATTAAAAAAAGTAAGTTGTCTTGAGCAAAGGATCTATCATACCACATAACCGATATGGTCTCCTTTATCTTGAAGCTCCTTAAAGATCCTTATATTGTTTTCGGCTATATTATTTTTATAAATAAGTCTGAATATGGGTTTAGGCTATTTTCTGCCCTCCATTTCTTTTCGAATATAGATACCCTAGATGCTAGGTGGGCAACCCTAATAATTTTCAAATTCAGCTGGATGGCTAAACCTATATCTAAACAGACAACTCATCTTTTTGGAACTTTTTGTTTGCACACAAGCGATTTGAGGCGGAGGCGCGGCTTATGCTCGGCTGCCGAGCCCTGGTTTTTGGCAAATCAAACAGAAATGATGCAGTGAAAAATAAATTTCTGCTGATCAAGGGCATTATTTGTGTTTTAATTGTGGTTGATAAAGTTTGAAACAAGGATGATATCATGATGATAAACAAAATTAACCCTGCTGTAAAGTTATTTGTTAAAAACTTTTAACACTTCTAGTTTAAATTAATCATTCATGGTTTAATAAAAGTACCCGAAGTTTTTGAGCTAATAAATGTGAGATCGTGTTTATAAAACTTTGGGTACCAGTATAATTTATTGTCAAATGTCCCCTCCCTTCCTGATAAAAACAAAACACAGAAATATATTTTTTTTCCAATATGGCTTTGAAACAGATTGATATTCGTTGGATTAGAACTGGTTCTCAGCCATACTGAAAAATCATGTATAGCATCGTATTACAGACAATTTTCCACGAGGATTAAAATATTTCAGTCGATTGTCTAAAGTAGCAACTGTTTCTTTTTCTAATTTAAACGGTCAGTTATTTTCTTCATATTTTATTTTTTAAAAACAATAAAATATAACAAAAGCAAGAATTTAAAGCTATATAATTAAAAGAAATATATTTATAATGAAATATTTCGTTAAATATTTTTAAAAGCGAAGCTTTCCTATGAATTGGGGTCTGTAAGTCCGTCTGTCTGTACGTTCGACCGTACGTCACAGTTAGCTCTCTTCATTAATTTAGACTTTAGAATTTCAGAGTTTTGCTTTTATGAATGTTGTCATCCTTGTTTATTCAATAATCAAATATAAACTAATTTTTAACATACACATATCAGCCAACAAACAATTGAAGAATATACCTAATCATAGAGTAGCTTCGCTACTAATTAATTTCTTTGGTATGACGCGGCGATTTTGATCCGAACCCGACACCTTCTAAATATTTTTGTATTTTCTATGAATGAAAATAATAAAAGAATAATAGGTTTGTTCTTGAGTTTTAAGCACATGCTTATTGCTTGAGAGTGTTCATACAAAATTGTTTAAAAAATTAATACATTTTAAAGCTAAAATTTTAAACTAGGGAGGGAGGGAACATTTGGCTGTTTATTACACTAGTCCCCAAAGTTTTTTTAATAACATTTTCTTATTCGTTGGATCTAAAACTCTGGGGACTTTTATAGAATTTTTATTAGTTGGTTCATTAAATTAAGTGTATAGATGTATAACCGAGATAACAACCTGCCCCAAGTGGTAAGGACCTTTTTCGTCTTCTAGCATATTGTTTTCTGCTCTTTTGTAGCGACTTGGCTCTGCTTATATTTCCGACCCAATTGAAAGTCGGTTCTGGGTCCCCAACTCGTGGGTAAAGTAAAATATAGCTCTTGCCCTCTTTATCTTTTACTTTAATGTACATTTTTAGCGATAGATGTCAATGTTTTTTTTATCTATTTTGTGTGAACACCCCCATACACACCAACACGTACTCAAATTTTCATTGCCAAGGTCTTTTACTACAATTCAATACAAAACTTAAATTGGCTTCATTTCCCCAGCGGGGGTTGGGTTGGGAACAATGCAACCCCCCCCCCCACCCCCCAAGGGTACATTGAACTGTTTAAATTATACTGGTACCCAAAGTTTGGTCTAAAACTTTGGGAACTTTTATTAATCGTTATTAGTTGGTTCAAACTACCCTTATCCAAACATTTTATAATTTTGATCTACAGATAGGGTAATTTAGTTTATCATCAATGGGGGTGGAATTTAGATTATCGTCCCCATTGTCTTATCCCCTAAGCTCTCTGTTTTTTTTTTCCAACTAGATGGGATATTGAATACGAATAAGGGTATCGTGAGTTAATTTCAAAAGAGTTTAAAATATACTCTCAAAATTTTTACATATGTGTATGAATGATGCTTAGATAGATAAATAGATGAATAAATAGATGGATAGATAGATATATTGATAGATGGATAGATAGATATATTGATAGATGGATAGATATATGGATGGATAGATAGATAGATATGAAGAGGATAGATAGATAATAATAATAATAATGTTTATTTGGTGCTGCCAGGTACCCCCTAGCTTAGATGGATAGATAGATATAATGATAGATGGATAGATATATGGATAGATAGATAGATGGATAGAAAGATTAGTAGATAGATGGGTAGTTAGATGGATATATAGATAGATGGATATATGGGTAAATAGATGGATAGATTGATAGATAGATGGATAGCTATGTAGATGGATAGATTGATGAATAGATAGATGGATAGAAACAAAGATAAATAGAGGATAAATATATATATCTATCTATCTTTCAATCATTCTTTCTATCTTTCTTTCTTTCTTTCTATCTATCTATCTTACCATCTGTCTGTCTATCTATCTATCTACTGATTAATGGGATGTTTCTGACTGTCCTAATGAATATCTATTGATGTTTCTTTCTTTAAAACATTCATTCATTGGGATGTTCTTATAAAACAGCTTAAAACTTGACCAAGACCAAACTATCAGTCAAGCCATTTGAAAGATATTAATTATATCTTTTAACAAATATTGGATTACTGATTCCTATTACAACAAGGTACAAGGCGAATCATCTCTATAATCTATAGCCCTAAAAAAGTAAACATGTCCTTGACCATTATTCTGTATTTAATCAGTTTTTTCAACAAATTTACTTGCATTTATATTCTGATTATTCAGTTCTGACACTCTACAAGTGTTAATATTAGTTTGTCCTATACCGTTTCACAGCTTCGCTTTTATGGATGATGTCATCCTTGTCTTTTGTAATTATATATGGACGTAACTATATTTTAACTATCAAATTAGCATTCTTAGTTGTTATAGACAGATAGCTTGACAGAGATAGATAGATAGATGGACACTGGAAATAGATGGATAGATAGATATATAGATAGATCGACACTGGAAATAGATGGATAGATGAATAGATGGACATTAGGAATTGATAGATAAAAGATATAAATATAATGCATATAAAAATAGATAGATAAGAGACTTGGAATAGATAGATGTACAAAACATAGATAGTCAAATTTGTATTCAAGTATCGTTGAAGAATTTCCGGATATGTTAATTGGTTACAAACAAATAAATACATTACCGATAGGTAGATGGACATAGAGTGATGGACAGACAAAAATCGTATTTTAGACAGCTTTCCGCGGACAATAAAATAAAATCATAAAATGAAAAAGCCCTGGCTAACAAAACTGGTATTAGTATTTTTATTTTTATTTTAATATTCATAGAAAATTGTCTACAATACCATACGATACATGCGTTTTCAGTATGGCTCTAATCCAACAATTTTTACTCGATTTCGAAGCCATACTGGTAAAAGGATTGATCGACATTCGACAATTTTTGCCCATAATACAACAATAATATATATATTAAAGATGTACTTGTAAAGAATAGTAGTAAGTAGTATATTGAAGTAAATAATAGACAGACGAACGTATATACAGGACCTAGTTATTAAGTAGCTTCGCTAATAAAAAAAACATATACTTACCAAAAACGGTTGAATTTCCTATTTTAGGTAAAATATTAAATTTTTATTTCCAAAATAAGACTTTATTTTTTGCATCAAACTTAAATACCTATGTTAGATTTAACTAGTCCATATTATAATAACGTTTTCTTATTCGTTGCCTTAACATCTTTGGGAACTTTTATTGCATTTTTATTGGTTAGTCCAAACGTTATTTGAAATTTGATTGGTTGGTTCATTAAGTTGATTGTCCAAATGTTTCAACCACTAATAGTAATCTACATAATGGGTAATTTTGTGTATCATCATTGGGAATGCAAATCAATTCATCGTCCATTGTCTTATCCCTTTAGATCCCTGAGTTAAAAAAAACTCACATGCCCAAATTTAGTTTTCTCTTTAAATTTTGCAAGGACGCAATATCATGCAAAATAAAACATGTTTTTTTATTTAAATTCTAATTTTGGATGAATTTTTAAAGTGTGTTGTTCCTAGAACCGACAATTGTACTAAAAATACCGTCCCCCCCCCCCCCCCTCCCCTCTTATTTTCATTGAAAAACTGGTTTAAAGCCCTTATGAGGTGCTATAAGCCTATAACCTACCTCTACGGAAAAATCTTAAACACTAAACTAAAATTGGTATTAAAATTCTTATTTAAATGTAACAGTATGTTATTGTTTATGTGTATGTGGGTGTCTGTCTGTACCGAAGGATATCCCAATCCACTAGTCCGATATGGTTCTCCTTTACAATGTAGCTTCTCATAGGTCCTGGGAAGATTTATAACTATTATGGGGGAAAGTACCACCTTCATCCCAAGATAAAGATGACTTACGGGTCTTCAATTAATATCTTTTAGGGGGGGGGGGGAGGGGTCAACAGCCACTAACACTTGAAAGTATAATGCAATAATTTAACAATTGTGTTATATTTAACTAATTTAGAATTTCAATGAATACATTTCGTCGGCTCTTGAGACACGAAAGAATCGACTAATAGTTTTCAAACTCAAGGGTAACTTTTAACTACTGCTACATCTATGGCTACGCCCCTAGATACCTCTAGGGGTAACGAATGTGGGTGATACCCTACCCTAGAATAGTTATAAACCTTCCCTGAACCTTAGAGAAGCTACATTGTAAAGGAGAACCATATAGCGATGTCCTTCGGTACAGACAAACAGACAGATTTACCAACTAAAAAATAACCATGAACATTTTCCATATTATTTTGTACCCTTTGCTTTGGGGGGAAAAGTAAATTTATCACTCATTGACCTTTCTCTGTACTTTGGCAGGAATCTGAAGGGATAAGACAATGGCCGAAAAATTTATGTACATCCCTAACGATGATGCACAAAATTACCCCTACTGTAAATTACAATTAGTGGTTGAAACATTAGTACACTCAACTTAATAAACCAAGTACTTAAAGTTGTTATTCTAACAAATACTTGAAAACCTTATGATAAAACTTTGGGGACTATTGTAATAAACAGCCCATTGTCCCCTCCCTCCCTGGTACTTAGGCCTTGAAAATCAGTGTTTGATTGGTTTGCAGGGAGGGAGGGAACGTTAGGATGTTTATTACATTAGTCATTAATGTAAATTTAGTCCCCAAAGTTTTATAACGTTTTGTTTATTTGTTGGCTAAATATCTTTAGGGCCCCTAGTTGAATTTTGATTGTGCAAACGTTTCGACCACTAATTGTAATCTACAGAAGGGGTACTTTAGTGGATCATCAATTTATCGGCCATTGTCTTATCCCTTTAGATCCCTGGTTTGATTGGTTTAAGGAAGTGAGGACAATTATTTATTATAACTCAATATAATACAATACAATTTAATGATGGATAAATTTATAAATTGATAGATAGATAGACAGACTTGCAAGATGGATAGATAGATAAATAAAGATGCTTATCGGTGGATAGATAGATAGAAAGATGGGTAGATTGGTAGATTGGTAGATAGATAAATAAATAGATATTTCAAAACCTTATATAAAAGTAACAAGATATTTGTCTTTGTGTCTGTACCGAAGGATCTCGCTAATCGCTGAACCGATATGGTTCTTCTTTACAATGTAGCTCCTCATAGGTTAATATGTATTTTGGGGGAGAGCATCACTTCCAACACAAGAGATCCTTCAAAAAAGCCCCCCCCCCAAAAAAAAAAGTGTAAGTTTAAGTAACATCATATCCCAAAGGAAGCGCCCATGAAAATTCGCAATTTCCTTTTATTTTAATTTCATAGATAAAATAAACCTTGGAAATTACATCTTATTAGCTTTATATTTCTTTGTTATTTAAGAATAAAAAATCCTTATGTTTAAAAGTTCTATTTTTCTTTTTTTTTGTTTGGGGGGTTAGGGTGATGAACCGTTTCCCAAAATAGATAAAAATCTTCCTTGGGGCTTAAAGAATTATTACTCGATAAAGAGAGCCATACAGATCAGACAGACACACATCCATATATATCTATATGTCTATCAAATTATCCATCTGTCTGCCAAATCATCTATCTGTCTATCTTATTATCTATCTGTCTATTTTATTATCTATCTGTCTATTAAATTATCTTTCTGTCTATCGAATTATCCATCTGTCTAACCTATTTATCTATGAACAGCAATAAACTAAGGATAATAATTGATATAGAATACGTGGATATATTGACAGAGGAAAATTTATCGTCAATTTAGATTGAGGATAATAAGGACCTGATTTATTGGTCAGTTCGTTTATCTATTAGAATGGTAGGGGATGGGGTAAAGGGTATGAATGGGGAATATCGTTATTTTAGCCATCTGTCAGTATCATTTTATTAGAGTACATGAAAATGTGGTGTAACATCCCAGTAATAATATATCTATTAGGATAACTTCCTGTCAATAACAATTTTATCTTGTAATTTTTAATGGGCAATTGTTATTTATCTAATTATCTATCTATTTATCTATTTATGTATTTATCTATTCATCTATCTATCTATTTATTCCGCGACTTTAGCGTAACATGTAGCGCATCCGCTCGTCATTGGGAAGGTGATATGTTCGAATCTCAACCCAAATTACGTCATAACTGAAGTTATTTCCTACTGCTGCTATGTCAGATGCGCGACATTATAGTAAGAGTAAGGGGAATGCCTTAGCCTAAAACAGGCGCAACTCATTACCATACACAGTTGGGACTTTCAGACAAAGGTCGTGCAATTAAAGAGTTCGTTGTCTGTAATAGTTGGGATTTTAATTCTATTGGACCTACCACATTATGTCTGGTTTTAAACCATAACATTAGATATTTATCTAGGGATTTAAAGGGATAAGACAATGGTAGATAAATTGATGTACTTCCTCAATGATGATACTCAAAAATAAAAAGTAGATTACATTTATTGGTTGAAACGTTTGGACATTCAATTTAATGAATCAACAAGAAAGAATTATACAAAATTCCCAAAAGTTGTTAAGCCAACGAATAAACACTCCAATGTCCCCTCCCTCCCTGTATTAATCAGAGGTATCTATCTATCTATAAATCTAGATTTGTAAGATAAGATCTCTAGACTAGCCATATAAGTGTAACTAGAGTTGGCTCGATATAACTATCTCCCTATTGGCTAGTTTTCTATATGCATATATATTTCTCAATAAATCTATTTTCCTCACCCGGCATTAATATCTAAACGGAAGTAAATATTTAATAATTTAAATGATCTTAAAAAGATCTTTTAAATTATTTTTTTTTCTTTACATTACCATCACCAAAGGGTTTATTATATGATTACAATTTTAGTTCAATATTTGAACACACAAAGTGTCGCCACAATCGAATTCTTTTAAAACAGAGTTTTCTTAAATTTATTATATCATAAATTTAAATTTTCTTTTTTATGATTAGAAATTAAATACTTCATTATAATGTAAATAGCAACATGAAATGAAAAAAATGAATTTATTTTTAATAAAGTAAAATAATGGGTCTTATCGTTCTGGGCAATGAGAGTTTATTATGGATTATTGGAGCACTATGAGTTTTCAACGAATATTCCTTGGAAAACTTGAGCTCGTTTATAGACATTTATTTCCTATATAGATCTGACATGGACCTTGAAGCAATTAAGCAGGCCGTTTTGTACAGGTTAAAAATTGGAAGATTTCATTAATTAAAAGTTATCGCAAATATACTTAGTAAATAACTATTAAAATTTGATTTTATAAAAATCATTGGCATAGCAATAAATTTTATGCCTAAAGTTTATGCATTTACAAGTCTAGAAATATTAGAGTAAGTTTTTATAGACTTGTCATTTAATATAGGAAGGGAGGGGACATTGGACTGTTTATTACACTAGACCCCAAAGTTTTTATAATATAATAACGTTTTCTTATTCGTTGGCTTGGCAACTTAGGGTACTTTTATTGGATTTTGATTTGTTGGTTTATTAAGTTGAGTGTCATAACGTTTCAGCCACTAATTTTAATCTACAGAATGGGTAATTTTGTTTATTATTATTGGGGGTGTATATTATGTAATTTTAAGGGGAAAATATCTAAGTAAACTCAATAACTGAAATGTTTAAAGGAGGGAAGGGACAATGGCAATTAAATTAATCCACTACCCTCTTCTTCCCCCATATATCTATCATTGAACAGTCTGAATCTTTCATTTATGACTTTGGGGAAGATATTTTTTTATCTTTCATTGTATTATCCCTAATTTCCTAAAAAACGTAGGCAATGATAAATATTTACGTGGATGTTGCACCAGAATTTCGTGTACTCTAATAAAGTGATTCTCGCAGCTGGCTAAAATAATTTTACCCCCCATCCTCCATCTTTACCTCTTCCCCTTCCCTCCTACTGGATGAACCAATAGACCAATAAATAAGGACCATATTATCAACCAAAATTACGACAAATTTTCCCCTGTCAATACATCCACGTATTGTTATATCCATTACGTAGACCTATAAAAAATAAGCTCATATTAACATCATTTCGGTCAGGCATATAAACGAGATTTTTTGAGGGAAGCGAAGCTTTTCTACTATTAGGATGGAGGCTGTACGTCCAATTCACAACCCACTCTATGTACAAGCCAGGGATCTTAAGGGATAAGAAAATCGGCGAAAAATTGTGATAAACATAATTAACCCTTCTGTAGATTAAAATTGATTGTTAGTTTTTACATATCAATCAAAATAGATAAAAGTCCTCAAAGCTGTTAACCAAAGAAATAAGATACATGATTATAACCTTTGGGGACCAATAACATTTTTCAGCCCAATGTCCACTCCTTGGGTACAATCAGAACTTCAAGTGTTTATCTTTAGGATCTGTTTCATAAACAGATCTATAGTATAGATGTATATACAGACAACTACCTCCCTTCCTTTTTCAAAGACCTCTTTCGTCTGCTTCTAAATATTTTCTGCTACTTGGCTGTGTTAATATGAGCGACACCATTGGTTGATTTTCAATGACCCAATAGAAAGGTTGCGCAAGGTGGATGCGATGGGGAGATACAGTTATTTAATCCTTTCTCCCTCTAGTGCTTTACTCCAATGTTTCATACTTTTGGATGTTGTCATCCTTGTTTTATTTCTTGAAAAAAAATGAATGACCATTTTTTACATATATTCCATATATACATTAAGTTTTAAGGCAATAATTTTGTAATAAATTTTGCCAAAATCATTAAAATTCTATAAAATATGAATTTTAATGGGTTTAGATACATTAAAAGATAATTTGTAATTGTTTTTATGTATTTATGTATCTATCTATCTATCTATAATAAAACGGGTGCTAAGTATATAACTAATACGGAAATAATGTTAAATGCCTTCACATGCAGAGAGAGTTCCACACAAAAGCGCAACAGTCAAAAACATACAATTGTTGCACTTATAAAACTTTAAGAGGCGTGTCCTCTTTGAAAATAAATGGGGGGGGGGGGGTGGTGGGTTGAACACTCCACTATGCAAGTTTCTAAACCCCCTAATACCCCTAATAAACAGGGTAGAAATTAGATATAATTGTCCAAAAGGAGCAAAGTTGTTTAAAATAGTAATAGAAAAAAGTTTATAAAAATTTACCCCTCCCTCCCTTTTTCTGAGGGCTTTCAAAGTTTGAGGGGGGTACACAGCCTTTTACCTTCACCCTTGGACGTCTATGCCAAAAATACATTAAATATTTTTAAAACAGTTGTCATTTTTGCGGCCACCCCACATGGTATGAATTCTAAAAATGCCCCATAATTTGGGCTTGCAAAAAAATCCAGTTCTCAAATGGCTGGCCAGCCATACCAAGACCAGGGTGGTAGCAAGGATAAGACAATGGCCAATAAATTAATTACATTCCCAATAATGATAAACAAAATTACCCCTTCTGTAGATTAAGATTATTGGTTGAAACGTTTAAACACTAAACTTAATTAAATAACCAATCAAAATTAACTTACAAAGTTTCTAAAGTTGTAAAGCAAACGTTATTATAAAAGTTTGGGGACTATTGTAATAAAAGCCCTTTGTCCCATCACTCTCTGATCCTTATCAATCAGAAGAGGATAATGGAAGTTTAATTAATCTTTAATAATGCTCCTCTCTTCTACTTGCTAATTATGGTTTAATTATAAACGGTAAATTGGGGGAAGATTAATTTATTGTCCATGGTCCTATCCCTGTATCCCTGTCAGAGAGCTTCGCTTAAAGATTTGTTAGAATGGATATATTATTACATGAATGTTGCACCAGATTTTCGTATACTCTAATAAAGTACTACTCGCAGCTGGCTAAAATAACGATATCCCCTATACATCCCCCTTTACCCCGTTCCCTCTACTTCTACTGGATGAACAAACTGACCATTAAATGAGACCCACATTAGCAACCTAAATTGACAGAAAAATTTTTTGGATCTACTGCAGTTCAAGGTAAAATATTGCTGGTAAGGAATATTTCCAAAAATCTATGAATTTTAAAGGCTGCTAGCTGCCAAACGGCTGAAAGTACAAATCATGCCCGCACACTGTTTTAAGCGGCATAAGAAGGCCTACACATAATCTGGAATAGCCATAAATCAATAATGAATAATTATCTCGCAGTGCATAGAAATTCGCGAAACAGACCTATTTTAAGCGTTCTTTCTTAAGTGAAGCTCTCCCTGTGCATCATTGGATCTTGAAACGTTTGGACACTTTACTTAATGACCAGTCAAAATCAAGAAAGTCCCCAAAGTTGTAAAGACAACGAATTATAAATCATCTCACTGTTATAATATCCACTTTTTTATACATTCATTTTTGTTGAGCTTCGAATTTATACATATTGTCATCCTTGTTTTATATTTTTGTATAATTTTCTCCTTGAAATTATCGGCGGGTTATCGCACGATTTTATAGTTTTAACTATTTATTTATAATTTGGAATGAATAAGTTTAAAAGCGAAGCTTTGCTATAATTTGTCCGCCCGTTCGTCCATTCGTCTGTAACGAATAGATCATTTCCTTAATTTAGACTTGTTAGCATCGCTCTATCAATTTCAAACTCTATGTCCGTACGTCCATTTGAATCATGTTGCTTTTATGGATTTTGTCATCCTTGTTTTTGTGATATTCATATATAAATTTCTCTAGATAGGTAGATATTTGAATAAATAGATAGATTATTATTAGATACAAAAATATGGTTTAAAACATTTAGCTTTTCAAATTAAAAAATGAAATAAAATTAATTCATTAGATAGTGGGTCTTAGATGTTTGACCACACCCCATTAAAATTGAAATTGGAAGGGGCTGCCTTCTTATTTCCACCCCCTTGTGGTTTCACCTTCCCCCCTCTCATTTAAATCACTGTGCACTCACAAGATAGATATTAAATAGATAGTAAAGAGATAGCTAGATAGATAGAAAGTCAGATAATTAAAGAAATAGATAGAAATAGTTATAGAATGTCAGATAGATAGATAGATAAATTGTTAGATAGATTAGATAGATAGATATGTGTATAATGTGTCAGTTGCTACCGTTTTGGCAAATTTATGCGGCTAATATTTCTGCTTCCAACGCCAAATAATTCCCACTAATAACAGCACATTACTTGGTCGATTAGGAATAAAATTCTATTGTGATATTACGTTATTGAATATTCAAAGAAACAGCTAAATATTTACACAGAAAAACGTCAATTTATTTAAAATTTTGGTCATAACACCTGATAAGAGAAAATATTTGTTTTTTAGTGGATAGATAGATAGATAGATGGATAAATGGATATATGGATAGATGGATAGATGGATATATGGATAGATGGATAGATGGATATATGGATAGATGGATAGATGGATAGATGGATAGATGGATAGATGGATATATGGATAGATAAATAAATGGATATTACGACATAGTAAATGAAAAATAAATACATTGATAAATGAAAAGTAGATGTATAGAAAGAAAGATAGATTTGTTGTTTAAAAGTTTTGAAACTGACTTTTAAACAATTAAAAGGTTAGGTTAGGTGGTTATTAATGAAGCCCTGAAAGTTTTTTTTAGAGTGGAACTTTATTTATCCATAACTGTTAAATTTCTATTAATGCATATATAGATAAATTTTTCGATGGATAGATAAATATTTAAAATAGATGAATAGATATAAAATTTTGGAAGTAACACCTGTTAGGTGAAAATAACATTCAAAAACCACAACAAAAAGTGTTTAAATTTTTCAACAAAATTTTTATAGCTCCGTTTAGCAATAAATATAACAATTAGCGTACAGTTGATTTTTATTTAGCTAAGTGCTTTCATCCAAACGAATTTTTGGACCACTGCAGGGCTTTTGTAACCTTCACTATAACAAACCTAACCTAAAATAAACAAAAAAAGTCTTTTTTTGGGATCAACTAAGAGATAAATAGCTAAAAAATATTATTTTTTGGTTGATTTTTCTGGACAATTTTTAACCGCATAATTTAAGTGGAAGAAAAAAACAACAATTTGCTTAAGTTGTGAAATTAAACACATATTGTTAGCCATATCTATCTATCTATTTATTTAGATATCTAATCTATCTATCCATTGGGTATCTTCCTATCTAACTATTGATTTGGTTATGCATTTTATACTTTTATTTACTATCTCTATCTATCCGTTTATTTGTTTATCAAATCATAATTTAAAACGACTTTTTATTTGGCACCCCCTTAAATCAAAATCGAGGGAGGTATATAGGGTGTGAGCTCTAAAGGGGGTGTAATAAAGACAGCATGGGGGGTTGTCATATTATTTTTCGGGTTTTCCGGGTGGTGATTACACTCTGGGTATACATACATTGCGTACAATATCGGTCTACTGGGTTTCTTCCATCGGTAGTTCTCTAGGGAGACAGGGTACAATGGGTTGTTTATTACACTAGTCCCCAAAGTTTTATAATAACGTTTTTTTAATCGATGGCTTAAATAAATTTTGATTGTTTATTTTATTAATTTGAGTGTCCAAACATTTTAACTATTAATTGAAATCTACAGAGAGGGTAATTTTGTGTATCATCATTGATGATGTGTACATTTATCCCATTGTCTTATCCCTTTAGATCCCTAGATATTTCTCCCCTATTGATCATGATAAAAGACAAAGGAAAAAAATACATGGTAAAGGGATAAATTAATGAAAGATAGATAAATATTTTTTTTTCAAAGAAGGTGTATCAACTTTTTCACTTTTTATTTAAGATAGCTAGCCGGCTCTTTTAGTAAGTAGTAGATGTAAAATTTTTCATAGAATTCAGATATGCAATCGTTTTTTTTGTAGACCTCTTATTTTTTAAGTAATTTAAGTTTTAAAAAAAATAGTTTTGATTAATCCGAGGTTAACAAAATAGATTTTTTCAATAATTATTTAACAGAATTTTAAAAAAGGGATCTTAAGGGACAAGACAATGGACAATTATTGATGAATACTTCAAAGTAGGATTACCCCTTCTGTAGGGTAAATTAAAACTTTTGGGACTCTAATGGCATTTTGATTGGTTGGTTAATGAAGATGAGTGTCCAAATATTTCAACCACTAATTGTAATCGACAGTAGGGGTAATTTTGTGCATAATCATTTGGGATCTACATCAATCTATCGGCTATTGTCTCATCCCTGTATCTCTGAGAAAGGATATAAGCTCAGGGATGGAAGGGACATTGGGCTGTTTATTACACTAGTCCCCAAAGTCTTTTAATAATGTTGGGGACTTAAGATGAGTATTCAAATATTTCAACCACTAATTGTAATCCTTGGAAGGGGTAGTTTTGTGAATCATCATTGGGGATTTATATCAATTTATCATCCATTGTCCTATACCTGTGTCTCTGAGAGAGGATATAAGCTTGTGAAATTTAACCCTTATCATCAAAATTGTTTAAACGATACAACCAATTTTTTTCTTTTTCATTAGCCATTCTTTTTAAATGTTCTCAAAAGACTTTTAAAAGATTCTTATATAGAACTCACGGATGCGCCCCTAGAGGCCTCTAGGGGCTACTTAAGGAGGGGAAAATTGAATTTTTTTTGGAGGGAAGGTAATTTTTTGCAATGTATTTCTCTCGAGAGGGTTGTGAAACTCTTCTGCAAAATAGTTATAAAACTTCCCAAGACCTAAAAGAAGCTTCACTTTTAAGGAGAACTATATCTGATCTCCGGTTAAAGAGATCTTTCAGTACACACAGACATACACACACAAAGGTATTACTTTTATATAGGATATAAGAACTAATTGTGCTTAGCTTGTTATTGCTGCGCCACTTATAGACATAATTAAACATAAATTTACTGAATTTAATAAACATATTAAAAATCTTTTATCATAGTAAGAAGAAGGACTCGCAATAATTTATTTTATCATCAGTTTTTATAATCTGACATCAAACAAGGATGACAACATTCATGTAAGTGAAGCTCTGAAACGGTAGAACAAACGAACATTAACACTTGTAGAGTGCTAGAAATGAATAATCAGAATATATATATATATATTTATATATATAAATAAACAAAACTATAATTAAATTTGTTGAAAAACTGCCTAAACACAGGATAATGTTTAAGGACATACTTACATTTTTGGACTTGATTATATAGATGCTCCGCATATACAATTGTACTTTGTTGTCCTGGGAATCAGTATTCCAAAAATCAAATCAATCGGATAATTATTTCCCATAAAAATAAGTTGTTAAAAAAAGTTAAAAATCGACATGTTTAAAATTGACGTATGTATTTTAGAAAAGCTTCGCTTTTAACAAGAATGATAACATTCAAGTAAAGTTTAACAATAAGAAAGTCGGGCAAATTAACCTTTTCATTTATAGATTGATAGTATTTTTTCCTTATAGTGCCAATAATCGCCATTTTAAGAACCAGGATAATTCTATAGAAATGTTAAAAATAATTCTGATTTCTTATAGTGGAAATTGAATGTAATTGTATAAGTTCTTAATGCTGGGTTTAATCATCGTTTGTTAGGGGATGTTAAGTTGTTAAGATAATCATTGCAAAAAAAAACAATTTATTATAAGATTTAGTTTTTCTTCGTTTTAGCATATTTTTTAGGATAGCATATTTTTAAGTCTTTTAAGTGTTAAAAAAAAGGAAATTTTTTGATTTTACATTTTTCTTAAAATCCTAAGACAATTGAAATAAGATAATATTCACTAGCGGCTATGCTTACTAGAGGCCTCTAGGGACACGTGAAATTGTTTTTTTCAATCTATGTGCTAGATGGTGTTAAATTGTCATGTTTTTAGCAAATTGCCAGTTTTTAAGTTTTCCCTCCCCCAAAATAGCTATAAACCTTCTCAGGACCTATGAGAAGCTATACTGCAAAGAAGCACCATATCGGTTCAGCGGTTAGCGAGATCCTTCGGTACAGACAGACAAACAGACATCCTGTTGATTCATTATAAGGATATATTCTTTTTTAATTAGGCTAAGTTTTCAGCTGTCTAATGGGGACACTTTTTCTTAATTAAGTGTAAAGGTAAAGGGTTAAGGATAATATCAAGTAAAGGACATGTATAACTATTCCTAAAAAGTATTTTATTCAGTAAGGGAGAAAAAAAATGGACTGTAAATTCAGGGATCTAAATGGATAAGACAATAGCCTATAAATTAATAAATTAGATTATATTTTGTGGTTGAAATGTTTGGACACTTAACTTAATGAACCAACTTGTCACAAATTCAATAAAAGTCCCCAAAGTTGTTAGGCCAACGACTAAGAAAACGATATTAGAAAATTATGGGGAGCTGACAAATGTAATAAACAGCTCAATGTCTCTCCCTTCCTGGTAAATTACACTGGTACACAAAGTTTTATAATTGAATTTTAATGGATTTTCCAAACTATCAGTGTCCAAAATTTTAATGTCTTTAAAGCATTTATTCTAACCTACTGACGGGGTTATTTTGTTTATAATCATTGAAAATATTTTTCATTCTCTTAATTATGAGACAACAAACCCTTTGATTGTATGACTTTTGTCCTGGGCTCTAAACTGTGCATATTTTTGAGTTAAAACTTTTAATGGGCCAAGGCATTCCTACTTTCTGAAGCTAAAAATCTCGGAAACTGCTGGTTCAAATTTCTTGCACTTTTTGGAGAAGCTTTATAAATGCCTTTGGTGGTTTTAAGCAATTTTTCTAACATCTTGGGACGAGCTAATAGTGACTGAATAATTTTGAAGAATACTTTTAAGTGTCCTACTGGCAGGAATCTATTGAATTAAACACTTTCTTTTTAAAGGACATTATACTGTGTTAAGTAACATATTACATTACTCATGTAGATAGATGGATAGATATATAGATAGATGAATGGATAGATAGATAGATGGATATATGTATAAATAGATGGATAGATAGATAGATAGATGGATGGATAGATAGATAGATTGATGGATAGATGGATGGATAGATATATAGATGGATGGATAGATGTATAAATAGATGGATAGATTTATGAATAGATGCATGTGTGCATATATGATGGATATACATATGATACATTTAAATTGACAGATAGATAGATAGATACATTGAGAATATTATATAGATATAAATGAAAGATAGCTGGATGGATAGATATAAAGCTAGATAGCTATACATGTATGTAGATGGTTGGATATATAGTTAGATAAAAGGATTGATGGATAGATGAATAGATATATAGATACACAGATACATAGTTGGATTATTAGATTGATAAAATTATAGATGAATAGATATATAATAATAGATAGATGATAGATAGATAGATAGATATAAGATAGTGTTCTAGTTGTAATATGTTATGTAAGTCTTTATGCACATTTATCAAATGTACAAATTTAATGTCTTTAAAATGTAACAAAAATTATAATACATACATATATATATTTCTTTTTATTTTTCCGTTTATATTAGGCTACCAAAGTACAAAATGCTTTAGTTCAGGGGGTAGATTCATTAATTGTTCATTGTCTTAAATATTTATTGGCTATTTCAGTACTAATTTCTTGTTTGTTTGTGCGACAACCCCAAAGGACAGAATTGTGTTATATTTAACACGACTAAAAGGCATACATTTAAAGGGTTACAAAAGGAACATTTTGGGTGTGGGTTAGGAATAGCAAAAGCTTTTTAGATTAGTTGTTTTTAGCCATTCATTTTAGATTTTGACTATAAAACAGTATTTCAGGGTGGTAATGGCCAGTGATCTAAATGGATAAGACATATAAATGGATGTACATCTCCAATGATGACACACAAAATACACATTCTGTAGATTGACACTTAATTTAATGAACCAACCAATCAAAATTTAATAAAAATTTCCAAGGTTATAAAGAATCAGAATAAGAATAACGAATAAGAAACCTTTGGGGACTAGTGTAATAAACAGTCCAATGTCCCCTCCCTCTCTGGGTTATGAATTTTTTTATCGCCATGATGCTATTCTAAGGACAGAAAGCATTTTCATCATGAAAATATATTAGATTAGAAACTATCCTTATGAAAAGAATTGTTTTTGCTATTTTGTGTTTTACAGAAATCAGCCCACATAATTAGTTCGCAGTAATAGAACAAGTTCACAATTTGATGTAGTTCCTAAAATAATTCCATTACATCATGGCAGTACTATCATAGGCTGGTTTACCTTGATATATTACTGTGATTTCATGTTCTAATTATTTATAGAACCAGAATTTGTAAGTCAAGCACTCACAAAAATGTCACACATAGATATCAAATGATAGCACAGTGCTCCCATATTGGCTAAAATTATGAAATTGTAGGGATCTTAAGGGATAGGACAATGACCGATAAATTGGTTTAAATCCTCAATAATAATAAACCAAATTACCTCTTTGTAGATTACAATTAGTAGTTGAAACGTTTGGACACTCAACTAAATGAACATACCAATCAAAGTTCAATAAAAGTCCCCAAAGTTGTTAATCCAATAAATATGAATAAGAATGAGAATGTTAGCATAAAATCTTAGGGACTAGTGTAATAAAAAGCCAAATGTCACTTCCCTCCCCGTTTCATGTTAGTTAAAATAATCACAAAATTATTAATAATAAGATTTTTAATAAAATAGCCTAAAACTATCCTGTAACATATGTGAGGATTCCCTAAATAGGTATACTCAATCAGTTCAGCAGTTATTGAAATCTTAAGCCACAGATTTTATTGTTATATAAATATACCTTGATTTTAAACATTTAATTGTAAATGAAAAAAGTAAATCTAATTTTATAAACATTTTCGAAATAAAAAATCTTTAAATGTATTTCAGATTAATTGCTAAACCTTTTCACCAAAAGCATTAAAATAATTATTAAATTAAATTATATAAAAATATGAAATCAAAAGAAGATATAAACTGCGCAAAAAAGAAATTTAGATCAGTAATTGTTTGGAATTTTATTTTTAAAATTCTTGTTTTAAAATAGAATAATTTAAATTTAAAGGTATTTTGACCCCTGTTTTGAAGTAACACAGTTATAATAAAATTTTAATAGTGTAAACTGTAAAATATTGCTAGAATCGATTATTTTTAAAATTAAAGATCTATGGAGGCATTTGGCTGCAGTTTAAATTTTATCCATGCATTCTATCATCAGACAATAAAATCATAAATTTATTGAAAATTAGCCCTGGACTTTGGACGTCGGGTCTAACAAAACTGGTCTTAATCTTAGATTATTTTATTATCCGCGAAAAGATGTTTATAATACTAAACAATAAATAACATATAAATTTTTTTGGACCATAATAGGAATGTTGTTATTATTGTTAAAAATACATTTATTAAATGTCGTAATTATGATATATTTAATGAATTTTGTTGTAATTTATATATAGTCTAAAACTTTAGGTTTTTACAGTTTTGGACCATTGTGGATATCAGTTTTAAGGTGGTGATATGTGCATACTAGGATTATGGGCGGAGTCCCTGCTTTAAATGAGCCTTTTTTTATTAGTTGTATCTATACAAGTTTTTGCTTCTATTAAATCCTTTTTTGTACTTTAAGATTAGTAGATTTTGCACATTTTTTACCAAAAATAGCCTAAAACCTAGAACAGCCTAGAACAGTTAGAATTTTAGAAATATTATGCCTGTTTATAAGTCAAAGCACTCTCAATTTTTAAAAAATCTGATGTATAACAGTGTGTTACTTTTTAACGTCTTTTATTATGACAATCGATATATTATTTCTTAGATGTTCATGTACTCATAAAAGTAAAAATCACAGCTGGCGAAATTATCGATAACCCTCATCTACCCTTTACCCAGATCCCTGCCCGCCTACTGGATGAACGAACTGACCAATAAATGAGGTCCATATTAACAACCTAAATCAACGACAAATTATCCTCTGTCATGATATCCACGTATATGTATTCTATATCCATTGTTATGACGACACGTTTGTCCCTTTGGAAGATTTTGTACTTGTTACGGACACGGAAGGGCAGGGTTGAAATTTGAATCCAAAAACTCGATTTTAAAAGCTAGCTAAAAACATTCAATAACAGTAAAGTTACAGTCTAAAATAGTTCAATATTCTAGTGTGATTGTATCTTGGCTGCTATTTAAGGGAACAGCCCCGTAAAAGATTATCCACTTTAATTATAACTATTGATGTCAATATCGTTTTAATCCGGATTTGTAGATATTTTTGAGAGCTTTTTAGAGTTTTAATAAAATAGGACAATTTTGATTGATCTGGGAGGGAGGGGACATTAGCCTGTAAATTTTACTGGTACCCAAAGTTTTATAATCACGTTCTTCCATTTGTTTTCTTAAACCTTTGGGTACTTTTATTAAATCTAAATTGGTTGGATCAAACTAGCATTGTCTTAAACCGGCCAAGAATTTATATTTACAAAGGGGGTAAATTTGTTTTTCATCATTGGAGATTTACATATATTTATCACCCATTGTCTTATCCCTCAATATCCTTGCATTGCCATAGGGGCCTAATATTTACGTCGACAGCATATACAACATACAGCCTACTTAAATGAAAAACGCTAGTTTAATAATGATATTGATATTAAAACTGCACAAAATTTTGACTTTGACATATAAATGAAATTCTTATATATAAAAGTAACAGGATCTATGTATGTCTGTACCGATGGATCTCGCTAACCGCTTAAGTGATATGGTTCTCCTTTACAGTGTAGCTTCTGATAGGTCCTGGTAAGGTTTACAACTTTTTTTTAGGAGGGGGTTTTTACTTTTTCTTTTTGAAACTAAAATAAAAAATGTGGGGTCGAAATCTTGAGCTACAATAAAAGTCTAAAAAAAAATTTTTGATAGCTCTAAAACTAATAAGTCTAAAAGCCCGCCATGTAGCCAAAAAATCACTTACAACGAATCAAACAAGGATGACCATATCCCAAAAGTAGTCTGGGGAAAAATATACAAATGAAAAATTTGAATCTAAAGTCTTTTTTTGTCAATTATCTATTTTATCAAGCCTTCGTTACAGGGGATTTAATATGAAATACATACACGGAAAGCTAGTAAGAAGGAAAGACAGACAGACAGATAGACAAACACCCTAAATCTCAGTAAGAGGAAAGACAGACTGATAGACAGACATTCTAAATCTTAGTAAGAGGGAATGATAGACTGACAGACAAACAGACATATCAACAAGTAGAGTAGCTTTTCTATTAAGAATAGACAGACATGTGTGTGTGTATGTGTGTGAGTGAGTGTGTGTGTGAGTGTGTGTCACATTTCAGGACACGATAAAACACAGGGAGGGAGGGGACATTGGACTGTTTATTGCACTAGTACGAGTACCCAAAGTTTCATAATAATTAAACTTTGGGTACTTTTAGGAAACTTTGATTGGTTCAGTAACCAATAATTGAAATCTACAGGTGGGGTAAATATGTTTATCAACCTTAGGTTAAAAAAAAATAATTATTGTCCATTGTCTTATCCCTTTATATCCCTGATAAAACACGATTATGTAAAACCCACTTAATACCTACTTTAAATTTATACAACAGTGCAGTTTATCAATGGTAGCTCCTTGGTTAACTTTGTCCGTCCGTTCAACTAATATAATAGAAATTTACTATTTTGTTTTGATTTCTTTATTGATGTCAATTTCAGCATGTATTTTGTATAAATATTGATTTTTTATTAGTTAGAATTATCCCTTTATGTAGATTGATATTATTGGTTATAAACTCACTGGAAAATACTAGTTTATACCAACCAATCACGATTTAGTAAAAATCCTTGGGTACTTCTTTAATTTACAATCAAATATCCACTCTTTGAAACTTTTTAAAGATCAGACAAAAAAAAATGAATATAAAGTTTTTTTTTGTCTGAAGCATAAGATTTCGACAAGTACAGAATTGATTGAGTTCTCAGTTTTAAATAAGCTTCACATAGGTCCCGAGTTGATTTTAGGCTATTTTTATTTTTATATCTAAGCCTTAGCATGGATTTAGGCTATTTTTTGTTCCCTCCTCATCCCTTTGAATACGGAGCCCCTAGAAGCCAGGGGCGCAAACGCTAGTATAGTTTTAGAGTAGCTGCGTTCTAGACTAAAGGGATAAGACAATGGCCGATAAATTGATGTACAATTACATCCCCACAAATGAGAAAACACAAAATTACCCCTTCTGTATATACATAACAATTCAAAATTAGTGGACACTCAACTTAGTGAACCAACCAATCAAAATTCAATATAAAGTCCCCAAAGTTGTTCTTGGGGATCTTAAGGGATAAGATAAATTGAAGTTCATCCTTAATTAAGATAAACAAAATTACCCCTCATAAGTTTATGTGCATTAAAATTTATGGTTGAAAATTTCCCGAAACCTTCCCGGGACTTATGCGAAGCCTCCTTGAAATATTGAATATTGTTTAGTCCTCTGACACTGTACATAATTATAAAGATTATTATTTGAAATGGAGAACTCAATCGGTTTAAATGTTCGCGAGATCTTAACTGACAAAATAAATACATTCCTACTGTATATAATAGGATAAATAATATACTTTCCAGTATGACTTCGAAACCGACTTAAATCCGCTGGATTAGAACCAGTTCTCAGCCATACTGAAAAACCAAGTATAGCATTGTATAACAGTAATTTTTCAACGAGTGTTTAAACAAAAATCATAGGATTAATAAAAGCTTAGTTGGGCCGTTCATCCGGCCCCTCAGAACTAACAAAACTGGTTTAATCTTATAATTTTTCATTTCAATATCCACGAAAATTTATATTTTAGAATACTATTACGTTTAAATTTCTGGTGAAATATTTTAGAAATTAAATTAGATGAAAATTATAATTTTATGGATGAATGGATTAAATAGTTGTATGCGAGTTTTCATTAATGAATTTTTAAGTAGCGAAGCTACTTTGTATGCGCTTGTGTATGTCTGTCTAACTGTCTTTTCTATAGTATGTCCGTCTGTCGGTGATGTTAGTAGGTTGATGATTTTATTTTTACTAGCGACTGCACCTCTAGCTTCTAGGGCTTCCGCATTTAAAAGGTTAGGGAAGTGGAGATAAATAGACTTAAACCCTACCGGTACCTATGTGAAGCTTACCTAAAATGAAAAGCTTAATATTTTATTTTGGGAGAGCAGTCATTTATTTCTAGGACGATATTTCTTACGAGGGTTGTTGTACCCTCCTCCCAAATAGTTTTGAACCTTCCCATGACATTGTAAAAGGAGAACCGTATCGTATGTAGTTAGCAAGATCCTTCGGTAGAAATAGACACTTAGACAAACTCACAAAAATCTTGTTACTTTTAAATAATGATTTATTCTTTAGCTTCCCTTTTATGGATGTTGTCATCCTTATTTTTCAATGAAAGAAGAGTTTTTCTTTTTTTTTTCTGCAGACTTTCTTGTAGGGTTGTAGCAATGGATATATAATAAGTGGATATTGTGTTATATTTTTGCATACCCTGATAATAAAATGTTTCTCTCAGCTGGTTAATATAACGATTGCCCCCACCACCCTTATGAAATAACCCAATCCCCTCCCCTAACCATGAAGGAACGTATTGAGGACTGTATTAGCAACCTAAAATGACGTCATAAACTCCGCTGTCATAATATCCAAGAATACTATATCCATTACTGTAGTGGTTAGCTAGTAAATTTAATAATTGCACATGATGTAATCAGCTAAATTCACAGTGGGTTAGATTTAATAAAAAAATGTAAATTATAATAAATGATTGTAATCATTTTGAATCAAGCTTTTAGATTAATCCCTTTCCCCCCAAAAGGGGGCTATATTAAGCACTTATCCTTCTAAAAAGGGATGTTATATTAAGCACTTATCTCCCCAAAAGGGGTTCTATTAAGCACTTATCCTCCCAAAAGGGGCTATTTTAAGCACTTATCCCCCCCAAAAGGGTTATATTAAGCACTTATTCCCTAAAAAGGGGTTATATTAATCACTTATCCCCCCCTAAAGAGGTTATATTAAGCACTTATTCCCCAAAAAACTAAAAGACAGTTTTTGATGAATATTGGCCCGTTGTGTAGAAATTACATTGTCAAGGAAATCACGAATTGTTTTCTATCCCCATATCCTATTTCACCATATTTATAGATGGATCGATAGATAGAGAGATAGATTAATAGATAGATAGAAAAAGATGCATAGATTAACTGGCAGATAGATAGATATTAGCGGCTAAGCCCCTCCGAATGGGGGGGGGGGGAGTCGACTATCCCAATTTCAATTAATTTTAAAAAGAAGAAGTGAAGAAAATTAGGATATTTTTTGGTGTTACCCATTCCCAAAATAGCTTTTTCCAGGACCTATTAGAAGCTACACTGTACAGGAGAATCATATCAGTTCATTGGTTAGGGAGATCTTTCGGGACAGACAGACAAAGATACTGTTACTTTTATATAAGGATAGCAATATAAACATGCATTGTAGGTAGATAAGAGAATAAATGGATCGATAGATAGAATGATTGATAAATTGGATATATAGATTGATGGATAGATAGATGGAGCACAATTAACTTTTAAAGATGCTTCGCATGTACAAATCTTATTATAATAGATATGTTATTACATGGATCTTACACCAGAATTTTATGTACTCTAATAAAGTGAAACTTGTAGCTGGCTAAAATATTGATTCCTTCACCCAATATCCTCCCTTCCTACTGGATGAACGAACTGACCAATAAGTGATGTCCATATTAGCAACATTGTTAGCCCTGTCGTAGTATCCACGTATATTCTATAACTATTCTAGTATTTTTAAAAAGAAATACTCGCATCAATAATTTGCATATAATAAAAATGTAAAGGTTATCAGTAATAGTGTTCATACATTTTTACTGTTATCATATCAATATGGATATACATAGAATATTTGGATATTTTGACAGGAGAAAAATTGTCGTAAATTTAGGTTGCTAATAAGGACCTATTTTATTGGTCAGTTCGTTCATCCAGCATTATAAATTGAGGCACATCCCAATGTTGATAAACAAAATTTCTCTTTATAGATTAATATTATTAGTCGAGAAGTTTGGACATTGCTGGTTAGAACAAACCAATTAGGATTTAATAAAGATACTCAAAGTTTTAAGCCAACGAATAAGAGAACATTATCATAAATCTTTCAGCACCAGTTTAATTTACAGTGTAAATTATTTTTGCAGGATTTTGGCTATTTTTATTGTCCACAATAACGTAAAAACACTGAATTCACAAACGTGAATTCGTGTAGGCGCACTATACAATATTCGTTCAGGATTTTTATGTATGTGTGTTAGTGTGTATGTGGATATGTGTGTGTGTGTGTGTGTGTGTGTGTGTGTATGTGTATGTGTGTGTGTCTGTATTTATGCCGGGATGGAGGGGACATTGAGCTGTTTTTTACACTAGTCCCCAAAGTTTTATAATAACGTTTACCTGTCCGTTGGTTTAAAAACTTTGAGGACTTTTATTGAACTTTGATTGGTGGGTTCATTAAGTGTCCCAACTTTTCAACCACTAATTGTAATCTATCGAATTTTATGTAATATTGTTGGGGATGAACATCAATTTATTGGCCATTGTCTTATCCCTTTAGATCCCTGGTATTTATATGTGTATGTGTGTGTGTGTCTGTGTGCGCAATTTTTTTTGAAAATTTAGTTTCCTGTTTCTTAACAATTTTTCCGGTGTTTTTAAACTTGAATTGTTAATCGATAGATGATAAGAGAGGTAATCATAATAAAAAATATTAGCTTTAGATGTAAATTTAGATGTATAGATAATTAGATGTAACTTATCTGTCTATCTCTACTTATACAGTTATCTATCTATTTATTTATCTATCGATTCTTAATACCTATTCAGCTATACTATAATTCATAATAAATTTATTAATCAATTAATTTATCAATATCAATCTATCTTTTCATCTATTATTTATCAACCTATCTATGTTTTAATCAATTTTCCTATTATCCCATAAATGAATCCTCCCCGCAAATAAAAACCTTCTAGTACCTATGAGAAGCTTTACTGTAGAGGAAAACCATATCGATCCAGCGGTTAGCGAGAATTTAGTACAGACACATACCGACATTATATTCAAGGATCTAAAGGGATAAGACAATGGTCAATAAATTTATGTACATTCCCAATCACGACACACAAACTTATCCCTTCCGTAGGTCATAATTAGTTGTTGAAACGTTTGGACACTAATCTTAATGAACCAATTAAAAATCATTAAAAGTCCCCAAAGTTATTATGCCAACGAATAAGAAAACGTTATTATATAACTTTGGGGACTAGTGTATTAAACAGTCCAATATCCCCTCCATTTTTGCATTTTATTTCTTTTATATAAATATTATTTAACTTTTTAGGTATGTTATACAAGAAGTATGAGTGAAAAAGACGTCAAAGATCAACCTATATATGAAAATACTCACAAACAAAAGGTATGTCCATCTGTCTATTTGTCTGTCTATCTATCTGTTTATCTACATATCTATCTATCCATCCACCTATCTATCTATATATCTATCCATCCACCTAGCTATCTATATTTCTATCCATCCATTCATTTGTTGTAAAAGATCAACCTATGTATGAAAATACTTACAAACAAAAGGTATGTCCATCTGTCTATTTATCCATCCATCCATTAATCTGCTTATAGATCAATCTGTCTGATTATGTATCCATATATCTATATATCTATCTATCTATCTATCTATCTATTCATTCATCTGTTTATCTATCCATCCATCTATCTATATATCAATCCATCTTAAAGGAAAGTCCATCTGTCCATCTATCTATCTATCTATCTATCTATCCATCTATTTATCAATCTATCTGTTTATTTATCTATCCCTCCATCCATCTATCTATCTGTTTGTAAATCTATCTATCCATCCGTCCATCTTTTTATCTATCTAATATCTATCTATCCCTCCATCCATCTATCTATTCGTTTGTAAATCTATCTATCCATCCATTCATCCATCCATCTGTTTATTTATCTATCTATCTATCCATCTATCCGCATATCTATCTATTGCACTAAAAATAATACTAGTACCTTAAACGCCATATCTCATATGTTGGTTAAAAACTTTGGGTACCTTAATCAAATCTTGTTTGGTTGGGTCAAACTAGCTTTGCCGATACGAATCACTTTAATAATTATAACCTACACAAGGGGTAATTTAGTTTTTCATAATTAGAATGTACATAAATTTTCGTCCATTGTCATATCCATTAAGATCATCGCGATGCAATAGCAATTTTTCAACACGCCTTAAGAAGCTGCATAAAATATTAATAAAGCCTACGGAAGTATAGGGCAGGGATCTAAAAGGGATAAGACAATGGCCAAAAAATTTATGTACATCCATAATGATGATACACAAAATTACCCCTTCTGTTGATAACAATTAGTGGTTAAAACGTTGTTGCTACTCAACTAAGTTAACCAATTCAATAAAAGTCCCCAAGGTTGTTAAGCCAACGAACAAGAAAAAGTTATTATAAGACTTTGGGGACTAGAAAATAAACAGCCCAATGTCCCCTCCCTGCCTGAGTATTTTTGTCCATATGTTTTGCTTCCGGTTAAGATCTCTTAAACGGGTTTTCTGTCTTCAACATACATTTTTGACAGCTTACTATTATGTTTTAAAATATTTGAATTAACTATCAAACTATGAATATTTAAATAAATATTATTAACTTCTACTCTAATAAAGTAATTCTTCTAGTTGGCTAAAATAACGATACCCCTTTACCTCCCCCCTCCCTACTGGATAAGCAAAATGGCCAATAAATGAGGTCCGAATATATTGGCAACCTAAATTGACGATAAATTTTCCCCTGTTAATATATCCACGTATTCTATATCCATTATTGAGACCCAATCCTAAAAGGTAAAATTCAAGGTTAAAAACACACAAACTTAAATCAAATATTTACTCATCTATTTTCCTTAGAGGAGCGAAGCTTCTCAACAACTTCTTTTAGTTGTTAGATTAGAGTAAAACACTAGAGGGAGAAAGGGTTGAATAATTGTATCTCCCAATCGCAACCACCTTGTGCAACCTTTCTATTGGATCATTGAAAATCAACCAATGGTGTCGCTTATATTAACACACCCAAGTAGCTGAAAATAATTTAGAAGCAGACGAAAGGGGTCTTTGAAAAATGAAGGGAGGTAGTTGTCTGTATATACATCTAAATCTGTATAAATCTGTTGTTGTTAGTTTAATCCTTGAGAAGAGGCTCCACAATAGAATATTTTTTGCCGTATGGCTTCAAAATCGACCAGTATCCGCTGGATTAGAACCATACTGAAATTCATATTTCGTATCGTATTACAGACATTTTAATAAAATTAACATAAAATATTAATACTAGTTTTGTTAGCTTAAACGTACAGATCTGCAAACTGAGTTATAGAGCAGTTGCTCTACTAATGTCTAAATTGTGTTCATTACACTTTAGGGGCATAAACCAGGGAGGGAGGGGACATTGGGCTGTTTATTACACTAGTAACCAAAGTTTTATAATAAGATTTTCTTATTCGTTGGCTTAACAACTTTGGCGACTTTTGATTGGTTGGTTCATTAAGTTGAATATCCAAACGTTTAAACCACTAATTGTAATCGACAGAGGGGATTGTTTCAAGTGTATCATCAATGGGGATGTACAACAATCTATCGGCCATTGTCTTATCCCTTTAGATTCCTGGTTATAACCTCTGTATAGTATACATAACCCTCTTATAATTAAGCCCTTCCTTATTAAGAGGAAAGGTCATTAAATAAGCGACACCTTAAAAATAAATGCTTTTAGAAATGAACAAGCTAAAATTGTAAAGAAAATAGCATTAAACATGTCAGAGATCAATACTATGTTTTTTTAAAGTATGAAACCACGTTATCGTATTCGTTGGTATCAAATAGTTCAACCAATAGTTTTATGATAAAGTTAGGGTAAATTGTGTTTATCATTATTGGGGATGATTATCAATTTATCGTACATTGTCTTATCCCTTAAAATCCCTAATACAAGAGAAACATTGGATCTACTGCAGTTCACGGTAAAATATTGCTGGTAACGAATATTTCCAAAAATCTATAAATTTTAAAGGCTGCTAGCTGCCAAACGGCTGAACGTACAGATCATACCCGCACACCATTTTAAGTGGTATAAGGCCTACAAATAATCTGGAATAGCCAAGATCCAATGATGAACAGGGAAAGCTTCACTGAAGAAAAAACGCGTAAAATAGGTCTTTTTCGCGCATTTCTCTGCACTGCGAGATAATTATGCATTATTGATTTATGGCTATTCCAGATTATTTGTAGGCCTTCTTATGCTGCTTAAAACAGTGTGCAGGCATGAGCTGTACGTTCAGCCGTTTGGCAGCTAGCAGCCCCTTTAAAATTCATAGATTTTTGGCAATATTCGTTACCAGCAATATTTTACCGTGAACTGCAGTAGATCCGAAACATTATATAGACGTATGACTTCAAAACTAAGTTCAATGCTAAAGGGGAAACGTTTGAAAATCTACCAAAGGTTAGGTAATTGCCAGGAATCTTAAGGGATAAGACAAAGGATAATTGGTTGAAAATTTGCTAATTTCAACCAACCAATCAATCCTTTTCTATAAAGTAGTAATGATTTTATGATGGCTGCAACTTAAGATTTCAATAACTACTGAACTGATTGAGTTCTCCATAAGGGGAAAGCTTCAAATAGGTCCAGATTGGTTTTAGCATTATTTTTTTTGATTAAAGAATTGGCTTGGTTTTAGGCTATTTATGTATTTTAAAACAAGGATATAAAGGGATGAGACAATAACTGATAAATTGATGTGAATCTCGAATGATAGTACACAAAAATTACCCCTTCTGTAAATTACAATTAGTGGTTAAAACGTCTGGACACTCAACTTAATAAATCCAACCAATCAAAATTTAATTTAAAAGTCCCCAAAGTTGTTGGGCCATCATAAAACTTTGGGGACTAGTAAAATAAACAGCCTATTGTCCCCTTTTCCCTTATTTTCTGACTTTCTTGTGAAGAAATCTTGATTTTAAAAATGCCTACACACTATATGCCTTTTATTATTTTGTATGTCTAACCTTATAGATAGGGTTAAGGCGATTTTTAGTCAACAGACAACCAATCCTTTAATTGCACGACCTTTTTCTGTAAAAACTGTGCATATTTATTTGCATATGTTCTATGTTATGTGCCTGATAATTTTTTAAGAATGATAAAAAGTACCCAAAGTTTTTATCCAACAAATAACAGAAAATGTCTATAAAAACTTTGGGTGCTAGTTTTATTTATGGTCCAATGGCCCCTCCCTCTCTTCCTGATGATATATTCAAAGTATGACATTAGGGTTATCCATGGAGGGAGGGGACATTAAGCTGTTTATTACACTAGTCCCCAAAGTTTTATGATAACGTTTTACTATTTGATGGCTTAACAACTTTGGGGGAAGGAATTATTGGCTTTTGATTGGTTAGTACATTAAGTTGAATATCCAAAAGTTTCACCTACTAATTTTAATCTACAGAAGGGTAAATTATAAGTATCATCATTGGGGATGTACATAAATTTATCGGCCATTGTCTTATCCCCTAAGAACCCTGATTCCAAGTATGACATTAGAGTTATATATGTTTTTAAATGTGAATTTCATGGAGCTACATCATTGAGAGGAACGGGGTATCTCGAAAAAAATTATATAATAAATATTTTACAAGAAAGTGTAGTTATTTATCGCATCGTATTACAGACAGCTTTCCGCGGATATTAAAATAAAAAAAACGTAAGATTTAAACCAGTTTTGTTAGCAAGGTTAACAAAATTCATATCAATATTTTTAATATTCGTAGAAAGCTGGATATAGTAAGATGCGATACATGACTTTTCAGTATGGCTTAGCATATTTATCGATTTGAAAGCCATACTGTAAAATATTAAAAATTAATGACAACATAAAATTCTATAAATAGTAATTTATAAACAGACGGAAAAGACATTTTTTAGATGCTATACCCCTATCCCTGATAGAAGAGCAACCTTTTTACCCCCACATGGATGACAGACAAAATAAGGGTCTTATTTTGTACAGCACATATTTTGTTTCTCTCGCGAGATAATCGATATACTATTACTTGTATGTGGCACCAGATTTTCATGTACTCTAATAAAGTTATGCTCGCAGCTGGCTAAAATAACGATATCCCTATCCACTCACTTTTACCTCATCCCCTCCCCTCCTACTGGATGAACGAACTGACCAATAAAGGATGTCCATGCTAGCAACCTAAAATGACGGCATTTTCCTCCTGTCGTAATATCCACGTAATATTCTCTATCCATTTGCGAGATTCATAAATATTTTATTAAAAATTTCATATACTAAAATTTACTAAACCAAAAGATAACCCAAATATCAATTTAACACTTAGAAGGTGTTTATTACACTGGACCCCAAAGTTTGATAATAACGTTTTCTTATTTGTTGGCTTAGCAACTTTAGGGATTAGCTGGTTTATTAAGTTGAGTGTTTAAACGTTTCAACCACTAATTTAATGCTACACAAGGGGTAATTTTCATTATAGGAGATGTACATCAATTTATCGGCCATTGTCTTATATCTTTAGATCCCTGATGTGCCATTGTACTTTTAGAACTTTCGTACATTTTCTAACTATTAGGTAACTGCGACCCCTAAATCCAATTTTGGTTTTATGATTTCATCTGAAAAGCACTTCCTTTTTCAAACCTCACAAAGAACAAGGACATGTTATTTACATAAGAAGCTATGTTGGGCTGTTTTTACACTATAGTCCCCAAGGTTTTACAATAACATTTTCTTATTCGTTGGCTTAACAACTTTGGAGACATTTATTGAATTTTTATTGGTTGGTTCATTAAGTTAAGTGTTCTAATGTTTCAACCACTAATTTTAATCTACAAAAAAAATTATTTTATGTATCATCATTTGGGATATACATTAATTTATCGGCCATTGTCTTATCCCTTTAGATTCCTGAAGAAAAGTTGTGTTGGCTAACAAAAATCAGCTTATGAACAAAGAAAGTGAAAACGTACGGACGTACAAAATCATGTTTAAGAGTAGCTTCGCTATCAAAAATGGTTAGATTTACAGACGAATTTATATAAATCAGTTGAATGTTGCACCAGATCTTCATGTACTCTGTGATGCTCCCAGCTAAAATAAGAAAACCCCCATCCATTCCCAATACCCCCTTCCCTCCTCTCTTACTTAGATGAACGAACTGACCAATAAAATAGGTCCATATTAGCAAGCTTGATGACAAATTTTCCCATGGCAATATGACCATGTATATTCTATATCCATTATTATATGTATATATACAAAAACATAAAAATGATAGAAATTAGCAAAAGAGATATAAACGAATGGATAGAGAGAAGTAGATATCATTTTATTGAATAATTTTTACTAAATAATCATTTTCCAGTATGACTTTAAATTCGCTGTATTAGAAATTAAAAATCATGTATAGCATCGTATTATAAACAATTTTCCACGAATATCATATAGCCCGGGCCCGGTTCTAGTCTTTTTATTTTAATATCCGCGAAAAGCTGTCCATAATTCGATGCGATAAATAATTATTTTCTTCTATATTGCTGCTCTACTTATAGACAAAAGTCTTCTTTTTATTGTTTCCTAAGACCTTAAAAGATCTTTTAGGGATTTTTTGGAAACATTAAATTTTTTTATGGTTATGTATTTGTCAAATAATGTTAAGGTTAATTGATTAAGCCATATTTGGACATTTTATGTCTATCTATCTATTCTTATTTTTTGCCTTCTATCTGTCTATTTTATTTTTGGTGGTTTCTCTGAAATTCAATTTGCACCACAAAATAACATTTGCTGTAGAGGCAAGAAATGTTTTTAATATCCCTATAATAAAGTAACTGGATGTCTGTATGTCTTTTGTACCGAAGGATCTCGCTAACTGTTGAAACGATATGGTTCTCCTTTACAGGTTAGCATTTCATAGGTCCTGGGAAGGTTTATAACTATTTTTGAGAGGGTATCACCACCCTCTTAAGAGAAATCGCAAAAAACATAACTATGTCTGTCAAGCGGCAAAAAAATATTTATGGTAAACAACTGATCTTCATTCTTTAGATTGAAAAGAAAACTTTGAAAATAATGAAAAGGGGGGATCGACGAAAATATGTGAACGCACTAAATATTTTCTATTAAATTTTTGCTTGAAACCTTCCTTGGCTGTTGTACACCCTCCTTCTGCACGCCTCTAAAATCTATCTATCTATTTTCTTATCTATCTATCTATTTTCTTATCTATCTATCTATTTACTTATCTATCTATCTATTTTCTATCTATTTATCTATCTCTCTATTTGACAAATGTTGTTAAATATAATTGATTATGCCTTATAAGGAAAATCCAAATAATATCCTTAGACACTTTTTTTGCAGAATAAAAGTTTGACTTCCTAAAAAACTAAAATTGAAAGTTAAAATTTCCTAGGAATAAAATATTAAAATTTGGGGTGGGGGGGGGGGGGGAGGGGGCATTGGATTGTAAATCAAACTGCTACCTATAGTCTTATGAAAAAGTTCTTTCAATCGTTGGGTAATTATATTAAATCTAAAATTGGTTTGTTCTAATTAGCTGTGGCCAAACTCTTCTATTGATAAACTTAATCTTCATAGAAAAAGGCATTTTGTTTATCATCATTGGGGATGTACATCAGTTTATCATCATTGGGAATAAACAATCCATCAATTTGTCGTTCATTGTCAGATCACTGGATAAAATTATTATGAAATTGATTTATATATTAGTACTAGAAAATTATAGGTCTATGTTTTAAAATAAATATGAAATTTGACACTAAGTTTCACTTATTGGTTGATTTTATAATACAGCAAAAATTAGCTGATTATCAAATAATTAGGGATCAAAAGGGATAAGACAATTGCCGATAAATGGATGTACAAAAATTACCCCTTCTTTAAATCACAATAATTGGTTAAATCGTTTGGACACTCTTAATGAACCAACCAATTAAAAATCAATAAAAAGTTGTTAAGCCAAACGAAAATTAAAATTTTTTTTATAAAACTTTGGGGACTAGTTTAATAAACAACCCAATGTCCCCTTTATAAATTTTAAATATTAAAACTTAGAAACATTACAAGATACATATTCTAACACTATATAATGTAATTTAATCCTAATTTTATTTTTGACATATAATTGGATAATAGAGATAATCTATAGACAGACACAATCTCTTGATCAGCCAATAGGAAACAATGGAGGAACAAGCTGGTCATACTATATTGGTTTGAAGTGTACATATTTTAGATTCACTTAATTCTAATGATGAGTCAGCAATAAGTAGTTGTATTACTTAGTCTAAAGCCTTGCTTGGTTAAATTATATCAGAAAGACAATCAACCTTTTGATTGAACCTTTGACTGGAAGTCCCAACTGTTCATGGTGATGAGTTTTGCCTACAATGGGCCAAGTCATTCCCCCTACCATTACTATCAGTATAACGTGCCAGACGTAGCAGCAGTAATTATCATTTTAACGTCTCTAGTATGACGCAGTACGTGGGTCAGACTCGAACCCGATACCTCCCCACCACCTGACAGCAAGCAGGCATGCTATATCATTTACGCTGGTGCCGCGGGCTATATGCCGCCAAATAGATAGATAGAAATAGATAGATAGAATATAGATTCCAATTTTGACATATTGAAAGTGAAACTTTTTGATTATAACATTATTACAAATCACATATACGTTTATACGATGCAGTCAATATAATTTTTTTTTTGCAAAATTCAACTAATATTGTGCCCAGGGAGGAGGAAGGGGGGGGGGGAGGACATTGGTCTGTTTATTACACTAGTCCCCAAAGTTTTATAATTACGTTTTCATATTCGTTGCCTTAACAACTTTGTGGACTTTCATGGAACTTAAATTGGTTGGTTCATTTAGTTGAGTGTCCAAACGTTTTAGTCACTAACATTAGCTAATTGTAATCTAGAGAAGGGGTAATTTTGTGTACCATCATTAAGGATGTACATCAATTTAACGGACATTGTCCTATCCCTTTAGATCCCTGTGTTTACCCACTCTACAAGCAAGTGTTTGTTTACAGTTTAGCTATGTTTTTTTTTTTTGAAAAATAAGACTTTTTAAAATATTTTTTTTTCGCATCGTAATAGGGGCAGCTTTCCGCGGATATTAAAATAAATAAACATACATATAAAAACCATTTTTGTAAGCTATGAAGTGTCGAAGGTTGTTATTAATTTCATTAATTTGTTTAAAATTTAGTTGATAGATATTGTATGTAGTTTAACTTTTTGCCGCTAGGTGTCTCAAGTTTTATTTTTTATTACCCTAAAATTCAATTAAATTTAATTGTACCTTTTTAAAATCTTGAAATTTATATTCTTGAAATAATCTCAACTTGGAAGTGTGTTTATCCTAATATAGCAATAACGTTTTTAATTTAAGGTGGGCGCTCGTTATTAAAGCCAGTTACAAGTGTCACATTTTTAGAATACATAGTAATCTGGTGTAAAATCCAATTATTAACAAAACCATTACTGCTAAAATATGTTTGTGTGTCTATTTACAAACTTTGGTCATTGAATTTTTAATTTCGGTCCCTCGGGGCATACAAATCTGGTTTTAATCTTTAATAATTTCATTTTAATATCCGCGTCAAGCTGTTTTTCATACGATGCGATAAATAACTATTCTTGACGTTTATAAGGTTTGTATAATTTTGTTACCCATTTTTTTACTTTGGTAGCTATTAAATCCCTAGAGATGAATAAAGGGCTGTAGATTTAGTTTACCATAATTCTTACATTATGACGCTATAAATTTTAAGATTATTTGTTTTGAAAAAACTCTTTTGATATAACATGTTATACATATTATTATAACAGTAAGAAATTGGTAAATTGTTGCCCGCGGCCGTATCTGAGATATTGGTGGCAGGGATCTGAAGGGATAAGACAATGACCGATAAATTGATGTACAGTACACCCTAATGATGATACATAAGTTATCCCTTCTGTAGATTACAATAAGTGGTTGAAACGTTTGAACACTTAATGAATCAACCATTTGGAATTCAATAAAAGTCCCCAAAGTTGTTAAGCCGTAAAACTTTGGGGACTTGTGTAATAAACAGCCCAATGTCCCCTCCCTCCTTGTATATGATGGCCAAATTTGATAGATTGGTATATAGATGGATAGACACAGTGGCGTACACAGTGTTTTTCCAGGGGGGGGGGGGTTGCGAAGCGCTTCAGAAAATTTTACACACCCCTTAAAATTTTTGACAGCCCTCTTCAACTATAACCGAATGGTGCATATGGGGTGCATCCCCCCATTTCTGCACGTCTTTTATGATAGATAGATAGATTAAAAAGAAATAGATAGATCCATAGGCAGATGGATAGATAGATAAATAATTTTGGCCACAAAAATATAAAATTCATAATGGATTTTTGTGGTCCCCGAAAATTTACCAAAAAAAGCCCACAATACCAATTTCCTTCAATAATATAAGCATTAAAATAGGACAAAATATTCTTTAAAACAAACACAAGTGGCTTCGCCTCAAGCCTCTTATGACTTTTCACTATAAGTAACCTAAAAAATACTTAATGAAACGGAGATACAAAAAAATCTTACTGCTTTGTATAATTGGATATTTTAACAAAAGACTTAAAAACTTCAAAAATCCATTAACAATTCAATTTAACTGTCTAACCCTGCGGGGTTTAAATATATTATTTTATTCAAGTCTAATTATTTTTTTTTGTATACATTTCTCCTTTCTTAAAAACAATTTTGTTTATTTTTATTTGGTAAGACTTTTAATGTCATGTTTGAAATCAATGTCAATTCTATCTATCTATCTATCTATCTATCCATCTATCTATCTATCTATCTATCTATCCATCTATCTATCTATCTATCTATCTATCTATCTATCTATCTATCTATCTATCTATCTATCTATCTATCTATCTATCTATCTATCTATCTATCTATCTATCTATCTATCTATCTATCTATCTCTCTATCTATCTATCTATCTATCTATCTATCTATCTATCTATCTATCTATCTATCTATCTATCTATCTATCTATCTATCTATCTATCTATCTATCTATCTATCTATCTATCTATCTATCTATCTATCTATCTATCTATCTATCTATCTATCTATCTATCTATCTATCTATCTATCTATCTATCTATCTATCTATCTATCTATCTATCTATCTATCTATCTATCTATCTATCTATCTATCTATCTATCTATCTATCTATCTATCTATCTATCTATCTATCTATCTATCTATCTATCTATCTATCTATCTATCTATCTATCTATCTATCTATCTATCTATCTATCTATCTATATATAATAGATATCTATTTAAGGTCCACTTCCTACGCCCCCTGTATGAAAATTTAAGAAGTGCTGTTAGCAAAGGGGTAAAAAAATCTTCTAATATTTATGAGGTAAGTTTTTTTTATCAGGCTATTCGTTGTTTTGGTTAGTTTTTCGGTGTATGGTCGCATATAATGGGGGAAAAATCAGGAATCTAAAGGGATAAGACAATGGCCGATAAATTGATGTACATCCCAAATGATGATACAAAAAAATACCCCTTCTGAATATTACAATTAGTATTTGGAACGTTTGGAAACTCAGCTTAATGAACCAAACAATCAAAATTCGATAAAAGTCCCTAAGGTTATTAAGCTAAGGAATACGATAACGTTATAAGGCTTTCGGGACTTATTTAATTAGCATCCCGATGTCCCCTCCCTCGCTATAACTCTGATAATTTATTTTGGCATGTTAGAATTGTCATATCGACTTCAATCTTGATGATTCCTATAACATTTTAACAGTTTAAAAAGCATAGCATCTTCATAATCATTACTGAAAAGTCTGTACGTTCTAAATAATGATGCGTTGATACACTATCTTAGTTAATGTTCGTTTGTCTAACGGTTTATTCGCATTTGTGGATGTTTTCATCCTTGTTTTTTTTGTTAGTTTTTGTTTTATTTTTGTTAATTGCTCATAAAAAAAATCAAATATTTATTTGACAATGAACAATAACATGTTGACACAGTTAGCTGTTAGTAGCGAAGCTAGCTATTTTATAAATAACTAGTGGCTACGCCCCTAAAGGCCTCTAGGGACCCTTAAGAAGGGGGGAGTTGCATTCGATAACCCAATCTTATTTAAGATTTAAAAAGAAAAAAAAATAGTTATAAACCTTCCCGGGACCAATTAGAAGCTACCCTGTAAACAAGAACCATATCGGTTCAGCGGTTAGTGAGATCCTTTGGTAGAGACTAAAAGACAATCATCCTGATACTATATTATAAGGATTGTATGTTCGTCAGTATAGATAGTTGAGATTCTATTTTTGCAAATTTTCAACAAATTTACAAACAATTTTATTATGATTTATAAATCAATATTCTGCTTGTTGAATTCTAAAACTCTTCTAGAGGTATTGTTAGTTTGTCCTGCCGTTTAAGAGCTTCGCTTTTATGGATGTTGTCATTCTTGTTTTATACCATTGACAAAATATGACACGTTAATAGCCATTATAAAAATTAAAAAGCTTTTGAGTTTTAAAGCAGGGTTAAGCCAATTAAAATAAATAAACATTTTATTACCAAATGATCATAATCAAAATTAACCCTTTAGAAGATTAAATCTTTGGTTTTTAGCAATCAATATAAAGATTAAAAGAAAGGCTCCAAAGTTTTTAAGTCAATTAAAAAAGGATGTTTTATTAAAACTTTGGCTACCAGTATAATATGTTTTCCAATGCACCCTCCCTTCCTGGAGCTTGGAATAATATTATCGCATTGTCCCCTCCCTCTCAAAGGAATTAAAAAGATGACAACTTAAAAAACTGAAAATGTTATCATATAAATCTTTTTATGTATTTAAAGTTATATTTTTGTAATTAGAGGGATAAATAAGATAAGGCCGATAAATTGATTTAACTCCTCAATGATGATTAACAAAATTACCACTTCAGTAGATTACAAATAGTGGTAGAAACGTTTAGACGCTAAACTTAACGATACAATCAATCAAAATTAAACAAAAGTACCCGAAGTTGTTAAGCTAACGAATAAGAAAACGTTATTATAAAGCTTTGGGGACTAGTGTCCCCTCCCTCCCTGTAAATTGTCGGTCTGTCCGTCTATAAAAAAGTTATTATAAAGTATATTCATCTATTTTCATAAGATTTTAATTCAGACTTCTTCGAAATAAACAATTTTTAATTTTTGAAATTGATTTATTTTTATAGTTTTCGTTTGTCCGTCTGTCTTATTGGTTTATCTTTGCTTTTATGGATGTTTTCTTACTTGGTTTTCTGTAATTGATTCGTTTAAAAGACTTTTAAAGATTGGCTGGTACAAACTGTCCATCTATGATTTAATCTACATAAAGGGTAATTTTCTATATCATAATTGGGGATATACAGCAATTTATCATCCATTGTCTTATCCCTTAAGATCCATGTTTTATTTTCCAGACATTTCTTTGTGTTTTAATGAAAACAAAAAATAAAATTTGGGATTAGTCCCTTTCGTGACAACGCCCCTGAAGGGGCGATTAGTAAATATTTTTAAAATGGCTTTTTAGGTTATATTGGGTTAGGTGATTTCCCCAAAGGGTTAGGCAATTAGCCCTCTCAGGGTTAGAGCCTCCCTGCAGGGGCTAGAAATTGGGGAAAAGCTACTGTGAAAAATACGAAGAATCGCCCCTTAATGTGCTTTGCCACGAAAGGGACTATACCCTAAAATTTTAAGATACTTGAATATTATTATTATTTTTATAAATAGTAAGAATGACAAACAAAAAATTAGATTTACCGTATGTTAAGTTTTAAGCAGCGAGTCTTTTCTATCAATTAAAATGTCCGTCCGTATGTCGGTCTGTTTTTATACAATGGAATGACAGCACATGCGACTACGCCCCCTAGAGGCCTCTAGTGGCACTTTAAATGTTTTTTTTTGTGTCTATGTTGCGTTCAAAATTACTCCTTCTGTAGATTAGAATACTTAATATGAACGAACCAATCAAATTCAGTATCCCCAAAGTTGTTAAGCCAACGAATAAGAAAACGTTGTTTTAAAACTTTGGAAACAAGTGTAATAACCAGCCTATTGTCCCCTCTCTCTGTGAGTTTGCCATCCTTGGTTTTTGTTATATAGCAATGATTTTTATTATTCATCTTTTTTATTTTTACAAAGAAATTATTATATTATTCAGTAAAGAAAATAAAGCAAAATAATAATGGATGTAGAATATATGGATATTATGACAAGGGAATTTTTTCATTGATTGGCCAGTTCATTCATCCAGTAGGCGGGGAGGTGATGGGGTAAACGTGGTTGATGGATGTATCGATCTTGTATAAGAATCGAAACAAATTGTAAGTTTATTTGTCGAAAAATTGCGTAAATACAGGATATTGTTTAAGGAAATACTTTCATTTTTAGGACTTGATTATAGAGATGCTACACTTATAACATTGTACTTTGTTGTCCCAGGAATTTATATATTAAAAATCAGATCAATGGGATAATTAGATCACATAAAAATTTGTTGTTAAAAAAGTTAAAAATCAACATTTTTAAAATGAACGTAAAGCCATTCTGGTAAAGATTATAGATTTGCTACGCTTTCTCTAAATCGTACCTATCTACCACAGGAATCACCATGCAATGTGATAATTCTAACCAATTTAAATTAACGAAAAAAGCTAACCGTTCTGGACGGGCAAACCCGAATTATAGACAAGCTTCGCATTTAAAAAAGGACAGTCAAACGGTATTTCTAAGTGCTTCTCGATCTGAATAGAAATGTTAAAAAGCCATATACCAAGGGAGGGAGGGAGGGCACATTGGAGTATAAATTATACTGATAGTTGATACCCAAGGATTTATATAGATGGCTTAAAAACTTTGGGTACACTGTTAAATAATGATCGTATGGTCCAAACTTTTCAACCATTTTCAACCATGGATTTCAAATATAATATTGACATCCATTGTCTTATCCCTTAAGATCCCTGAAAGTATGATAAAACACTATTGACATGAAAAGACGACAAGATCTCTGTAATTGCTGATCTTATAAATTTATCTTTTTTAATAGCGAAGCTTATCTACATTTAGGGATGATACATCTGTACGTCTGTCTGTAACGGATTCTTCTCACCGTTAACTTAGGCATGCTAGAATTGTCTTGTAGATTTAAAACTTTGCATCCTAATTCCTGTGACAGTTATGTACAATTTAGAAAACGTAGCTACTTTAT